>NW_027466497.1:0-417500 GCF_050575085.1 Anarhichas minor | reverse complement strand
CCTTTTAACGGGATAATTACTAGTCTATTCATACGCGTTCGGCCAGGGCGATATATCACCTCACGGCGCAGCGGCCCCGCTTTCTGTGATAAACGTCCTTTACTGGGGAGGTGGGGAAGGAGGGGGGAGGCTGAGGGTTAACGTGTGCCCGTTGATATCAGCTCACTGTCTGCTGCTGGCTTTCACCAAAAGCCTTGTTCGCTAGATTGAATAGCCTCCTGCCAGAATGTGGAGAGCACCAGGAGTGCTGCACCTTGGTTTCCAGAGTGACACCGACACCCTCCCATGGGGCCCAGCGATGAGGAAATGAGCGAGAGAGGGAATGAAAAGGAAAGAGAGGGAGCGAAAGGAATCTATTATTCAGCATGGCCCGACCCCTGCATACGCACGCCATTAAAAATAGGAAATCCATAGCGGAGACAAATGGCTTCTAAATGAAGCGCTACAGGAGGAGAGCGGAGATAGGGACCCCTGTCACATGCGCTTTAATTGTCTCCCGGGGCGATAAGGGGATTTATCAAATTCATCGTGCTAGTAAGGGCTGTTAGGCCTACGAAGGGCAGTTGGAGAAACAGCGCAGCACGTGTTTGTTCGTTCAAAGATATGCGCCATGAGACGAGATGGGCAAGCAATTAGAGCGGCCATAAATTGTGCCAAGCTAAAACAACTCCAGAGCCAGCTGATTGTTATGGTTAAATAAAACCCAAACGTCCTTTGTACGTAAAATCACAAAGGGGTTGCTCAGACTTTCTGAGGAAACAACAAGCCGTGATTGCGACGCATTTACTCACGTGTCAACCGCTGGTGACTGCATGAAAACAATCACCATCATGCCCATAAACTGCGTTATCGTCTTCACCAGCAGGAAAAATATTGCCTTGTCATCAGCCAAGCAGACTTCACCGAAAACACTCAAATGTTAGGAGACCTATGACCTTCCTGAGATCACAAGCGCTCCTCCCACAAAGGCCAGGGGGTTGGAGGGAGCTACTGAGAGAAATTTTTTAATTTGCTTCTCCCTGAAAGTGTGGTCGCATGTGGTTTGGAGCAAAAGGAAGTGGTTTTTCAGGGCTGTTAGTTTACCAATACACACCACAGTAATATCACAACATGAATTCGCTTTTAAATAGCTTTTGCTTATGACCCATGCTTTTTACCTTGCACGGTAGCTGGAGTCTCGGGATGTCACGAGATCCCGCGAGAATCACAGGCTCACATATCGCACAAAAATATATCTTCTAAAAGGCTTCAAATAGTTCGTGTCCGGTATAGGAGCACGGACCAATCAGCATCCTGGGAGGAGCTACTGTCAGCTATGAGCGTAGCTGAGTTTTGTGTGATGACACACAAAAATGGCGCCTCCTGAAGAGGTAAGGGTATGATGCAATAGCATCATTTATTTATTTTTTATTTTGTTTTGATTTTTGTGTGATATGTGATCCCACGATTCTCACGATGTCATGAGAGCACGCGAGAATCGTGGAATAACATACAAAATTCAAAACAAAAGGAAATAAGATTATGCTATTGCAGCATTACCTCTTCAGAGTCTCATTTTTGTTCCACTTGCCTTGCAAGATAAATAAACCTCCACACAGACAGGGGTGGGAAGTTTGAAAGTATTGAAAGACAGACTTGCACATTGTCCTTTTGATAATATCAAAAACACATGCTTTGTTTTAGGATTTATAATAAAGGGCTTAATTCCAAAACTCTTTTTTCAGAAAGAACATCATATTTTTAAAGCGACAAATAATCCCATCCTAAGCAATTTGAGTATTTTCTAAGCAACGGCATAGATGAACCCTAACATACCCATTCTGAATTTTCATGCAAGACAGCATTTTGTCAGTTTATCTCAGTTCAGTTGTTAGCGAAAGGCACAGACTCAAAACCATAATTACATGTGTTAATCCAAACAAACATTGTTTTTCGACAAACAAACTCCTGCTGCCACTCTTGTCTCTAATTTCAATTTACATTAAACCAAGTGACATGAACCCTGCCGCTGCATTTTGGGAAAAAACATCAGTTACCCGAGACTGAGATTCTAATTTGGTGTCATGCTGTTCCTATTTTAGCTCTAGAGACACACATATATTCATCCATATTTGCTTTCTCAAAACACACATGCATTCAGCATGCGTGATTCTGTTGGTGAGACATTATTAATGACCCCATTAAAATTAATGACAAAAGTAATTACAATTTAATTAGAAAATGAGCACTTTTTATGATTGTTACAATTAACCCCAACTGATGTTACAACTGACCCTAGTTGCAGAGTAGATTATGCCAATGTGCCCCTCTGCTTTCGATAGCAGGGCATTTCTCTTTCGAAATTACACAGGATATATGAAATCAGACAGATATGAGCGCTCAGTATCAAATTTCAAATCTCTGGGCGAAATAACCACAGATTAATGAGGTAATAAACCAAAGGCATTTCAGCTGTCCCTGCTCTCATTTAGAGCGGAATTTTAGAGGCAATTCCTTCTCTAAAATGCTTCTGTGACAGTTATGGTTGTGAATAGAGACGGAAACAGATGTGGAAGAGAAAAATGTATCGACAGAGACCAAAGAAGTGTTTTTATCAAAGTGGAAATTTAGATGAAATCAGAAAAAGTATGTTTAGCTTGGTATCCAAGGGAGAAAGTGTTTGTGTGTGTGTGTGTGCTGTCTTTTGTGATGGATGAATGACAGTCGGCATGACAGCTCATCTTCTCTCAGGCGGCTGGGTGACAGAGAGAGATGTTACAGCACAGAGACAGCACAACCACCACACTGGCTGGCAGGTGTCAGAGACACACACACACAGACACACATCCAGAGCATGCACCTGAATGCAACATCAAGATCGCCATCTTTCCTTCCATGGCTTTCACCAGCCTCCCATTTCACAACCCTGCCACCTCTGTCTCGTCATCTCCTGCACCCGCCTCCACCCCCTCCATGTTCCCTGTAAGTGAGCTGTCTCTTTGTGGGCGGCGGCCTCCTCGTCTTCCTCATAGCCTCAGACCTGAGCCCGTCAAACGCCTTACCCCCACTCCCAATACCTCCCATCCCAATCAATGGGAGCAGCATGAAGATTTCACACACCTCAGGCAGGCGTGAGGCAAACAGGAGGAGGAGAGGAGGAGCAGGAGTGTCCCAGTCGCCTGAAGGGGGGGGGGGGGGGGGGGGGGGGAGAGAAATAGAGGAATGGGGGAGGGGGGGAGGGTTGGGGAAGCAGGGGGTGATTTAGGCTGTCAGGGCGCCAGTTTGGTGGAAAGATGGGGCTTCTCGTCCTGAGTCAGACAAGGCCAATAACTCATTAGAGAGAGAGAGAGAGAGAGAGAGAGAGAGAGAGAGAGAGAGAGAGAGAGAGATGTAGAGGTGAAGATGGCAGAGAGGAAGCGGGGAGAAGAAGGAGATGAGGGGAGCACTCTTCGACACAAAATCAAGGAGATTTTTTTTCCCTTTCTCTCCTTTTGCCTTTCTCAACCCCTCACTTTTGTCTTTCCTCTTTCTATTCTGACCCTCCTCCTCATCTCTCCTTTTTTTATTACCCCCCCCACCCCGCACACACACCCTTTCCCTTCTTTCCCTCGGCAACTCCCTGGTAACCCCTCTCCTCCCCCCCCCCTCCTCTCCTCTCCTTCCATCTGTCTTTCTTGCTGCAGTGCCCATGCTGCCAGGCAGTATAAATCACATCTCTGGGCTTGGCTGCAATGGGCCTGAAAATAAAAAGGCATAAAAGTGTCGGGATGAGCTACGGGCTGGGGGGGAGAATTCCTTTATGATGGGTCTAAATCCTCCTCCCGCCTCGCGTCCCCGGCATACACACACACACGTACTCACACACACATAGACACACAGATTGCTTGTAGACGCATACACATGCACAATATACGCCACTACTTTGAAATTATCCCCCCAAACTGTGGCAGTCTGGGTCTCTCTCTCTCTCTGTCTCTCTCACACACCTGTGCAACCGTGCAACCCTCCAAACACACACACACACACACACACACACATTCTGCCACACACCATATTAAGCTCTTTGTTGGCTGTGATCAGAATTGAGACGTCGTCTCACTGTGCCCTGTCTTTAAAGGGACGGGTTCAACTAAAACAGCTTATGTTGACATAAGCCTTGGCACTGTCATCTGCCCTTAGACACATTTCTCTTAGTGTCTTCTTCTTTTTTTAAAGAGCAGGAAGAGGTAGAAATACCATCTACAAGTTGCAGGTTGAAAGAGTAGTCACGTTACTTGCAGCCCTTAAAGAATTTCAGTCCATTCCAATCTGAATTTTATACAAAAATGAAATTGCATTATGATGCAGAAACTAGAAGTCACAGGTGATAAAAGGATAACGCTTATGCAGATGGGGACTTTAACATTTTTGGGCACAAAAATGATATACAGGGAGCTCCTCTAAGGTTTAGTCTACTATTAATGAGGGATAAACGTAGTGGATGGGAGAGTTAATGTGCACCAAGTACCTGAAGCAGTCTTTCTTTACTGTCTAAAATGGATTTTGCAAAGGTGTTCACCCTGCATTATAGAACAAAGGAGAGTCACTTCACTGTGTATAACGGTAATTGTGGACAATTTATGATCTCTCTGGTCTCCATCTATGTATCGTTCTGAGTAAATAAACCAATAAAAAATGATTGAGGACGCCTATAACATATTGAGATGAACCTGCTGGCAGAGATGCATTGTAAAGGTTGTCTAAATGATTATGGGAATGAAGATGGAGGTGAGTGAAAGCCCGGTGGATGGGCAACTCCATCACCTGCTAAAATCAACCTATAGCTCTGAGTTCTCCTTTAATCTACGTCCCGATGTGCACTTTGTCAATTCTATTAGATCACGCTGTGATCACACACACACATACACACATATAGAGTGATGATGATAATGGTGAGCACCTCCCTAGATGAAGCCTATTCAGTCACAGTTGGAGCCATCTCAGACCTAATTATGGTTGGTTTGGCGTTTTAACTGTATTGATCAAAACTCTAAACAAACGAGAAATGCTTATCAAGCTGGAAAAGAAGAGCCCTCTGGAGTTTTGTGTGCGTGTGTGTGTGTGTGTGTGTGTGTGTGTGCGCACTCCACAGGGGTGAGTGTGAGTGATGGCGCAGGTCTAAGAGGTGCTGAGATATTGGTGGTTATAAAAATTGCAATTCTGAGCTTATGAGTTATAATTACAGCCTCCCCTCCTTCACCCCTTTTACCACACACACACACAACCAGATATTTCTTCACATATATGCTCACATATGCAGGCCTTGGGACATGCACAGACACATGCACAGACACGCACAGACACACGCATCAAGGATTATGCACACACTCGCACGCACAAATTAGCTCGTCCATAGCAGCACTAAGTGTACAATACCCTGCTCTGATGAGCAAGCTCCCGTCGACCTTGGAACTCTCTGGAAAGACAATGCAAGGGGAGCCATGCTGCTAAAGGGAGGAGCTGGGGGTGGTGGGAGTAGATAAGGTGGAGGGAGGGATGGAAAGAGGGAGACAATAGATGAGAGAATGAGGGAGAGAAGGAGGGAGAGAAGGAGAGAGAGAAGGAGAGAGAGAAAGACGGGTAAGTGGTGCTGCTCAGTATAGGGCAGGAGGGCAGTGCTCCCTCCCTCCTCTCCATCTCAGCTCATCTTGAATGCAAATGTGGTTTCTATACGGTTCCTTTGTGCCGCTTCTAACTGCTCCAGAGAGAAGCAATTACAACTGCTCCATTCACTCAGAGAGAGAAAGACACGCATGGATAGAGAAGGGTAATTAATAAAGAGATAGGAGGGATGAGGGAGGAAAGGAGGTGAACGCATACCTGTGGAGGATCTTCAAGTAGGATTGGAGCGTGGTATTGATTGTAGTGGCAGTATGCTGTTGACACACACACACACACACACACACACACAGTCGTTCACTGGTTCATATTTTCTGACCGACTACTCCGTGAGAGGTCAAAGGTGAGAGGTCATTAGCATTACATCAGAAGTGTTATGTAGAGTGCGTGTGATACTGCATTACACTGTGGCCCTCAGTAAATATGCCCCATCTGTCTTAGAGTCGTTATTCCCCCAATCATTGCTTCAAAGGCCTGACAGCCGCAGAATATATTGAATCAAAAGAACTCCATCTAGATATGACATCACCCTCCATTCCTCTCCGTCTTTCTGCAGACGCATAGTTGCGGCACAGTGCCGTATCCTATTGCAGTCACAGCGGCCGGGCGGCGCTGCAAGGTATGGTGGGAGTTTTTATGGCCGTCATTTGGGCCGCTAATATGTCATCTCCATTAGCCGACTTTTAACACTCGCAGATAGATGGCCCTGTGACATTTATCTGCGCATCGGGTCGTATTTTAGCTGTTAAATGGCTGGCGATGTGCGGAGTGCGTGCGAAATGAGTGTGTGTGTGTTTTAGCCGTGTGATGGTGGGGAAGAGGGAGATGCATCGACTTTTAATGATGCTCTATGCAATAGCACTTTAGAGGTAATAATCACAGATACAATGCAAGCCGTCACCTTTGACCCCTCCCGTCGCGCGGCGCAAAAGAGAGTAGATAGGAAGGGGAGCCGGCTGCAAGGTCGAGACCCAGGCCTCCTTCCTCAACAATTAGACAGCCGAGATACAGTGAGCCGGGACCTGCAGCGTCAGCAAAAAAAAAAACTACAAAAGAGAACAGCTAATTAACTTAGTCTTCTGAGAGATGATGAGGGCTGAGAGAGAGAGGGAATTAAAGAGTGAAGAGGAAGAGAGGTGGAAAGACTATGGGAGCAAAAATAAGTGCAGGGGCAGAGAGTCACACAAAATAATTGCTCGTATAGATTTTGCCATTGTTGGCTTTTGTAAGGTCAAGGAGGTGAAGCCATTCCCTGTGGTGGCTTCAGGTGAAAGTCTAAATGAGCTAATAATTTAGACTCATAAACGAATACTAATATTGACAGCCACCACACATACTGAAAAGCATTAGAAAGATTCCTACCATTAAACCGCTGTAAATATGATATACCGTCTCGTCATTTAACTCGTCACGTACAGCGGAACCTTTCCCCCCCCTGGTCATAAAAACACCATCCACTATGCTGCATCAAAAAACAGATGTTCTGTGTCATTTTATGTGTTGCCTACAGGAGCTCGGTCACCTGTCCAGAGGCACCGAAGTTGACTAATGTGACAGAAAATTAACAATTAAAAATATCACACGGGCCCAGAGCCACCACAACGTGGGCCATTCACAACTCAGTGGACACCCTAATTGCTTTGAAATACAATTTTGGGTTTGGGCTTTGTTTGGTGTTTTGGAGGTATGAAGCGCATCAATGCACACTGGAAATTGAGTTATAAATTACAGAGCTGAAATAGACATGTTCCTTGAATACTCAATATCCAAATGCTAGACGTTCTCCGCTACAAAAAGGCAGATGCGTGCATGCACACACAAAAAAAAAAAAAAACACAAGATGCCACCACTTGAGATTTCATTGCCTTTTGACAGAAAATTGACTGGCTGCGAACCAAACAGTTAATGTGTGTTTATGTGCGTGTGTCGTGCTGTATGGCTGTCATGGGGTACGTTGATAAGGTCAAACCTTAACGGAGATGGAGAGTTCAAACCACAAACCAGTGGGACTCGGGAGAGAAAGTGTTCATTCATCCACAGCTTTCCCACCAGTGTATACAGAATATGTTTGTGCGTATTTGTGCTCACAGCTGTCAGTGTGTGAGTGAGTGTGAGTGTGTGTGTCTATGTCTCTGGGTCGGTGTTCGGCAGATGAATACAGCTCAGTGGCTGGTGTGTGAAGTCACTGACAGCTTCATTATGGCCTGTGCGCACAGGGAGACAGTACCATCCAGGGGAAGGAGAGCAGAGGACAGAGACTGGGACAGGCCGGGTTTACCATTGGGCCGGTCCATGTCAGTCCAGCACTTGGGCGGAGGGAGGGGTGTGTAAGGACAGCTGCTGTCTTTTTTAATGAGCCTTCGCTTCTTTCATCAGCTTTCAATTTACAGGGCTGTCCTGCACTCTTGCACTGCCCCCTTCCCTGTAACACACACAGAGACAGTTTGAAGCAGTCTTGTTTCTTGCGGGTGATTCCCAAGAGTCGGTAATAGTTAAATTAATTTGCTGTCCTCCTTTAATTAGACCATCTCACCTGGGACAAAAGTGACACAGGGATGAAATGTGACCAGCAATGGGCCTCTTTCTACTCAATCTCAACATGGAAGATGTTTACAATCTAACACACACTTGATAGATAGCATTTGACACCTACAATAGCAAGATTCCAGCTTGTCGAGAGCAGCAAAGGGCACTACAACTGGAAGAATTTGTTAGATACACCCAGTTTGTTGGATACACCAATCTTAACAACCCTGCAGTAAATCTTGCCTTCGTCCAAGGTTGTAATGTTCGCTTTTGTTGAAAGTGTAGGCATAAAGATAACTTTAAAATTACACCAATGATCAGCACACAGCTACAGTGTAAATCAAGCATTATAGACTTACATCCCCGTACCGCATTTACACAGTAGTTTGAGGTCCTGTGATGTCTACACTCCCTCTACTGGGCTTTTACAAAAAAGCAGGACTGTTTCATTGAATTCAGTTCCATTTCAAGGTCCAAGAAAAGTAAGTGCTGACCAAATTCAATAGTATATACGAAAAACACAGATAATATTTCAAAAATGACAATTTATTCATGCTTTTACAAATCATAAAAGCATTGAAATATTTTTCTAAAAATCCAGTCTACAATTTAAAGTTCATCCCTTGCTAACATCAGTACAGTTTCAGGGAAGATAAAAATATATACATTGTAAATATTTAAGAAATCCCCATTTTTAAATGTTTACTCTACATTTTCTTAAAACATTTTTTTCAAGCAAACCAATTTAAATTACCATGATAATGCTTTAAAGAGAAAACTAAAGCAAATTATTAAAACAAATATCCAAAGGGGAATAATAAAGTTAACAAAAATGTAAAATAACATTTTTCAATCTTTGGAAGTTAACTAGGGAAAGCAATAGCGTCATGTAGTATCACAAACCGGTTAATTAAGCACAACTGCTGTGTGTCAGGGCGCAATGAGTGTGGTAAGGAGTTCTGAAGACAGCTGAACAGCTCTGGGTCTCTGTCAGAACTCTAGGAAGGAGATGGGGCTTCCTCGCACTTCAGTGTCCACGCTTAGTCCCAAGCCTGACGAAGAAGTGCTGCAGTGGGAGGAAAGGCATAAGAGGTCAATTCAGCATCAGAGATTGAAAACTATTTATTTATTTTTTTTTAAAACATGCAACTATTTTGTCAAAGCTCGTACCTTTCACAGTCAGAGTCACAGGTGGCCTGGTCCACCAATCTGCTGATGCAACCGCTGCTGGATCGCTGAATGGCTTCAGCCACTGTGTACCTGGTCTTACCAACAGCACACCTTGCCATCTTTGTGACGCTCAGGTCTGACTGGAGGAACAGATGGAGTCGACTGTCCGATAACAAAAAAGGCGCGTGAAGAACACTGGAGAAGGAAGGATTTTAATGGCACAATTTCAAAGAGTGAATGTAGACATTTGAAAATAGTTGAAATAGTGCAGATCAAGGTCACCCTCAGGGTCTAATAGCGCTCTTGCTTTTAGCAGATTAATGGTTAACAGCCTTGTGAAGAGACTGGGGTGTGAATGGGTACCACTAGGTGCAACTCACCTTTCTAAAAACTCCTGGAAGCCCTTCATCCTCTGTGTGACCTGCTCTGTGTTCTTCAGGCTGAAGAAGGGATTCCAGGGCGGCAACTTGGGCAACTCCCTGGACAGAGAGCAAAGAAAAAGCACTTAGGGAAAACTTACTGCATGCTTATTTAAGTCAGATACAATGGGCATCAAACTGATTAAAGCCAACATGTAAATAAATTATAAGAATCTGAGGTACAAACTTGTGAACATACATGATTAGAGCATTCTGTTCCAGACAATGACGCAGCCAAACAAACTCACTGTAACACCGTCTAACATAGGAAGTCTTCTTTCGAAAGCACATGCTATTGGTCTGCAAGGAGAGACAGCAATTCAATAGACTTAGTACAAAGTCAAAATTCCCCCCGACCCACCCCCCAAAAAAAACAATTCTCACTTGTATACAGATCTCGTAGTCGACGTGCGTTTGCCACAGGTCATCTTTAAGAAGCCTCGGCTCCCGAACACAAACACTGATAAACTCCTGCAAATTTCCAGGATCACATTAAATGACAAAGAGTTGCAAAGATTCACAAGTATTAAAATTAAAAACACAAGATGCGTTTCAGCAACACCATTTTCCACCGGGCCTTAATTTTGGGACATGATCAAAATGTCAAATCAGTTGTGACTGCACAAATAGACAAGAACGTGAGGCACATTCTTGACCACTTACTTTTTGACAGACGGACAGATTGTGCAGCATACCGTCCATTGTTGGTACAAAGACCTGCCAGAGATAGAGGGGGGGAAAAAGATAGTATTGAAAGTGATCTGTTCAAACTTATGTTAGCACAAAACTAGCTTACAATTACCTGTCATGACCCATGTGAAAACAGTAAATAAAAAAGGTGATTTCTGTTAAATGTTACATGTTCATGAAGACAGCACAAACAATAGAGAACAGTAAAACATTGAATGCACTAATTAATGCCAATAGTCCTTTGTTTTCAATGCTAGATCGGTTTTGGCTGGTGATTAATACTTTAAGGACTCAAATTGCAAACATTTGAAACGGATAGGTTGAAGGGGAGCAAAGGGCAAAGAGGATTTAGCTTAAGGGGAAATCTTGACCCAAAACACTTTAATACGGAAACACACACACCAAAAGATTTTGAAACAAAAGAAATCCTGTTCTGTGCCACAACAGGAAGAAATACAGGCAATCCCAGCTATTTGCCCAGTCACCAAATAACTATAGCTATTCTGATTAAAGTGTAAAAAATAAGTTGCAAAATTTTCACACAAAGCAAATTTGCTGAAACACCATTTTCTTGTTAGACAAGTGACTGCATGGATGTTCAACCGTGGCATGCAGCTTTTCCGTAAGATACTACAACAGTGTCCCCCTCACATGACAGGCTTGTCTTAAGGAGATCATCTGCCCCTATAGACACCTCAATGAGACAAGTCATTCACAAGTACCAAGTCCAAGCAGAGCAAATCAAATCAATAAGTATCCTACAAACAAAGTCCCGAGGTGACCTCAGAGTGACTTTGATCCATACTGACATTCTGAAAACATTACATGAAATCATAGGCCACTCACACTAATTGGACCTACCCTATAAGGAGGTCCTATTGACTGCATGGTATTGTTCATGATAGTAACACTGCCATCTTTTATGATCTCATCTACACACCTGTAAAGTTTATAACAGCATCTCTACAGAACCCAGGCAGGCTATGTATATTAAATACAAATTAAGGTGATGCCATATTAATATACTGTCATATAAAACTAAACTAAATAGCCAATGAGTAACTACCAATCCATTCAAAACATGACTATAAAAATATATATGGATTTAAATGGATACTTGTATTAAACATCTTGCCAGTTAGATTATGATGCAATGAAGCTCCAACGTTTCAACTGCCTTTGGGAGAATAGCAGATTCTGCCAGAACTACAATAAATGTCTACAAAACAAACATTCAGATTTCAGCCTACCTTTCCCGTGTTCACTGTCCGTGCAGTAATCCGGTGTTTCAGGGCAAACGGGGGCAGCTCAGTGGGATGGCTTGAGGCTCAGCACTGCCTGAACTGAACTACTGCTGCTAATACAAAACACTCAGTGCGACCTCTGACTCGGTGCTTGGTCACGTGTTTTCAGTCCTTTACAGTCCATATCGTTACAAAATAGACACAAAATAAATTGTCGTGAAAAAAAAAAACTCTGCCACACCGACAACCAATATCAGCCCTCTTAATGAAACGGGCTGTGTCCTCAATGCGCACCTGTCCCTAATTCTTTGGTGATCAGTCTTAAATGGTATCACCTGGTGGGAGGAGGTGATACCATTGATGTGGTTGAAAGTAACAGACTGGTGAACAACCGCTTAAAACCTCAGATAATATCAATAAAACTGGATTTGACCTCAGATAATAAATTCACCATCATATTGATAGGCAATAAGTACTAAAGGCATTGAGGATTTAAAGCTTTCTTTTTTATTTTGCCAATCTAAACCGGAAACCAAAAATAAGCCTTGAACTCAAGCCTTAAGCCTTGCCCACTAACAAGTGTACAACGAAACCAGATCTTTGTCTATCTCAGAACAAAAGAAAATGTCTCTCTGTTGTTCATTCAGTTTTTTTTCCTTATAAAATTTCAATTAAAAAAAAATAATTGCAGACTTGTTTATGTCCTGTGTTTTTTTCTGTGGATTTGGGAGTTTTAGCAACCTGGAGGAATTGTTATCCAAATATACATTTACACATTATGATTCCAGTATTTTTTTCAATTATACTATATATATTATATATTATATAGGGGCAGGGTATTGGCTATTTGAAGACTGTTTGGTCAACCATACTTGTATTATGGGCAGTGTGGAGAAGTCTCTAAAAATAAAATAAAACAGACTATCTAAACATTTAACGGAATAAAAGAAAATGTAAAAATTTCAAGGACCTACTTGCAGATTTTATTTCTGGTTTCTAGGAGCCAGCAGAATCCATCATTTTACATTATATTATTATATAAGTTCATGTGGAATCCAAAAGGACATTTTTATTACTAAAACAATATGGTGACCTTTAACCTTATCTTCTTCTAGTTCAATTCTCCACTGAGCGACACCCAACAATGATATTCACAACCGACCATAACAGAAGAGAAAGTTATGACAGTGACAAAAACTCTTTACTGCCCATGCCTGATTAGCCTATAAATACATATTAAAAGAGTGTAGCTCCGGTCATCCACAATACAAGAAAGGGAATGCGACGACCCTGCACGAGATTTAGAAATGCATGGTGATTTTTTGCAGATTGCCCTCGTTGCTGGAGTAGTTTGCTGCATGTCCTATTGCAAAAAGAGGTAACTGCAACACAGTATAGATTCAAAAGGTCCAAAGCTTATTCAGGAACATTCTATTGTTATTCAGGATTTTCAGTTTCACTCTCAATTCAGCATTCTCTCACATTGGCAAAGCATCAAATATTTAAAATATAAGAGTCACTTTTACTATATCATCAAGTCTGACAACAGCAATGTTGCTCTCCTTACCCAAAACAATCCCAAATCAATGTAAATTCCAGGCCATACCCCAGATCACAATCACGATGGAAAGAATAATATCGCACTTTGAGCACATATTGCCTCAAATTACAGTTTAGATTTAAGAAAAACATAACTTACCAAAGTCTTTGGAGTCCTATTCCAACATCCTATCCAGCCCAGGAGTGGAACATAATTTGTGAGATGTGGCCTAAACTTCTTCTACCTCTGGTGATAGTTTTAAAAAAAAGGGGGGGGGGGGGCTATCTTCTGCTCATTTGCATATAAAGGGTTCTTTACCTTTGGACAAGTCAGCAGATAAAGTATTTCAGTCTCTCTAGATAATCCAGTTGTCTGGTTATAGCTAATAAATGCAATTCCTAAAATTCTGAAGAAAAAAATGCTGACTCAGGGAACTGCTCTGTGATCTGGACTATAGACAACCATCATGTGCTGTAGAGATGTCATGTGTAGTTATAAACTGTTATGTGATCATCTGAGATTAGCACGTAAGTGATGACTGTGCTGAATTGATAAGAGGTTCGACTTAATCAAGGTGTTACAAATTTAAGATGTCCCATTGACTTAATTTGCTAAATATTGTATAAAACTGTCTGTTTGCCACTGTAAGTCCACTTTGATGTGGGAATTAATACATTTTTCCTGAAAGGATTCATTTCTAGTAGGGTCTTTGTATCAGGAAGAAAGTAAAAGCAAATTCCTAATCAGCATTTTTTGATGAAGTCTAATGTACTTTGTCTGTTTAGGGAAGCGTCATGAGGGATTTTTCTACAGAAACCAAAAACTCTTATTTCCACAGAAACTTAATCTACACTAAAGCACAAAAGGCCCAAAGTCCATGTCCCGTACCCTAATGCCAGTCATGAGACTGTTCTCCACGCTGCTGCAGAGGTAGTCCTGCCATCTGGCGACATGGCCCGAGAGAGACCCATCACTGCTGAACTCAGCTGTTTAATAAAGGTAGAGCTGAGCTTTAATGATATTAGAGTGTCACCACAGATTGGCAGACGGTTGAAAATATTTACTCAGTTAAAAGTGGCAATGCCACAATGAAAAGATAGTCACAAAATAAGAAAAGTCTTGCATTTAGAATCTTTTTTTTAAATTTTGAAGTAAGCGAAGAGGGACTGGCCTCGTGATTATTGAGCTTCTCATTTTCTTTGTGTACAAATGAACTGGTGAGTAAGGGCTGCATGTAGGAGAATAAAAGTGTTGTTGCTAAAAACTGTGCTGAGGGACTGTATACGAGTAAAAGTACTTATTAACCACATATTAGCCTCAAAATCAGGTAGAGAAGTTAAAGTACAGTATACACTGTCCGTTTTAACAGGATATATTCTCATCTCTATAGCTTTCATAGTGCTGGGTCACGGTGTTCCCACCACAGTGATGAATACAAGACTATAACAAAATGTTTAACTTGAAAGCTTAACCAAATCATAAACCCAGTTCCATGTTTCAAACACTACCATCAACACACAAGCTCTAATTAGTCTAGTTTTCAACCAATCATCTTAACTAAAAACAAATCAAGTTGTAAAAATCCAACTTTTATAGCTAAATCTACATATGTATTTTAGACATATTTCATTGCCACCATAACAAATAAGCAGAAGAATTTGGTCACATAAAACCTTTATTAGAACTTCAAATAATATTTACAGACAGAGTATACAAAATGCACTTTTAGAACAAAACAATAGCACTAGTGTAGAAAACAAAAAGAACAGGAGATTGATAAAGAAGAGGTGGCTGACACCGTCACAGAACAAAGTACCATTTAGAATATACAAAATTTGACCAGGTTTGAATACGAGCGGTGCTGGGTTCGATCAAAGAATATATTTTCTAAACTGCCATCACATCAATCATTATATGATACCGGAAGACTTCTTTCATTACACCACCACCTGCTGCTGCTGCTGCTGCTCCCTTACAATCAGTTCAGCTAATATATACAACAACTTAGCTCTCCTTGACAGCCATACAACGCGAGGGCTGAAACATCTTCAAAAATAACTAAGACGGCTAAAACTAAAAGGCAAGCCAGAGACGAAAACTCAGTCCTGAGGAAACGGGTGTGAAGGGACTGCAGGGGGACCAGAGGACGGTATTACTGAGCCTCATCCTCTGGACAGGAATGCCATGTCAATCTCTCCTCATAGAAGGAAATGACCACCTGAGGGCAGCGAGTATTGGCCTCACGGGCTGGGACCAAATCAGCTTCATCTGAGTCTTTCCTAAAGAAGGAGGACAAAGGGGGAGACAAACATTATGGCAACTGTGGACTCTTGTTTACTCGAATCATCTCTGGGGGACATAAAGCCAGAGTATATCCCTAGTAATAAAGGGATTTACAGAAGGGACCATTTAATGATTCAAGTGAAAAAATGATTACAGTTTGAGCAGTGCACATAAAGAGGGCTAATTTCTTCTCTACTCACCATTTCATCAAGAACATCAACTCCCCGCTGCTGTCTGTTGCGCCAATGATCCGTTCTGGGTCGAGATTCCTAGCGAAGCCTCGTGGTTTCTCAGCCTAAGTGGACGACAACAAGTATTATGAGAATTTATGGGTGGTCTAAACAAGTTAATGTTTACATGCGACACCCAAGGTAATCAACAGATCATTTCTGTTGTGTCTCAGGTAAAATGTGGGTTGGACCGGCATGGTAAGTTAACTCACCACATCTTTCTTCTTGGCTTCCGTCTCCGGCTCATCTGTTGATGCCTTCCGCTTCACAGGCGCAGGCTTCTCCTTAACGTTCTTCTGTGCTTCTAAAAATGCTGAGATCAGCTCTGGACAATCCAGGTTATCCTCTGGCTCCCAGGTATTGTCGGCCCTAAATCAGCAGGGATGGAGGGGGTTACCATATGCACACCTTCACTTTGAATGCATTCAGATGCAGACAATGAATTGAATAAGCTTCAATGCAGAACGGGCAGCTTATTCGTGCAACTAAAAATGTAACTGTGGGCAAACGCATAGCACAACCCCATACCAGGGAAGCCGGTGTCCCAGGCAACTTACTCTGTAAATCCTTTCCACTTCAGGAAGAATTCAACTTTTCCATTGGCAATACGTTGGTCAAGTACTTTTTCCACCACAAACTCCTCAGGCTCCTCCTGTGTGTCCATTGCATCTTTCTTGCCCTTGGTATTCTGCTTCTTGCCCATGTTGTGCACTAAAAACAAAGAGTGTGAGAACTTCAATTGTTTAAAATTATCTTGCAACGCCATCCCAATAATTCACATGGCACATGCATAGAGCTACTGCTCTTAACCACAGTAAGTTGAAAGGAAGAATGGCGAGACTAACAAGCTCCAACTCATCCATAGATCAAGGGGCCGTAAACCATATTGTGGTAAAAACTTTTGTTATTATAACTAAGAAGTATCAAGTAGCTTATATGAAAAGAAACACGTACACATACATACTATTAGTAATGCTAAGTTACCAACCAAGTCATCTACGCGTTGTGCAAAAGAATATGCGAAGCTAGCCACATCACAACATAACGGTATGTAGGTTAGCCTACGAGCTAACTAACTCTAGCTTGGTTAGACTATTTTAGGCCCGGGTGGTAGAGAACATTTATTTGACTTTACTTTGTCTTGAGAAAAGCAAGCATCGATTACGAAAAGTGGTGTCAAGAAACAACTTAAGTTAACATTTTCAATAAGCAAATTACGATTAATTCCAAACTCGCCAGGGTAAAAATGCTACAAGGCCCAAGGAGGCAACAAAATCCTGAAATACAAACGTCTACTTTTCGCTAGCTTAGCTGTTAGCTAATATTCTTGTAACTTAGCCATAGCATTGCAGTGCGCTTAGCATACACTAACAGTGTACTCATGTAGCCAGGCTTAAATAGTATAGTTGTTGAGGTAACGTAACGTTATGGCTTACTTTCTGCGTAAACTGCGTTTCCTGCCACAAGGTCCAAGTTGCAAAAGAAAGCTATCGTTTGCTTGCCTAGATCAAACGATTAAAAATTACGACAGATGTTGGCATTAACATTGTATGAAATGAATTACTTTTTGCATACGCACCTTTAAAACAAAGAGGAGCTGTTTCAGTAATGTCTTCTAACCACGCGGTCAGCTTTCCCTTTATCTTGTATGCAGCAGTGCAGCAGGCGGCAAAAGCTAACGCAGTCGTGGGTCTTCTACGGAAGCCGAGAAGGGAAACGCGCTTTGTTTTTTTGCGTTTGCGCCTGGTCGCTGGTTATTCTGTATTTTAGCCCTCCGCCCTTCAAAGGTTGTGGTCTTATAAGACTATTAGTGTTCGGTCTACATACACTCGTGTGTCCCTGTGAGTGTTTTTAAAAATTAGCTTGTGGATATTCTGCCATCAATGCTTGTTATTCAAAGAGGGGGGAAACTATGCTCTTAAAAAAAGTGACAAAAGAATGAGACAGCCTGTTTAATCTTTCTCGTTTTCAAATCAGAAAGAACAATGTCTGCAAGAGCATTTCAAATTCCCTAAGCAAAATCATACTATCAACAGTCAACAATCACCATGCAATCAAAAACATTTGCCCTCAAAACATATTGAAATTTCGACAACCAGAAAAGTAAACAACTCTTGGTCAAACCAGAAAATTAAGTTTGTGAGGGACAAGAAAAATAATTCATGAGTTACACTATTACTTTATGCTCCATTTTCCATTCAACGCACTCATCTGACTGTATAAAGACATGCCGATGAATAAGATGGTAACTTTTACTAAATACTTATTTCAACTCTGATAATCTCAAGTATATAAAAAGCAACAGCCAAATGACGATCTTATTAAATAAAGTTGGTGATTGTATTTTTTACTTCTTTTTCTTTTCCAGAGATGGGATTGTTTAGGTCCATTTATATAATGGTAATTTGTAGTCAATGAGTGCATTTAAGTTTATATTTTTTTTAATTAGCCAAAATCTATAACATAAACCAAGGTGTGAGGAAGAATATAATCTTGCCTAAAGTCTTAAGTAATTAAAATGAAAGGGTTAAGAAAAATTGTGCTTTAAACAAATGACTTATTAATGTAAAACATTACGCGGTAGCCTCTTACAAACACTCTTGTTATGATAATGTACACTCACAATAACCAAAACATTTATCCAATGCAAATTAAGGCCTTGTCAATTTAATCATTGGTATATTGTATGTCATAAAGACATAAGGAAAACAACATTTCAGTACAAATTTCTACTGAACAGTACATGCCCTCAAATATGTGAAACAAAGCTGTAAACTTTAGATAGGCAATGTCCCCTTTCTCACCACTTTGAGAAAAAACATTATCTTACCATTATGAAAAAAAAGATACTGCAGTTTGACAGTGTCTCATGATGCATATAAGCATTTCAGTATCCTCAGAAACTTTAATAAATACAATCTTCAACCTCCTTATACTGAATAGGTATACATTGAGAGGCAAGATTACATGGAGACAAACAAACAAACAAACAAACAAACAAAAAGCATCCTCCTCTGAGATCCCTATCCAGTAAGTGTCTCACTGCTGGCCATGTTGACTTTAGGCATGTCTGGTTGTCTCAAGCCTCAATGACTTGAACGTTAACAGGCACTGGTAGCATCGTCGGCAGCTTAGCTGATCCCTTAAACTGCCCAGGGTGAATTGTCCATCTTCAATAAGCATAAAATGTCCAGTGTGTAAGCTACGTTTTCCCCCATGAGAACATTTATTTACAGAGATTTTTGTATTATTTATGTTCCGAGTGTCTTTGCTTTTTTGCAGCTTTTTGCAGATTTGGGCTCCTAACAGCGGTGAATCCACACACACACACACACACACACAGGCAAAAGAGGAGATCCCAAAACCGGAGTCAGGCAAGTTAGTCCAAAAATATCCCAAAATCTAAAAGCTCAAGTCTCAGCTGGCAATACTGCATCATTGCTTTTTGTCCTTCTTCCTCTTGTCTGTTTTGGTACCCGTTGATGTGGATACAGCAGGTCGTCTGACAGGCTGCACTACAACCCTCCCGTTAGCCCCGCACTGCAGGGTGAATCTTTCTGGGTTCAGGGGCCGTCCTGAACTATCTCTCAGCCGGGCCAGGACGTCTCTGGTCAGCTGCTTTATCTGCTGGCCCACAGCACCCATTGTCTTGGCTGTAAGCTGCTTCTCTTTCAGCAGCCTGCTTCTCTGAAACTGCAACCTTTCCACCTCCTCTTGCAGCCCTGTGATGGCATCTAGTTTGCGCTTTCGGCAGTTTTGCGCCGCCAGTTTGTTCTTTCCCCGTCTGCGGATATCCCTCAGGAGGGTCACCTGGTCAGGGGAGAAGCCGTGACCGTCAAGGACCTCTAGGAACTCCTCCACAGGCATGTTGACAATCTGCAGGACAGAGAAGGGGATGCACATGGCACGGGCGCGCAGCTCATCACGACTCAGATCCCTGTCGTCAAACCTTGACCCATCGTCATCGCTGAGAGGCTCCTCTTTGATACCTTTGTGAGGAAGTGTTACTGATGGCTGGTTGAAGAAAGCAGGAGATGAGTAGCTGTGGTCATGCCACACACTCTCACTCAGATCAATGGGGGACCACGTTGTGTTGTAATCCATGATGCCCTTTGAGGGGACTGAATCCACCTCACTGCTGTAGCCTGTAGCTCCACACTCGTCCTCGCAGTATGAACTGGATGACGATGACATCTCGGATGAGCCTGGGCGGGTGAGGAGTTAATTTATGCATTAGTATGTACGAAACAATGTCTTGACCTAAAAAGCCGTGGCAATAAAGAAATGTAATGTTTTGAACCAACCTGGGGAGACTGGACCTCCAGAGCTGCTCTCCAAGGAGAGACCCGAGTCAGAGTCCAGGTCCTCGAGGACCTGCGGGTTTATGCTCTCCAGAGAGCCCATCAGCTGGGTGTCCAGGCCTTCCAAACCTAGCTGATTGATCTGGTCAAACACTGCCTCATCCAGACAGCCACCCAGTACACTATGCGATGACACATTTCCAGTTAAATTACATACTGACGCAAACGGGAGCGCAGCCAGGCCCACTGCCATCCCTGGTGACGGGTCTGAGTGCGAGGAGCCTGTGGATTCCAGTCGAAAGAGGTTTCTTTGCTGTTGGGCGACCGGCCTGGACTCGACTCTTTCAGACGCCACACCAAACGCTCGGGTTACCATAGCATCATGCAAACTGACATCCTGGCTGATGGCGCTGGGGATGTCCGTGCCGAGGTCTGACAGACGCTCCGTAACAAGGGAGTCCAAGTCCTACACATGAGACACGCATGTTAGCTGATTTTCTTTGCAATTTAGAAGAAAAAAATCATTACAAGACATACATACTGATATTTATTTCCTTATGCATCTGAATGACTGTTTAAACCAATATTAGGCTTCAAGTAAAATACATTTCCAGGGGCCAAAACTTACGTCGAGGTCAGTGACAGACAGAGAGAGTAAATTGCTCCAGTGCTGGTCAATATCAATGGTGGGAGGCTGGTGGCGGGCTGGATCAGACAGCGCAGTGATGCCTTCAAGAAGACTCTGAAATAGGCAAAAAGGAAATGCATAGAATAAAGCACGGACACAGTACGTGGTGTGGTGATGCTATGTCTCCAATGTGAATAAAAGTATTTGTGCCAGAGTTCAAAATCATACCACAGTATATGCTAATAAAACTGTTGAAAATGCCATTTTATACTCTTAAATCCTCTTGAAAAAGCCAGCTGTATAGATTAGGATTGTGAACTCTCTCTGTAAGACATTCAATAATTATTGTGCTTCAACATCCGCTAATCTTACAGTGTAACCACAACAGCACCGTCATCAGAATGGTGTAGTTTGAGTCATGCGAGAACATGAATTTATGGTTAAAAATAGGTACACGGTCATTTTCAACACAGTCACGTGACAGTAAGCCTTATTCAAGTGTGACTCGCTTATTGTCACAGACTGAATCATTGTAGTGAGTACTACAATAAAACCAAAAATGCTATGTTTCAGTGAACCATAAACTTTTAAAAGCAATTGATGCAATGTGCCAAATCTTTAACAGTATACAGCGATAAATGAACACTATGACAAACCAGGATCATACCTCTTGTTCCAGTGTGGAACTGTGAGCCAGCTGAGTGAGTGGGGCAGGTTTTTCTTCCTCTTTAACTTTAATATCCTCCTCCTGGTAAGGCAAAGAAAGGCAGATCGAGAGAAAGGGAAGACATAATTGGGGATCAGGAGAGTCAAAGATGAAAGAGAAAAAGAGTTGATTTGTTAGTTGACATCAAAAGACAATTACATTTCTGGTTTGGTAATCCCTATCTGGCCATCATAGATAATTGGATATCTTAGAAATGTATTAAAAAGAACTGTTCTGACAGATACAATGCTTGTTTTAATTAGCGGTGGTCACAACACCAGAGGGAACAGAGACCGACTGTACAGACTACATTTAAAACTCCATTCATCGTCCTGTCACCTGTGGCCAGAGCCTTTAACTACACATTTGCAGCTGTATTTGTGTACTGAAGTGGGGCTTAGGATTCATTTTAATATACTAACAGTTAAGCCAACTACTCTCAGAGATGACCCAACCCTGTTAGATGTTGTAAGACATTGCTGATAAACAAAGTACAGCATTTAATGTGAGGCAGCAGCCGTCGGCCACAGACACAGTATGCTCGATATATCCCAACAAAGACAAAAATCTATTTTCAGTGCCCAAGTGATAACAGGGGGTGGATTCTCACCCATTCCAATAGGAGAAAAGACTGTTTTTACTTAATGCTAGAGGCAAAAACATGACAGACTGTACATTACACCAGCCGAGTTCTGCCCGAGCTCTGTTTGAGCTTGTCGACTTCTACTGGAGTAGCTTTTCCTGCTCCAAATGGCCCACTGAATGTAGATAGGTCTTGATATTTTCAAATATTACCGCTGTAGTCCTCTCCTTTGAAGTGTTGGATTTCCAAAAACTACAAAAACTTACCCTACGAGCAGTTAAGCTATTTACAAAAGAGTGGGTAAGGAATAAAAGATTTGTCGACATCACATTATCCATGTGAACAAGAACCCTGGGAGGGGGAAGTGTATAAGTATGGACCACCGCTTTTGTGTAAGCAAACAGGGTGTGGGTCTAAGCCTCACTTCTCCACCTCTCAAGGCCCACAGCTGGTGGTTGAGTCTGAAGAAAGGGGATATAGTTACACAATTGGCGACATCAACTGCCCTCAGGACATAACATTCACCAAGCAGCTGTTTCTACCCTGAGCTAGAAAAACTGGATTACTGGGGAAAAAATATATATATAATGGAAGTCACAGATTACAATAGAAATTATGAAACAACACATGTAATTGGTTATTATTGGTAATTATTTTTCAATGTTTTTATTAACAATAATAACAAGTGAGTGAACCTTTTGGCAAATAGTGTTACAGCTGTGTGGTTACCCGATACACTGGTCTTATCTGTGAAGTTAATTCTACTGTACTATCCATGGCTTAATGTGACAAGTTCCTGAAGAGTAACAGGTGCAGTGAACAGTTACTCAAATACTTCACCACAGTAAGTTACTGGTTTAGCTGGACTGGTTAGGTATTCTTTGGACTGAGTAACTGAATTATCATGATTAAATCTAACTAGGAAATAACAATCACTGAATTGCAACATGTTACAGAACAGGAAGAGCCACACAAAGTGAAAATGACTGAACATTTCAAGTTTTTGTCAACAGGTTATTACATTGTGTGTGTCTTGTTTGCCTGGTGCTCCAGAATAGGTCGCATAATATTAAGTTACTGATTGGATGTACACCCATCATTGTATAACATGGGTCAGTGCTAATGGTTAGCATTAGCACTGATGAAGTTGTAACGCTAGTCCACCACCTCTCTCTGTCAACGAACTTTACTTTAGCCGGACAGCCAACCAGTCTTGGACCTATAACGTTAGCTTACATAGCAACAACGTCTGTTTAACTTTCTGTTACATTGCACACACACTTGCCTCTTTAAGAAAACCGCAAGCTCCGGTGCTACAAGGCCTTTGTCCAAGTTCAGTTGTTGTTGTTTGGCACACCTCTTGGCCACTGTCGGGCAGGTGTTCACTGTCATCCCTGGCTTCGTCCCCGGGGCTTTCTAATAACCCTGAGTTGGTGTCAGTGTTGTTGCTGGTTGAAGGCCCACAGTCAGCCTTGTCAGTGGCAGACACTTGGTGCACCAGCCATGCGTTCAACTGTGTGGGGAAGCTCCGTGAGCCAAGGGTCCTCACCTCGTCTAGGAGCCGGCGACTTGCAAAGAAATAGTCCAACTCGGGACATTTTGGGTGCACACTATATCCGTCAAGATTGTCTCTCAAATTATGAAAGGGTGTCTGGGTGTAGGCTGAGCTCGAACCCAAGTTAATCTCTATCAGAGGCGTATAATAGCCGCTTAAGTAGCTGTCGATATCCACGCGAACTCCAATCAAACTGAGTAAGATCGTTAACTGAATAAGGCCTTCTGACAAGTACTTTTTCGCGATTTGCATTTTCTAAATGCTTTAAGGGCTGCAGATAACTGTGAAATACTGACCCAACAGTTCCTCTTTCCCGAGTGGACAAAGGGAAAAGCCTAACAAAAGAGCACGCCTTCCCCTGTCAGACAAAGAGGTCCGCCTGTGCCGGTGAAATCGTTAGATAGTAGTGCTAGTTAGCTGTTAGCAGCTAGCTATCATCTTAAATCACCGGTTAATCGGAATCTGTTGGCGCAAACATAGCGAAGACGTTGCTCGTCAGTTATTCGTCGGCGACACTTCGCTATCAAATCTTTTCCGGCGTCGCTAATTAAATAGAAAATGAAACATCTGAGAAGCTAACCGCTGTCACTACTGTGGCGTGCTGCTACTGGGGAAACTTCGTTTCAGGTTTTGCATAGCTCAATGCAGATTGGACCAAAGCGCTCGCCGTAACAGATTGTGATTGGACAAAAACAATGTCAGTTGTAATTTTGACCAATGAGAGTAAGGGATAGTTGTTAACTCTCGCCAGCCCCCAGCCCACTTATAAAAAAACACATTTTCACAGAAATAGTAGCAGAAACCTTGCTGATTTCGCTTCAGAAAAACATTTAATATTACCCTTTGTTGTATTCATTTCGTATTTCTAACAGTTCATTGATCCCAAGGGAGTTTCTCAGGAACATGGTTTTGTTATATGTTTGGCCTACTGGTAATCGGCTGAATTACAATTTGAACTTGTTCAACTATGATGTCTTTAACTATCCCCCAAACAAAGCAGAAAGCCAATGGTGGGATTTTGACTTCTACAAAACAAATCAGTTCATACTCTGTGTGAAATATAAAGTCTAGATTGGGTAAACAGAAAATGTTATATTTCAGATTACATTTTCTTTAAAAACAAGTCAGTTTATGGAATACATTGTACGTTATGGATTAAACTATCAAACACTATATAAAATAGTTAAAATAGCTCCACCTCTACCAATTTCAACATTAAAATGCTGCTTGCACTGCATCAGTAATAACAATCCAATTATATTTAATTACAATCTAAGGGGGGTATTCTGCACAATGAGATTACTTTTCTGATATAGTGTCTCCACTTGTAAGATACATATTGAATGAGGGATTTTATTTTATATTGTGGTGTTGCTACTTTTTCTTAGTAAAAGATAAAATACTTTAATAACTCCAGCACTATTATATTGGAATAAATTCTGATAGAGAGGAAACAGAGGGAATTTTAACCCTCAAAAATTCAATCTTGGGTTTAAATTGCTCAATGGCTCTAAAATACAACACACTATTAGATCGAGCACAAAAATACATGTTATCTAATTTGAACTGAAAGGTTGGTCACTCTCAGATCAAGATGTTGCCGTTCAGACTGATGATGTTGTTGATGTGCATCTTATCCTTGACCCTGAATTAATCCTTTGGATGTTTCAAGGTCTGTCTTGCCAGTGGTTTTAGGATGTTGTCAATTCAATCTGAATCATATTATATAATAAGACCTTTAATTTTGAATGCACCTATTGTTTATTTATAATAACTCCTCATTGTTCACATTACTCATACTGACCATGCACATTTATCCTAATCCCAAAAATGCTGAAAAATGCTGAAGTTGCCCCTTATACCTTTTGAGTTTGTCCCCTCCAGCTTAGTACATTTGATAACCTATATGTAATTTATCTATAGGCTCCTTGTTAACCTATTCTGAAACAGAGACACAAACTGATCTTATAAAACAAGGAATGGAAAGACCTGTATGTGTTTGTGCCATGTTTGTTTGTTTTTCTACTTTGCAATCATAAAGCTCAGTCTGTCCTCCAACATCTCAGGCATACACTAGTGGCCCTTTTCAAGGTAATATCAAAAGAGGTAATTTGATAATACTAATACCATGACACACTCAAACATCCTGAGTCTCACTTATTTACTGATAAATTATCTAAGACTATGCAAGCTTAAGTGGTGAGATTGAGGACAAACTTGAGCTAAATCAAAAGAACAAAACCAGGTAGATAGAATTAAAAACAGACACTGATTTCACCTTTAGAAAACATTTATTGTGGAAGAAAATTGTAAAATACATACAGCATGTAGTAGTGTGTATCCAGTGGTGGAGGAAGCATCCATATAAATAAAAGTCTTGCATTCAAAGTTTTCCTCAAGGGAAAGTTTTGGCAGAAAGATGCATATAAATAACAAGTAGACACACACACACACACACACCTTCCTGATTGAACTTTCTATTTTTCTCCCCCCACCCCTACACACCTTCCTCCAGTGGTTGAACATTTGCACACAGTCTCCGCTTCACACTGATTTACACACTGCACTTATACCAGGAGGAATTCTATATATAACCTCACATACACATAAATATTTATACTACTGTCCATACATCTGACCTATAATGTATTCATATACTGTTTATAGTGCAAATATCTGTTCTGCAGCCTACCTCCAGCTGTTTATTCTGAACATAATGTCTCATTATTAGCAATACTTGTACTTAAACCTGCACTATATATTTTCTATAACTGCTGCACATGTTCATACTGTATATATCTCCTCATATTCATATCCACCACTTACTGTTATCATATATACTGTATATTATCCAATATGCACATTACACTGGGCATTACTGCTTTTTGCACTTCTGGTTGGATGCTAAACTGTATTTTGTTCTCTCATGTTTTTGTACTTTGTGCAATAACACTTAAATTGCATTCTACCTCATCTGATACTAGTGTAATAATAATCTAAAAGTACTAAAGGGAAGTACACTGTAAGTAAGTAAAGTGCAGGCAAACGTATTTGTAGATACCTTCATCCACACTGTGTATATTTTGCTGTGGGCTATGATTAAACAAATCAAATTAGAATTTTCTGTGTTTTTATGTTCATATAAATGTTGATATAAATTGTCAGTGTAAACAGGACTGACTTCAGGCTCCAAGTCACTGGGCTGGACTTTGAAGAGTGCCTGTGACCTGGACTATTTGCGACCCCTGCTGTCAAAGAATGGTAACATTAATGGATATCAGATATAGGTCACTTAATGAAAACAATGCAATAATTACCAAATCGGACAGTGTATATAACGACTAAGACATAGTCTGAGTAAGAATGCGTTTTACCAGATACAACTTGAATTTACATCGTTTTCCTGACTTGACGTAACATATAATGTGAAAACCGCATGTAGACAGTAACAACTCTTGACACTGGCATTATGTCACACAGCATATGCAATAAACAAGGTGTTGAAGTTCAAATGGATACAACTCTTCCTCCGGGTCTCTACTGCACTGATCTAGTTACCTCCGAGTTGCTGATGTAGTGGAGTTTTCTGAGCAAAGAAAATCAGTAATCCTTTTGGAAATAGCCTGCACAGACTTTGAAATGTCATGACACCATACGAGAAGTTTGGGAAGTCGTATTCAATTATGGGAGCAATGATGAGCGGCTCTAACACGTCTAGTTCAACACACATTGTCTATGTCACCTCGGAGTCTCACTGCCGAGTGAGCACAAGTCTAGTGCAGACGTGCTGTAGAGCTTATCTGCTATTTAGGATGCAACTGCAGCATTGTTACAGACCAACTGCAACAATCTAACATTCACACATCGAGAAACTGTCGCTTTAGAGTTTTGCAAAGCTGTAAAAAAAAGAAGCCCATTGAAAAAAACGAATGACATTTGAGGACCGCCTGGTGTGAGTTTAACAGATTTGACTCGGTAGCACAACAAATCCAGAGTCTAAACGCTCCAAATCGCGTCGCTTTAAAAAAGTTGTGAAGAGTGGTCTACTCCAATTGATCTGACGCCAGCGTGCAGTCATTGATTAATCCACAAGTATGTTCATAACGATGTGAAACACATTTAAATCAACTTTGTGAAGTTCTGACAGATTTATTAGGGGAGAGCTCTTAAATCACTCCTACGTACTACTCTGAGGACGAAGCTGATTGGTGGAATTACACGTGACTTGCGGAGGGCTAAGTGCGCGTGCGCACATGTTTTAGGCGCTGCAAAGACTCATGGGAAACCTGAGGGAAATCGAGGTGACTTCCAAGGGACTATTTTGTCGTTATTATTATAATTTCTTACCCCAGAGATGACAATTTAAACTCGCCTTGAAAGTCCTCTTTATATACTGGTCTCGAGTCAGATTTAAGGCCACGATGAGTACAAAATTAAATGTTTCACATAATATTGTTTACCCTAATTTTATTTATTTATTTAATTAATTATTATCAGACTTTGGGGGCAGAGGCAGTACTAAGTTTAGCTCTTCATGAAATGTGGGTGAGAAATATTAGTTTAACCTAGCCTAATCAATAATCTACAGTGGATTTATCGGTTGCACCTTAAATGAGATGATTATATGAGCAAAGAAAAAGACAAAAGTTAAAATACTGTAGATGCAGTTCTATTTGATTTTGCAGGACTGATATTACATTTTAAATAATATTCTCCAATATGGATGATTATTAGAAATGATACTGTTCTGATAAAATATATATTATATTATATTATTATATATTTGTTTTATTTCCTAATAAAATAATAAGCCAGTGGAAATATGTTTATCTGATTTCGTGTCAATAGTAAAAAAAATGTTTTGATTAATTTATAAATATGCTTCATTTTTTTATCAGGCTGAAGTGCAAAGCAAATTCAACTTTTTTTAAATAAACTTTTTTTCATTGACAATTTTATAATTTCTAACCCTAATTACTGTTATTATAATCCAAAACGTAAAATACTAGATATGTACTTGTTTCTAATTGTATGTTCAGTAATTAGGCTTTTTGTAAATAGGAGCCTACCATAATATTAATTGCATTAAAATATATTTCATATAAGAATGTATACAATTTTGAACTATAATATATATATATATATTTATTCTTAATAAATGCAATTATTTTAACCCATCAGGTGTAAATGTAGTGAGTGAGTGTCTGTGACATGCAGTATGTAATTGTGTGTGTGTGCGTGTGTGTGTGTGTGTGTGTGTGTGACTGGACGGGCTCACCTAGCGGAGCTCCGTCCTCCAGAGAGCAAAACAAGAGACTGGCCGCTCTTTGCCTCCAGACCCCTTGGCTGCTTGATTGACATCTGCGTTCAGCCAATCACACAAACGATTCAAAATTCGGACTTCCTATTGGTTCAACGTTCCAGCTCCAACGCCCTGCATCAGCCAATCACAGAGCGTGAATCATCATAAAACTTATGATGGCCGTTCTGGCAGACTGTGTGGCGCCCCGCAGCGGAGGCATATGGAAGCAATTTTACATCGGGCTGGCTCTCTGCAAATTGGGTTGTAATAATGAAAATACATTGCTATTTTCAGGGTTTTATTCTTTTTACTTTTCAATACAGGTTTTGTTTTAATGTTGATGGACTGGCCAGACAGACCTCTTCTACATTACCTATGTGTCCCACCGGTCTGCAAGAAACTGACTGCTTTGTGTTAGTAGTTAGCAGGGTTTCCTCTTTATTCCAGCAGCAGTAATATATCTTTTTATTGACAGTAATATATGAAAGCTGTTTTTATTACCATACTAAGCCATGTAAGACGCAACAATTCCCAACTTTTTCAGCGTCTGATGTGATAATGTTTTGCAAAGCAATCGTTCTGCTCAAAAAAAAGGCGAATGCAGCATTGGCCACTAGGGGGCGTTATCGCCCAAGCTTTGTGGTTTAAAAGGACTGACCTGTAGGTTATTCCCTCCAACTCAACTGGAGCCTTAGGAACTGGACCTGTTCACTAATTGAAATGTTGCAGCTCCATAAGGCTCTTTGCTGTTCAACTGAATAGAGATATAACTATGGTCAGTAATATCTCACTAAAAATAACAAAACAAAATATCAAAGCTGCTTCAACCACACATATTTTTTACTGAGCTCTTCCTCACTTTCTCCTCCCTGCTTCCCTTTCTCTCACCATGTCTCAAGAGTCCAGAGGCTGAGGGGCCAGCAATGGGGTGAGGCGCCGACAGATTTCCTTTTCAAACTTTTTTTCAGCATGTGAAAAGAAGCAGTCGTGGATTTGATGTCAGAGACTGAGATGGACGCCTTGATAAAGTTGGTCTGGCTCGCAGAGATTGGCAGCCTTCTACTTGGAAAAGAAAACAGAAAGGCCCAACATAAACAGAGGAAAATGGCCCTGGCCGAGCAGAAAAACAGATCCTGTATGAGGTGACCTGGTAGCTTTGGAACGATATCAGTTCAGATGTGCTTGGCGCACGCACACATATGTGCATGCCATCATATGCAGTGCTACAAATAAGAAAACTATTCTTATGTGTAACTTTGAGGAAGAAAGTGAACGGACTAAAAATGTTATTCATTTTTGTGCGTTATATGAATGTTTAATTATACGGGATATGTTTGTTTTCAGGCATATCACACCCTTTTCTCCCTGTACCCACTCTGTTTCTGTAGCTATTGTGTCTGCTTTACTTATGGACTCCTCTCACCCTATCTCCTTCTCCTCCGTCTCGCTTCCCCTCCTTTTTTCTCCCATATCATATCCATGTATTCCCCCGGGGGCTGATTAAAAGGCTTTCTAGCAGGGTGAGGGGAGAAGAGGAGGAGATGGGGGGACGGCAGTAGAGAAGAGTGGTCCTTATTACCCCATATGTCTGGACAGGAGAGGGTGGAGTGGAGGTCCTCTTCCAGTTAATCAATAGAGATACCGTGCTTCTACGCTCTCCGTGTCTCTCTGTCTCTCTCTCTCTCTTTCCCTGTCTCCTCTTCCCTCCACCCTCAGACTCTCCCATTAGAGATAATGTGTCTGGTATTGACACTGTAAGGTCTGGGTACTATGACAGAAATACGGTTCTGCTCAGTGAGGCCGAGTTCCGCGTCAAAACTCTGTGGTCAACGAAATGACCGAGCTCATCGACTTGCTTTTTAACCAGGTTGATTGTGTGTTACATCCTTTCATTGTTGGCCATTCACTATGAGATTTACAACAAAATCAGTTGATTGATTTCAAAAGCAATTCTTCTCCTTCTATATGTTTGGCAACATAAATGATTGATTTAAATAGATTAAAGTGTACAGAAATTGCCACAAAGAGCATACATTTAGTAATGAAGATCATTTTCATTCCTCTCACGAGAAAATAAATGTAAAAACATTACAATTGATTATACTGGCACTTTTTCTCAGCAAGGTAGCTATGATATTCCAGTATCTTCCAGGAAACTGACGTATGAGTAAACCCTTTTATCCCATTAGCGATTGATTTTCATGGCCACAAGCTGACTTTTTTCCATATTCATATTCTTATGGTGTGGTTGAAACATAGTTGGTTCAGTAAGTTTTGATCCTTGTGTAAGAAGGTAAAACTGAAATGTCTTCTGTAGTGACAATTATAGGTACCCTCAGTTGTTCTTGTTAATTTTGATTTAATTTATTACATTTAGTTTTATTTACAAAACACACTGCATGTGACCAAGTAAGAACACATATTTTCAACATGCTATCAACATAAATTTACACGGTAGAATCCTTAAAAAAAATGTTGATAGGAACAGAACTCACTTTAGACCACCAATAGCATTGCAGCAGGGATTCTTTTTCGGGTAAAAGAGGGAAAAGTGTCAGATTACTGAGCAAGTAAAGTTGCAGTTTAACTTTACAAATTGATGACAATATGGAGAAACCTATGAGTGGTAACATAATTACCAAATGCAAAATTGCATATGAAAATTATATTTAGGGGTAACGTTTGGAACAGACCATTGTTGACTAGAACAGGGGGATCCCTGTGTCTCCTGCCTCAACGAAGGTCGTGCAGGGCCGCAGGGTTTCAGATGCAGAGACTTCTGAGAGATGCCTGGGGTAGCAGTGGGGAGAACGGCCTCTGACCTCGCTGACTCTGTAACCCCTGGGGTCACAGAGGGAGCGGCCGGCACTACGGGGGATAGGCTGTAATTGATGTGGAGAGGATAGGCCTGTGGGGGCTGCTGGAAGCAGAGAGGGCGGGAGGGATGGAGGGGAAACCTGAGGCCCCAGAGAGAGGCAGCTGATGAGGGCTCTGTTCTGTGTCCAGGGATCTGTGGTGCAGGTCTGGCTCCTGTGGGAGGTAGAGTAGGTGAGATGATGGTAGATCAGAGCCTCGACTGTCCAAACCGCAGACAAATCTTATTAGTTGAACTTACTGGTTAACTAAACAGGAAAGAAAATCTTGCATTATTCAAAGATAATATAGTCTGTCTATTAAATGCAACAGCTTGAATGTCCATGCTGCCATATGCAATTAAAAGTCTCTAACTGCTAGTATTTCAGATGAATATATCTCTTATGTTTTACTTTTGGACCTTTTTTCAAGTATTTAACTATAAGAACCTTTGAAAAGACTAAATAACCCGAGGGGTTTCCACTTTGCCGCATTCTCTGGTAATCACTAACGTACAGCTGTACTTTCTAAAGTCCTCTTTCCTGGACTGTGAACCCTGAGCCAAACAAGTATTTGCTGTTATGATAAGACTGATTTATCCATAATCAGACACGCAGTTAAATCTCTCTCCCCTCTTGAGGTAGTTGTCAAAGGATTGAACTCTTTGCTAGTTTTTGGCAGAAAGTCACAATTGCTCTTTCTTCAGTCGAAGGTTAAAGGGCATGCTGAATTGCTGGGGTCTGGGGAGGAGGGGAGGAGGGGTGGACGAGGGAGGCAATGGCTGACAGATGTTTACAGAGGCCTGACTGCACTTCTGTGACCATAAGAAGGCAGAAGGATTTTGTGTGCTTGTGTACTTCTACTATACGTTACCAACACCACTACCACCAAAGATCCCAGTCCACTCCATCTCCACTGTAAGGGACATGTGGTGAATGCTCCTCTTTTCTGTGGCAAAAACACTGGGCTCCCCTGTCGGCTACCCTATCCAGATAGCCTGAGTCTATGTCACCAGGGGCCTAGGCCCAGTGTGTCCTGTGTAGGCTCCCTATACCATCCACCCCATCGATTTCTACCCGCGTCAGTGTGGACTGGTTCCTTGACTGCCCCTCTTTCACAGCAACAGGATTCCTCAGCGCTCCGTGTTCGAGCAGGCTGCTCTCGAGTTACCGGCAACCCGGCGCAGATCGTGTCAAAGTTGTTGTTTTAGAGCACTGGGTGAGGAGAAGGAAAATGTGTATGATGTTTGTGAGGGAGAGAGATTCAGAGTTTCCTGTCCACATCATAGCACTCTTGAGAATTCTAGTCCCGACACGGCGTCGAACATAAATATGTCCTCCCAAAGCTATAAACACAAGGTCCAAAAAATAGTTTGGAGGTGTATTGGTGTAAGATCAGTGTGGCTAATCTGGTCTGTGCTTTGGGTTGCTGCTCATCCTTAACAATTGTGAAGGAATTCAATTTCCACATGCCTCTGGGAATTTAAATTTTACAACTAACCATTTGGGCCATGCTTTTAATTTTCATTCCACACGTCTACACTTCTGACACGTATTCAAAGGGGAAGTTTAGAATACAGTGAGTTAAATTTTAGTATTGATAAATTCACATAACCCTATAACGACCGGGTTTTACAGATTGTGGAGCGTGATTAAACAAGCACGCATATTAATGATGATGATCCTGATTTGCCATGCTTGACTAGGAAAAAACAGATGGTGTTATGAGGGGAAAACAATTTGGCTCGCAGAGCATGATCCCTGCACCAAGACCACTGGTTCGTTAGGCCACTGAGACACTATAGTTTGCATGTTTCCAATCCCCGTATTTTAGGGTGGAAAAGTAGCAAAAAAAACAAACAAACAAAACCTCATTGGAAAGTATAACCACTCAACCAGCCAGATCACCTTAATGCAGGGCTCTCATTGCTATTTTGTGTCGTGCATTCAAAATTGATTTAAGTTCTTCTACCAGAGCTGGTAAAAGGACCCCACAGAATGAAATGAAGTGTAAAGAACGCATCACTTTAACAGAAAGTGGTGAAACCTAAGATGAAAAATAAACTAAATTATGATTAATACCTGAAATGATTTAAATGCATAAAAACAGGGAAGGTAATTTTACAAGCAGTCAATCCAGAGTATTTGTCCTGTTTATGATGCTACATTATTGTTCTTACAAACCAATTTGAACGGGAAATACATCTAATAAATAGAGACAAAACTTCAAAGGTATTCATCAGTTGTTAAATGATAGGCTGTAAAAGCACACCCCACCTCTGTTGTTTAAAGCAACTGATCCCCATAGCTAATACCCATGATGGAGCACTCCCTGTGTCTCTTCGGCCTCCATGAGTGACAGCATTGTTGAAGTGAGAGGAGGTGTGTGTGTGTACTGGGGACACGGTGCTGGTTTCACAGGACTGTGACTGGTGGAGTGTAACGCTGATGAAGACTTCATCCAATCTCCTGTGTTCATGATGGGAGAGCAGAGAGAGTGACCCCCATCCTCCCCCGAATTTTCCGACCCCACAGCGCTATCGCTTTTCTTCCCTGTTCTTCTTCTACTTCAGTTCCCTCCCCTTATGCTGCAATCCACTCACACAACTTTACACAATTTAATTTGATCGAGCCCAATATCACAAATCACAAATTGGTCTGCACAAAAAAGTACCCAGCCTCAACGACATCCGTATCTGTTTCAGTGTATATTATTTAGTGTCCATTGATGATGTAACTGCTATATGAAAAGCTTTTCTCCCTGCTGAGGCTAACCCTATTGTGGAAAACACTGTTGCATGCACACCATATGCACAAAATGAAAACATGCACACGTGCAAACACGTAGCGCCATCTATTCCCTCACCTCCCTACATGCATTAACACCATTTACGCTAGCATGTAAGCGTTAGCCTTCACAGCGTGTATTTCAGCCCGCCTTTGTTTGTGAATGGTAATGGAGGAGCTCCTAAAGGGAGATGGAGTGAGAATAAATGGAGGATTTTCAGCTTGTTAAACGGGGCATTAGAGGGCTTGTGACTGGGAGTTGTAGGCTATAAAAACCAACGGTTCGGCTGCACTCATGTTTTAGTGTGTTGGCTCATGAGCTGACAGCTTTGCTGTTCGGGTGTCGTTTTGGGCCATGCCTTGGGGCATGCTTTACGCTGCTCATTTGGCAAAGGGGCACCTTCAGGACCCACCGGAAGCAGATTTAGATAGAGACTGAGCCTCACGGAGACTGGCTCCCCTGCACCAATCTGGGTGATATAAAACAGTGAGCATAGGAGGAATGTTTATGTCGCTCTTGCACTTAATTTCTGCCTCCGAAACTGTGTATGTCAGTTTGTCTTGTGTTTTTTATCTTTTATTTACCCCTGCGTTGTCACAGTTTTTTCGGCCTCTAAGCCAGATGTAAAGCTAATTGGGTTAGTGCTAGATATGATTTGCTATCAAGGTTTCTGAGAAACAGGCAGACATGTGTTAGAAATCTGCACATCTGAGATTTGTACAGATGCAGAGGCATACATGTGAGTCTTCATGCATGCACACACACACACTTCTTATTTTTCTCCATGAGGCCCGGAGGTAATTTTGGGGGCCCTTAAATGACATAGGCTGCCATAATGATATCCGCATGCTGACATATTTTCATATTTTAAATGAAGTATTCGTCTTGTCTGTTCTCCATACAGCACCAAGCCATCTGGAATAACAACATTGCTTTAAGCTGCAGAACCAGGGATGAAAAACAGATGAGGGAAAGAGAAGGAGCGAGAAGAAGAAAGGAACAGAGAAAGCTGTACAAAAGGCTGGCTGCTCTCTGCATGTATCTGCAGTGGAACATTCCCACTCAGCAGTTCTTAGGAGAAATCGCTGGTTTTGTTTATGCCGTATATCATTTGCCATAAGAGTACAGATTTACAGTCATCAGCTTGATCTCATTCAGCTGATACATCAAGACATACAATTCAGAGATAATATCAGTAACCCACCCTATAACATCACATGAATAGCAGGATGCTCTTTTGTGAGGAGCAACCTTATGTGGTCCGAATTAGATTTAACTGTTAGCAACAGTGTCCAGGCAACGAGTCTGCACCCTTGGTGCGTCCATGCGTGGCATTCAAAGAATCTGTGGACTGTCATGGTGTCTGAACAGCCTCCTGGTTGCTTTCGCCAATGCACAAAACTGTCAGGCGGCAACACATCACAGACAGAGGCGAGGACATTCAGCAGAGCTGCCCGTTTTCCACAAAGGATGTCTGCATGCCTGTTGATTGGCGTAAACTGAAGATCAATGGGTTATACAAAGACTATAAATATTTTTCCTCTGTAATTACCAGCGTAAATATATAGGACAAAAATGTACCAAAAAATTTTTTTCTAAAAAAAATAGAAACTTCATTGTGTAGGTTAACAATAATTGATGTCAAAGTCAAAATGTCTTTCTAATAAAATTGAGAGAAAAAAATGAAAAGACGGATAAACTGAGTGCACATCCTGTTGGCAATTTACCAGGCAATATCTTTTAATCTTTGTTGCTTAATGTATGTGCCTAATGGTTTTATTTTCTTCCGCAACCTTTGAAATGTCGCCTTTTGACCCCAATACAGAAAATCCGAGACAAGCTGGTGAGTAATCAGACCTCAGAAGAAGAAGAAGTGAGGAGAGAGAGGGATTTCCTCTCTAAGATGATACAGTCATCCGTCATAATAGCTGTCACAATGATATGGTTCAACAGTTCCCATTCCCCCATCTGTTGTGTATGTTTGCGTGTGTAGTGTGTGTCTGCAGGAACACAGATATGAAACTGTCTGTATGTACAAGTCTGATCTCACGGCATATACAGTAATAGCAATACTGGTACCTTATTTGAATAGCGGAGGAAATTCATTATTCTCATCCTTTGCTGAAGTGAAATTACCAAAACATCAATGTGAAATACTCCACTATAAGTCTGCCATTCAAAACCTAACGTAGATGTATTATCAGCAAAATTAATTTAAACTATAATATAATATATACTACGTATATTTTTGTATATAACATTTCGGATCATAAATATTGATACATTCATCCAGAACTTCACTTTTGTAGCTGGTTAATGTGAAGCTAATATTATACTGTTGGGCAGTTTAATTTATAACAATGATATATATTTTTTGTATGTACTTTTTATCAGAGTATCAAATTAACTAACTAGCTGCAGTTGTACATGTAGTGGAGAAAAAAGTACAATGAAATTTGTGGAGTAGAAGTGTAAAGTAGAAACGATTGTGCCAGTACATCCAAAATGTACACCATTTGACTGAACATACTTATATACATTCCACGTTGAAGAGGTACTCAGATCATTGACTTATATTTCATAAATAATAATATAAAAATAAGAAATACCATTTTGCAAAGACTTTACAAGTAAAAGTTCAAGAAGTGTTGGCAACAAAATATACATAATTTATCAAAAGTCGTAGTATTCATTATGCAGAATGGTCCCAGTCAGTGATATATTATTGATTTATTGAACTACTATTATTAATGCATTTATGCATTAATGTAAGCGGTTGGTTGAGGTCGAACTCATTTTTAAGGTGTCATATGCTTTTGGGTAGTTACATATAACAATGTACCATATCTTATAAAGTGATCATGTATATATTTATACATAAAATCAGAATCCCAATTTATGACTATAGCTGTGCAATAAGGGAATAAAAAGTACAATATTTCCATTTGAAAAATAGCAAAGAAGAGGTATAAAGTAGCAATAAGTAAACCTGAATTGCAATGAAGCACATGAGTAAATGTATTTAGTTACTTTACACTGTATATATTGTATATCACATGTTATGATAATCGCCAGCTTTGACAATGATCATAACTTTGAAAAAAATCTGAACTGTCAGCCATTCATAGTGTCAACTTCTTGACAATAAACTTCATTACAATACAGTAAAGTGCACAAATGTATTGTGTGCAGTTAAAGAGCACAACAGGAGCTCACGTCTCACCGGCTTTAAACATGCAGACGTCCCACCGAAAACGCAGCATTGTGCTGCGTGGCCCAATAAAGAGTGAATCGAACACGTGAGAAGAACCAGAAGTGTTTTTCAGTTGACAGTCACTTCATCATTATTCACAAGACAGGCTTTTGTCTGCTTTGTTTTAGTGACCATGTTAAATTAGCTCAAAACAGATGGGTGCTGTCTCGTTGCCAAGCCCTCTCTAGGAGAGCTATGTGTGTGTTCTGTGCTTGTGTGTGTGTGTGTGTGTGTGTGTGTGTGGTGTGTGTAGGTAAGCGAGACAGGGTTTATCTCTCTCTATGTTTGTTTGTGTGGCTAATTACAGCTACGATGTATGCAAAAATCTGTCTTTCCTCTTTGGCTGTGTAACTGTCCAGCTGTCATATGTGCAGATGCATGCGTGTGTGTGTGTGTGTGTGTGTGTGTGTGTGTGTGTGTGTGTGTGTGTGTGTGTGTGTGTGTGTGTGTGTGTGTGTGTATTTGTGTGTGTGGTCTAGTGTGCAGATGTCGCAGGGTTGTTGTCCTGCCAGTTACAAGGGCTTTTTGGGAGCAAAGCGGAGGGGAGGACAGCCAGGGGACTGGCAAGGCCGTGATGTGCAATCCACAGGGAGTCAAGTTGAGCGCCTTGATGTACATGTGTGTGTTGTTGGGCAGCAAAAGGTATTTATGGTATCTCATTTCCATGGTTTAACATGTATGTTCTTTGTCACACACACAGTTTGTGTATGTATGCTCCAAACCTGATCTTGGATGATGTCATGTGCAGCTGCTGCGTGGATGACAGACAGTTTCCGCACCACAACATGGGGCCCTATGGTCCGCCTGTCAGGCCGATTGACAGGTGAAAGACACCAATGAGAGCCAGCCGTCCCTCCCCTTAGGAGCCAGGCGCTGAGTGACAGCCAGTAAGCAGCCAGAAAGAGCGTCTCTGAACCTGAAAGTAATCTTTTTAACTCTCTCTCTGGCTCTTTCTCTTTTTCGGCACTGCTCTCTGCTCTTTCTCCTTCTTATTGGCCTCCCCCTTCATCTTCCTCGCTTTGGCTCTCTCGCATCTTCTCAGCCTCCTTTCAGAAAAGTCTCTCTTTCTTTCTTTCTTTCTTTCTGGGTATTTTGCTCTTCCACTGAAGGCCTCTGTCTTTTTTCACTGTCTCTCCTCCTCCCCTCTCTTTCTCCCTTTCACTCTGTCTGTCACTGCTCTGTGCTGTTTTCTATCACTGTGTGTTACTGAGTCTTAAGCAGCAGCTTGACTGCCTCTCACTTCTGTTGCTTAGTCAAAACTGTGGTGAAAGGTGGTTTAAATTTGAGTCAAAATAGGCACAGAGTTGTGTGACTGTGTGTGTTTGGGAGGAAGAACGAGAGACAGTTTGGAGATGTTATTCCTTATGTCATACTGTTTGTACTGGGCATAAATTCCTGTGTACTCTTCTCTTCTCCTGTCCTCATGACCCAGACTTTTGCATTGGCCCACTCCTAAGAATCTTGGGTGGGTTATTTTGATGCAGTTCGTCAAAGAAAATCTTCCAGTACGTTTCTCCACCCTTACCCTCCACTCCATGCCCCTCTCAACCATCGGACCCACAGTAAGCCCACCCAAGTGCTTTTCAGCCTGGCACTCTGCCCGCAGCCCACACACCCATCTGACCCCGTAGCCATGGGCCCATTCCCCCGGCCCCCTTTGCACCCGTTGACCCCTCACCTCTTGACCCACTGTCCCACGCTCCCTCTGGCTTTTTTTGCCACCTCAGTCAAACATCACCACCCGCACTGGCCTTCCACCCCTGCAATGTACAGACAAGGCTTGGAAACATTTGTTTTATACATATTTGTGTGTTTTAGTTTTTATATCTATTAATGTGTGTGTGTGTGTGTGTGTGTGTGTGTGTGTGTGTGTGTGTGTTAGTGAAGGGGTGTCCAGCCGTGTTTAATGAGGCTAGCAATGGTAGCAATGGTAAATCATGCCTCCCCACTCTGTCTCTCCCTCTCCAGCTTTTTCTCAACTTCAACTCTGCCTCCCAACCTCTTTATCTCAATATGTTTCTGTCTCATTTGTCCATCACGTCCTTTCAATCCATCTTCATCTACGTAGCGTCTCACTCGCTCAGTCAGTCAATCTCTGTGCCTCGCGAGCGTTGGTGTGTCTCCCGGTGAGTCTCTCGTTGTCTGTTTCTGTCTTCTCCTTTGTTGTTTTTCTCTGTGGGCCTTCCCTATTGCCCTGTGAGAAACTCTAAAGGGCCTTTGTAACGAGCTTGAGTCACTTCCATGGTGACCGGCATTGACTGACAGCTCTTACAGAGGTCTCTTCATGGCAGGGCCCGGGGAGGGCATGAAGGTAATGTGTGTGTAAAATAAAGAGAGAGCGTGTGTGTTTTAGGGTGCATTTTTACATCTGAGCATGTACACACATACATGTGTGAGTGCTTTCTGCTCACCAGCGTGAGCATTCATCCGCTGGCAGGTTCATTTTTCTTGTCGAAGGGTTGCTGTGATGTTTATCTCAGTGACATAGACAAATAAACCAAGGCAGAGTCAATCTACACCGGGCAGTCACTGCAGAGCCTTCTATGGTTCTGCAAGTCTGCTTGTTTATCCTCCATGTTTCCTTTGAACTCAAGCCCCCAAACACACATTGATATACTTACATAACACAAAAGAAAGACATGCATAGAAAGGCTGATAAGTGTAAAATCAAAAAAGATCCCCAAAACACCTGGAATTTCATCTGATGAACAATGATGGTGTTCATCCAACGTTGGGTCACCATTTAGCTTTGTGGCTGGGGTTATTCAGACCTGCTCAGCTCCCATGCAAAAAGAAAACCCTGCAGGCACTATCTCGGAAATCTGACAAAATGAAACAGAAGGAAGCTTTTACGTGAGTATTTTGTAGTAATTATTTCTATCTTCAAAATGCTCAAAACAGCAAAAGACTACTCTGTGCACTTTATCTTGGCTGGACTTTTTCTCGAACAGGCCTCATTATTCTCTGTCAGCCATTAGAGCCAAATATCTGAGGAGTGATTTTAATCAAAACGATAACATCAATTGCTCTGCGGAATGGAAAACAGAATTGTTGAAATGAAAGGCTGTGCTGTAACTACCTTAAGTGGACAGAATGATAACAAGAGGCGGGACAGGACGTGGTCAGAGGTTGACCTTTTGACTGACAGCAGCCCCGCGGTTTGATGGACAAACGCGATGGACCTGTGGTGCTCAAGAATGCCAGCTTGACTTTAAACTGCAGATCTGTTTCATTTTCCACATTTCTCCATGTCTGTGCAATGTCTAAGAGATGGAAATTTGTATCCGTATATCATGCATCAATCCAAGTCAAACATCAACGCCCTGGCAGTCCGAAACTCAAAGCCATAAAATAACACATTCCGTAGCACCCATTGAGAGGGCTTGAACTACTGCGAAAACATTCAACATATAGGGAAACTACAGAAAATACAGCGGTATTTTTAAGTATCGAGATGGTCTGGAAGCGGGAATAAAGCAGGTCTTTGCCTCCTCTTACATGAAGCTTGCAAACCACATTACCAAAATATCCAACTGTTGAAAGAGTGGATTATTTTGTGGTAAATGGCTGACAATCAAAGTGGTCATACATCTTAGAAAAGCAGCGAGGAGAACCATCTCAAACTGGCACTAATAACAGCACACTGCAGATGGTTGGTCATTCGTTTCAGTGTTCCAGTTGTCAGTGCGGGAACCTCCATCATTTCCAAGTAATAGTCACAGATAGGCAAACATGCCAAAGGGAGACGCAGTCCTGTGTTGTTTATATTTTTAGGTTGATTTCTTGATTGGGACATCTTTTTGAAGTTGGCAGGGCGTCCTTTGAAAAGATCCAGCACTTTTCGTTGGACAGAGATGGAGTGAACGGCTCAAGCTAAAAAAAAAAGAAAAACGATGGCTGTCATGGTTTCTTGAAAGTGACAGCCTGCTGCCCCATCTCTCTGAGCTATCAATCTCCGGGGCATCCTAATTATCCATAATTGGTCATAATTGGATTTAATTGGCTTTGATTGGCTGTAATTGGGGCGATGGGCTAATCTGATTCAAGATCAGAGGACTAGGGGCCCTGTGTGGTTTGTGAGTGAGTATTCCCTCGCCCCTCCGCTGACCCAAGATGTACACATCAAACGCTTGTTTGTAACACAGCTGATTGCTACCGGTCATTGCCGTGTGATTTGGGAGGAGAACAACATAACAAGTTTTTATGTGTTTGTGTTTCTGGCTACAACTTCCTGGACAATGCTGTGAGTTTTTTGCAAACTTCATCCTTATACAAATAAATTCCTGCTGGGTATGTGTACAAATCATACATGTAAGTTATTTCATGCGTCCAAACACACACACACACACATACACACACACACAAAACAACCTCAAAGAGAAACTGAGAGGGTGTTAGATGGCAGGAGAGATCATAAGTAAACAGTAATGTAATACAGCACTAATTTGAATCACATTTTCTTGCCCAGAGTCGCTGAATTCCTAATTGTGCATGAAGCTGTCCAGAAGTCATGCTGAATTATAATATCCCGGACAGAAAGAGTAAAGTGACTCGCAGCATTTTGACTTGGTCTGATCAGGGACTTTGAGAGGAGGAGAAGGGAGGGCCCCCCATGTGTTTGTATTGGATAGAAAAATCCCTTCTGCCCTTCTTTCTGTCTTTCTGGCTCTCACTGTCTTTTGTTCCTGATTTCGGTCTACCCGGTGGCTTGACAGGCAGATGGAAGCTATTACACTGTAATAATAAACCATGGGAGGAAACCATGGGAGAGACAAGATGACAGAGATGGAGAAGGGGAGATTTTCAGAGCACTCACGGGCCAGCACACGTGTCGATCGGGCCCGCAGATCAGCGCCTGTGCTCATTTCCATCAACGTGACGGCTCAGACCTACATCGCACCACCCGGAAAGAAATAGAGAACGTGGCCTCTTTGCCAAATGCATGCAATCCCTTTCCCAGAGATGTGAGATCTTTGATCACAGCGTGATTAGATTTGATTCAGCGTGCAGATGTTTCACACTTTGAGGCCTGATTTTGAAAGATGAACACATCTTCTTTAAAACAACAAAATCATTTCTCCCACCATCTTTTTTGTTCTCAATGGCAGGTGCTGTATGTTTTTTTTTTTTTTTTTTCAGTTTTGTGCTGCGGTCGGGCTCTGACAGTAGCCCTGTCTCTCGCCCTGTCTCCCCTCAGTCACAGTGTGTTTAACATCTGCCCCATAGGCCTTTACCTCTCACAGCCTTTCAGCACCCGTTGCTGCTCGCGCGACGTCGCGGCGCCATGGTGCTCTCCAGCCGCACCAAAAACAGCCCTTATTAGCTGCAACTCAAGTGCCATTGTTGTTAGCGTCATGATCAAACTGAAACTAGTGCTTTTACACTAAAACCTGTCAACAATTATAGAGAGAGCAGGGTAAATGTCAAACTGTGACTGCAGGACAGATTTAGCAAAGACATCGAGCACCTGCATAAAAAAAAGAGGTGAAAAATGCTGGCATCAAATGGTGAAGAAGTGTTTGTTGAAAATAGGGAAAAGTGATTGGAGCTTGGGGGGGACAGAGGTTGAGTGGGTTAATGTGTAGAGTGTGCTTATGCATGAATGTCAGCATATGTGTGTGTGTCAGGGGCAGCTGGTCCTCGGATGAGGAAGAGAGCCATCATCAGGAGGTAAGCCCCTCCCTTGCAGCAACGCACCCTCCCCCTCGCCTCTCACCTCTAACCTCTCACCCCTCACCCTAACAGCAGCATAATACGTCTGTCGAAGGATCAGGGCAGGCAAGGCTGCTTTCTGCGCGCATCAGCATCCTCTCTGTCCTCCAAATTGCCTTTGAAAGCACTTAGTGCCATGGGGGGGGGGGGGGGGGGGGGTAAGGACTGTTTTGTTCTGTTTTCAGGATTTGCATGGCAGAGGCACCAACACTGAGTGACTACAGGAATTGTAGAAGCTGATGTGTGCAGCTACTGAGATCCTCAAGGTGTGGTCAGAGTGAACAGAAAGCTTATTTTTAGGGTGGTGCGATTACACACAATTTCATAGGGAAAACTGAGTTGACACAATTTGTTGTAGATGGCCACGAACTGAATCAAAGATTGGTCAGCAAACTACTTGAAAACGCTTGAAACAAGTTAGTTTGTATGATGTTGTCTGACCTCTTCTGAAGGCCAATGTTTACAGCTGTTATGTAAGTTCAAACTCAAAGGTGTGACAACCCTGTTGTCCTAGAGCTGCAGACATTGTTCAAATAGTGATAGTGGTGCACATTTTCGTACACTATTTTGGCCAAGAAATGAACGGTGTTGCACTTGTTTGTACAAACAAATACTGATGGGCTTTGTGTGAAGAATGAAAAAGTTCAAATCCTGCCTATATCCATTCCGCACACCTGACCAATCGCTACAGTGGATTGTCAGTTTTGGAAAGATTGTTTAGAATATTGTCAGAAGAGGGTTGCTGGTCTACGATCTGACAAGCTGGCTCCTGGTACACAAAAATGTCCTATTTGGTGATCTGGAGGGTCTTTCTTACTCAGAACTGAACACACCAGTTTGTCGAAATGCATCAGAACCAAATGTGTCTCCACTGGCAATCATAAAAACTGACATTCGGGCTTTTACCCTGTCCTTGTCTGCTTTGTGTCCCAGGTCCAGGGGGTCACTGCAGTCATCACAGTAAAACAACCATGATTTCACCCAATATTCCTGTCATGTTTCAACAGGCTGTTTATTAAAAACCCTCAGCCTGCCAGCAACCGCACTGCACACTCTCAGCCAATGCGCCCTCTGTCACATCACAACCGTCGCCTCCAATCTCTGTCTTTTCCCCTCGTTTCATGCTACAGCTCTTATTTTCCTTCCTGCTGTCCCAATGGTGGTTTCCTAAGCATGACATCATCACTCAGCGCCTGAGTGAGGGCTCAATGACCCATGGTGCACTTCAGATGCAACTCGAGTTTGACTTGTGTGAAAGAAAAAAAGAACATTCCTTAGAAAATCTTATGCACGGGTGTTGAGTCATGGACTGTAACCGGTGTGTGTTTCTGTCACACCCATCAACAAGATGTCAATCACTGAGCTCACAACAAACACACAGAAGACCACACCTCCTATTCAGAACAGGATTCGACAATAACTGGATTTGGGAATGACTTAGGATGGGAATGGCGGTTTTCCTTTTCCTCAGATTAATAGATGTCTGATTGGCACTGAGGGCACAGCGAGGCCAGCTGCGCAGTATCAGGCAGGCACTTCCTGGAACAGGGTTTCCTTCCGGCTACGACAGGGGCCTCAGCTCTGATTAAAGAACAGGAGGACAAGGGACACCTGAAAGAAATAGCATGCTAATCAGACAAGAGACATGCATGTCTATACACACTTACAACAACACTAGGAAAGAAACTTGTCATCGGCAGAAACATGCATCACACAAGCATACAGCCTTTAATCAAGATGGGTTCAGCTCTTGCCAAATGTTTGTCAAATAATGGTGTGTGTGTGGGACTGCTCAGCTGAACTTGATTTCCCAATGCCTGCTGCTCCGGATACCACAAAAACACCCTTCTGGCTCCATTGTCTGCCTCAGAAGGAATTCCCAACCTCTCCCATCGCTTGATTAGCACTGATTGCGTGATACTCGCTCGACTGTCAGACTTTCCCCATGTCAAGAAAAACACATGTTGTTAGCGATACAAGATCTGAATTACAGAAATGAACGCAGAATGGTTTTGCATTTGCACAATCCAAGTGATGCATGAACAAGCAGGCACACACCCCCTCACACACACTGCGGACACATGCCCACATGTCACTACGTCACTACAAAGCTGCCATTTATCTGTGTGTGTCTATTTTGATGTGATCGTTTGAGTCTTGGCAGGACACTGCTGGAGTAAGACGGTGGAAAAGTTCAGCTTTGGACCATGTCCGTGCTGCGCTCTGCAATTCCTCCACATTGCCCCCGTTCCGAAGGCTTTTCTCTGTCTTCCCTTATTGCGATTTACACCTCTTCCTTTCAACTCTCAATCGTTTCATCCAACCATATGGTGCCCCTTCCCCACTGAGCTGAGTTCGCTACTAACAACCCACAGCTGGGCTCACACACATCCATTTATTCTAAAGTTAGTAGAAATAGCCAGCAGCAAGTGATCGCCAAGTCTATCTCTCAAATGCTTAGCTTAAGAGACAGCATGACCTGAGGGTTGTGGTGGCACTGGGTAATGTTGTCCCAGTGTTACTTAGGGCTTGTCGGAGGCTGATCGCTGGCAGATGCTGTTTGTGTAATGGCAGAAGGTCACAGCAGGGTAAACCAGCGGCGACAGGAGAGCTACAGATCTGCAGAAAATAGAACAGACGTTGTTGCCATGTCCAAGATGAATGAAGAACATAGAGCAGGTCTCTTCGGTCCAAAGCTGAGATCCGAACCCTGGTTCCTGTCAGGACTTCGGGCCTGGACACTGTCAGCCATCGGAGGCACTCACACACACACACACGCACACACAGTTTTTAGCTGACTGAGTCCTTGTTGGAGCCCTTTTGCACATTTTAGAGCCGTTTCCCCAGATCCAAATCTAACATGTCATGAGGCCAGAGGATTAATTGTTAATCTTAACAGCCGTCATTATCTGGGATAATTCTAAATTCCTTCATTCTCGCCTTGCCAGCACATGTGGCCTGTCCGTTTGACTGCTGAGGAGGTCCAGAACACTTTCTTTCTTTCCTAACTTCACCCTTTTTCTTTCACTCTCATTTTTTTCCCTTTCTTTTTGTCTCTCTTTAGGACTCTGTCTCCCTCCTATTGCTTCCTGGAGCTAATTTTCAGAATGATTTCATGGCCGCAGAATGTCCTAATTGCGGAGAGCTGGTCTCCTTCGCTGCGGGGCTACTTTTTAGGCCTGTTATTTCAGTATGTGTGTATGTGTGTTTTAAAAAAAAGGGGGGGGGGGGGGGACCAGGTTTTGGGGTGGGTCGGGAGTTTTAAGGCCGGGGTACCTGTCATTTTGATGGACGTCTGAGGGACCTGACTGCCCTTGCGCCCCTGACCTCCTTCTCCAGAACTCCACTGCGCCAACATCTCACTCTGTCAGACAGTTAAACCCAGGTGGGGGAACAAGATGTGTGTGTGTGTGTGTGTGTGTGTGTGTGTGTGTGTGTGTGTGTGTGTGTGTGTGTGTGTTTGTGCCAAAGAGTGACATGGAACACAGGCTTCTTCACAGAGAGACCCCAAAAGGACGGAATAACACAATTAAACTCTGCTCATAATGTCTCAGGCAGTGGCATTACACAGGCCTATTTTTGCATGATTTGCACAATATTCTGAATTATCACTTGATGAAATCAAAGAACAAGAATTCCCATTATCATCTCCTGTATGTAATTATGTCATTTGGAATCGAGTGTATGCATACGGTTCACTTTTTCCCATCGCTCAGTTTGAAAGTAATGAGTTTTGTCTCATGGCTTATGCAACAGTGTGTGTTCATACGCGTTTCTTCACGTGTGTGTTCTCTGCGTTACACGCCATTATTTACACACGCTCTTTCTAATTTCACACTTCACACGCTTTCTGTCATCGGCTGGAAATAGAAAAATGAAAAAACAGGCGGCAGCGGTTGATGAAAGTGAAATTGAAAAATGAAAAGAAGTCAGGTCGCTGGGAAGGAGGGAGTGCTGTCGATGGTTTAGCCCTCGGACGCGTGATGGAAACCAATCACCGTGGAAACAGCACGAATCAGCAGACCACATTGTAACCCTCGCAAACACACACATACAGTAGATGCACACGACTCGACGCAAACACACACACACACATATAGGCATGGTAACCTCAGTATTGCTTTTGCCTGAGATCTGTGCTGTTACATCAACACGATGGGTTTCCCCAGCTGCTCAGCGGTTCCATTAACACACACAGTCAATCTGATACACAAGCTCGCACAAACACGAAACCAACACACCGCAGCAACCACTCAACTGTACATATTCCTTCCATGTATCTCCCTGTGCAATATTCTTTGGCTGCTTTTTCTCTTTTCTCAGCCTCAAATCTGTTCGAATTATTCTCTCATTTTGGCCTTCCTTCTTCTCTCTGTCCTTCCCCTCCTCCTCCTTACCCAACATATCCCTGTCAGATGGCTGTGGAAGAAACTCGCGGCCTAGTGGTGGGGGTCCTGTGGTGAAGGGAACGAGGGGGGGGGGGGGGGTTGGCTGTCCATGTCTGTGCCTGACAGGAGCAGGGCTGCCTTTACACTGTCCAAACGGGCCGAGCCGTCACTCCTGATTAGCCCTTGTGATGCACAGAGCCAGGGAGTCGGGGTTCTCTGGAAGCCATTACTCAGTCAGTGAGTGAGTACCCTGTCCCCTCCTCTCACCCTTCCAACCTTCCAGCCATCCCTCCACCACCCGCCCCTCTGGCTCAACTTAATCACTCACAGCTGAGGAGAGCTAGAGGAGAAGGAGGAGGAGGTGGAGGAGCGAGTAGAGGCAGAAGCAGTAGGAGAGCAAAGGGGCGGAGTCGTGGCTCAATCAGCAACAAGTGCGATTGATTCCTTTTTGAATGCATTACTTTTCATTCCCATCGATAACAGCAAAGGGCTCCTCAGCAATTGAGCAAGTGGAGCAAATACATCTCCATTATTCAATTAGGGATGGCAAAGTTATAGTCACTGTCTTTTTAAAAAATAAACTAGCCACTTGGTGTAAGCAGCTCATATGAACATTGACCATTTTGCTATTTTCAGCAACGAGTAATGAAAAGATCACATGTTTTTAGACCACCCTTTGAGTTGGTTCAGTCGGACCCGTCACTGATCATTTGCCGCATCATGGTTTGTCGGTTGATCAGTCTGTCTAACTGTTTACAAATGTAAGAAACATTTAGCTTAACTGCAATCATAGAACATAAGAAAAGAATGTTGAATGAACCTGCTAGGTCCACTGACTCCAGCCAAACCTTAAATTGACTAAATGTAGGATTGTACTGTTGCCGATTTGCAAGTTACTGTTAGCAAACATTGCCAGGCAGTGCGTTAGCGTGGCGATCAGACAGGATTCGGCTGTGGAGATGGGAACACTCTGGAGATCTTCTCTTTTAAGTGTAACGTGCCTATTAATATCTTGCATCGGCCCGGTTTAATTTATTATTTGGAATGTAATGGAGGACTAATCAAAGAGGTTAGGTGGTGTAGAAATGCAGTAAAACCTCCGGACCCCCTGTCAATTATGTATCTTTCCAAGTTTGCTCCCCCACTTTAAAACATGACCAGGCGCCCATGAGAACACACACACACACACTGACACATACTCACAACAGGCCCATTTGCTCCCCGACGGTGAGCTGCCATGTTCTGTGAGAGGAAAGTCTGCCTCACAGGAACAGGAAATGAAGGAGTAGACACATACACAGGCTGCCTTGTGTCACCATGGGTACCAGCCGACACACACACACACACACACAGTGGCCTATGTCCACCCTCAGCTGGAGCTTGTTAAAATCGAGACTGCTGGGCCAGCTTGTCTTTATCAGAACTCTGATGCCACATACAAGCTGATGGCTGGGACATTTTAATACGTGTGTGTGTGCGTATGTGTGCAGACTGGCAACAAGGCCAAAGGATGCTGAGCGATGGTGACACTTCAACCACAGGCCTCCGTGTTTTCCCACAATCCCTCTCTTCCGTTAGCAGCTATACCCATGATGGCTGCTGGGTGGGCACGGGTCAGAGCGAGAAACCCAAGCCTTCATCAAACACGCGCTAATCAGCCACAGGGGCACAAACAAATCCACAGTTAGTTTGGATCAACACGGAGATCAAACGCCCAATAGCTGTCTGGTAAGCCAATATTCAGGCAAAGTTTGAGCCTCTAACTTTGCTAAGTGTTTCCGGAGCTCTTGTTTGGTGAAAGGTGACAGTCCTCCCAAGAAAAATGACTGCATCAGTTGCCCGAGTGTCAAAGCCCTCTAGCAGACACAGTAATTATGGCTGTTCTCTGTCGGGACAAAAGGAGGAAGTAGTGTCTGCAGAAGGAGAACGGTCGGGGTGGATGAATGGGACAACAACACATCGAAATAAAACACAGGGGACTGCTGTTCCTTCTCCGTTTCATAACAAAGTTAACCTTAAAAAAGTAGTCATTTTAACGCAAACCAAGAGCTTTCCCTAAACTGCTTTTGTGCCTGAAACCTAACCAAACTTTAACCATAGCAATGTTCTTTTTCTAAGAGCAATTAAAAAAACACAACTTGTTGTTAATTTGGAGGATTTGTTGGGTAAAAAGGTGGACAAGGCCTCACGTCTGCTTTGAGTCAGGGACACTGCACTGGAACGAGGGGGGGGGGACGTGTGGCTCAGGAGCTGAAAAGGAAGACACGTCTGATGATGGATCACATTTCCCGCTCGCCATCACCTCTCATCTTCTGTCTTCTGCTGTCCCTTCCCTTTCATCTTTAAAGTGCTGCGCCCAGGTGCAGAGAAAAAGATGCGTTTAACTGTGTGTGTGAGAGAGTGAGACACCCACAGAGAGGCAGAGAGGTGAATGAAAACATTCCTCACCTGTCGGCGGAGGAGTACGGTTCAGCTGACAGCTTATAAAGTGTGACCGCAGTTCAGTTTGTTGCTCTTTGGGGTAATGGTTCAGCAGTCAAAGAACTGGGAGCCATAAACCTCCGAAAGGGAGGCACCCGGGGAACAAGGAAGATTAAAGGAGGAGCGGGCCAGGCGAAGGAGGAGGGGGGTTGCAGAGATAGAAGAGCAGATAAAGGAAGATTGTTCATCTTCCAATTCCAATTATTGAAAAACCACAGTTGCATCATCCACTTTTATGTTACACTTCATTATCTTTAGTATCCGACCAAGTCAGAATCCATTTAGTTTCAAAATACATCTGCAGTATCCTTGAGAAATCTCTATGAAAACACACATTATCCATATTGTAAACGTGAGAGGCAAGTAAATGTTTAGCCCCTGAGTCACTTTTACACTTAAACCATAATAGGACTCTGTGTCTGCTTCCACTGCTACATTTCACGCCATGCAGAAAATCAAGTTAAAGGTTATATATTGTGACAAATTCAAAATAATAAAACTCCTTTCCTCTCGTCTCTCTCTGGGGGTTACCGAGCAGACAGTGTCCCTGGCTCGCCAGCCAATTAGTGCAGAATTTGAGCATTGTAACGAGCCTGGGGGGAATAAGGGGAGTTTGATTACAACACCTAAACCTTCCTGTTGCCCCCAGCCATCACCCCGAATGTCTCACTGACAGTCACAGCTGGGGACAGCGACGTAAAATAACTACAGCCCACACAGTCCTTTTTGTTAAATACAATTTGTGAATGAGCAGCCAGTGCTGTGAAAACAGGGGGTACGGTTTATCTACATTTTTTCAAGCATTGTTTGCATTTATTACAGTATGGCGAAGAATTTATCTTTCAGAACAAGAGGCTTATTGAGGGAGCTGCAGACAGAGAGTGGGAAAGAGAGAAATATACAAAGCATAAGTGCCTGGTTTTTCCTACATGCCTGTTCGTGCTTAGGGCTTCATTTGGAATGCATGGCGTAAAAACCATAATAAACGCAGGGATTGAATCATTCAACAGCACTGATTTGCTTGGCCAAACACAGCCTTGGGAGTTTATTTGTCTCTGTTATAGTGAATCAGAGGCTTGGAGCGGACTGGATTCAGTCATCCCTGTTAGAAAATGATTCAAACACACGGCTCCCACTATTTGGGGAACTTTGTAAACAACATTGTAAAAATTGAGTGGATTGGCACTTCATCTGTGTGGGTGATATGTGATTTTCTTCCGACATGACATCTTTCATGAGGTCTGGATTTGTTTCAGCACAACTCACTGATCAGACCACGGAAAAAGGTTGGAAAAGAATAGACGTCTTGTCAAATGTAGTTCTGAACTAAAAGTAGGGCGTCCCAGCTTCTCCAAAGTTTATCCACTAATAGCTCTCACACACCACGTGGTTTTGTCCCCTGGACGTGACCCAAACTCCTGCAAACTCCAAGAAAAGATCCGTTAGATCATCTGGGAACGCTGTGCCCTCAAAACGACTCCACCTGGCCACCTCGGATGTCATCGTGTTCCACCGTAACCCCGATGTGATACCGGCGCCAAAGGATTCTGTTGATGCCAATATTATCCTCAATGTCAGCTCGGATTTGCTGTCAGCCTTTTCCTAATGCACAGTGACAGGAGCCCCGCAGTGAGGACCGCACTCTGTCCTCTGATCGGGCAGCCAGATGGACAGCTCAGCAGCGGGGGGGGGGGACCTGATATCAGTGTCAGCAATCAGATCTCACCCTCTGAGAGCTTGTTTGTGTGTGTGTGTGTGTGTGTGTGCGTGTGTGTGTGTGTGTGTGTGTGTGAGTGTGGGAGAGAGAGAGTGCACAGTGCCAAGTGATTGTTGGGAGCATATGTGCTGACGGCGGCCAGAGTGTGTGTTGAAATGAAGATTAATGAATAAGAGGCCTGAATGCATGTGTGTGGACGAGACTGGAGGGTCAGCGGACGCATGTCAAAGAGTGCACAAACTTGAGCTTGTGCTTAGTATGTGTGTGTGGTGGTTGCAAGTGTGTGTGTGTGTGGGGGGGGGGGGGGGGCAGGCTATACTGTATCTTTAAGTTTTCAACACTTCTTGTCCCACAGCTGTGAGGTGCAGAGTGACATGAGAGAAACTCACAAAGCTTCACTTTAGCCGCGCAATTCAACGAGTCCAAAGCAACTCCTTTTCTTCAGGGTGTGATGTGTGTGTGTTTGTCTGTTTTGTGTGTGAAAAGAAAAGAAGAAAAAGGAGGAGATGATTTTTCTGCATGTGTACATTTGTAACAATTTCAACATCAAACTCATTGACTGACAAGTGAAAAGTCCTGGCTGAGCCACATCTATCAACGAGCAGAGAGAGAAAAAATATGTTTGTCTGTCTTCAGATGAAAAATGATAACTGTAGCCATAACAGTGATGCACACTTTGCAAAGAATGAACCAGTCTCTGCATCAAGAGAAAATTACAGCTAAACTGATTTTAAGTCTTTGGCAGATTTAAATTTAGAATAATGCTGTGAACCCCTGACAGAAGGAAAAACGACATCGCTCATACAAAAGTTTTGTTGGTACAGAAGTTGAGTTATCATTTAACAGTGCACATAGCAAAGTTTTTTTTGGATATGCGACAGAAAGAAAATCTGTTTTCCCAAAGTTCTAAGGCTCATGATACAAAAATTATACTTTATCAAATGTTATCAATCAATTTTAAAATGTATACCTCCTATTTTTAAGATTATTAAATTTTTCAAAACGTGCCTGTTCACAATGGGCCGATTGCTTGGTCTCCAGTATTGCTGCTTGGAGCTCTCTTCAGATTCACTCGTCCAAACAACGTCACACTCAACTATAAATTCTCTGTTTTTTGCGAAGGGTTATATCTTGGCTGGGAGTCATTTCCTCGAATTGCATGGTTACCTGGCAACCTCACGAAGATGATGAGGTAGTCCCTGATCTGGTTTGGGATTTTGTTACCTTTGGAAGGAGCCGGACTTTTTCCCGGACAGACTTGAGCGTGGTATTGAATTCTCATCTGACTTTTTGGAAGAAAGAGAATAAGCGTATTTTCCGAAATGTCAAACTACTCCTTGAAAGACAAATACAGCCTCGAGATCATTACATGTCCAATTTCACGGTTTTCTACATTAGCTATGGCATAGCTGCTGCAGCTATATGTGTGCAAGCCTCTACCTGAATGTTAGAAATAAGCTTTCTGTAAATCACAGCTAAACTAAGACAGGCTACATCAAAACAAAAGTCATGATGTCAGTCCACAAAGTATTGTGAGTGAAATTGATGAAATCAAATTTTAGGCATTTCAAGATCAACATCACTTTTGTCTTTTTTATTTTAAAATCGTATCTTTGACAAACAATTTACATCTGGAAGGACTTGCACTGGAAGATTGTCTGCAAGAGGAAAAAAAAACTTTCCAGTCATCCTGAAGCTGCAGCCTGCCTTTTAATTATATCAATGAGAAGAAGTGTTGACAGTTACAAGCCAAAAATGAAGTACTGCTTGATGCCCGTGTTGTGTGCTGGATCCACAATAAATATGCCCTACGACTGATTAATATCACAGCCTCTACAAGACAGTTTGTCTCAAATGACAAAAGACAGTAAACCGAGACAGCAGCAAAAACAAATGGGCAACACCAGGGACATAAATAGCAAGACGTCAACACTCACAGCAAGACACTGACAAAAGCCTCATGAGTGTTGGAGGCACGCAACATAATTATGAAGTACATATGTATTAGTCAAACTTTCCCACCCCTCCTTTCAACCCGTGTGTCAGTCTGTGTGTGTGTGTGTGTGTGTGGGTTTGATGGGAAGTGTGCATGTGTTTCCCTGACAGCTCTTCGTTTGCTCTCTCGTCCCGCCTTTCAGCCACAGCATTGATAGATGTGACGTGCGAGGCAGGGAGTGAGACGATCTAACCCTTTTCAGCATCAGATGGCTCTATTGAGAAGAAGCAGGGGAATGCCAGGCCTCCCCCCCCCTCGTCCCACCCATCCTTTCTGCCCCTCCAGTCAAGCGGAGTAAATCGGAAGTCCACTCTCCAACAGAGAGCCAGGACTAGTTTAGATGCTGGTTCTCACTTCAGGCTTCAGGTTTTAGCTGCCAAATGTGTACAAATATATCCGCAGTATTGGTCAGATTTGGTGGTCATCCTTTTCATCACTCACCAGCTAAACAGAATGTCTTCTCTCTGCTGTTACCTGAGAGATCATCTATATCTGTTGTGCTCATTTTTTCTGTCTTCCCTTTTTTGTCACTTTGCGTCTCTATTCATCTGTCCGCCCTTCCATCTATCTGTCAATCCGTCCATTTATCCGGCAGCATCTGTCATTTCTCTTGTCACTTAAATCATCCGTCCATTAGGCCATCCGTCGTTCAAGCTATCCACTCGTCTACTTTTCAGAGCGTCCCTTATTCATTCATCTGCCCATCCCATCTATTGTGCACGGCGACGTTGCTTCGGCTGCCGCTGTGATCTCGACTTCTTTCTGCTGAGTTGTGGTGACAGATTTGAAGTAGAAAATGGCTCGGCCGGCACGTGTTTTTACACAGATGAGGCCAAACACACCTGTGCACCTCACAACACGCAAACACACCCAGAAACACGATGCTTTCCATGAACTTATATAACTGTTCCTTTCACCTTACATGCCAGGTGAGCTGCTGCTCTTGAACCAGACTCTCACGTTGCGACGTAAACAGGTTGTGTAACTTCTGTGAAGTGAATCGAGCACTGGGTCAGCTAAATGAATAGGGAGGATGAATTTGCTATATGTGTGCGTTTGTGTGTAAAAGAGTTAGTGTGTGTGTGTGTGAGTGTGTGTGTGTGTGTGTGTGTGTGTGTGTGTATACATGGGGTTGACAGGGGGGTTAGAAGCCAGGGGCCCTCTCTCGGTTTCTCTCTTTAGCGAGTGAGTGAAATACAGGCCTGGTTGTCAAGGTGACAGGCCCTGACAGCACACTCCAACTCAACCGTCAACAGCCTTTCACCAAGGAAATACACACACACAACACACAACACACAACACACACACACACACACACACAGGTCTCCCTCTCTTTCTTACAACTCCCTACACACTGTATTACGTTTTTCTCAAAGTCTTTTTCACCAGATTTCTTTTCCTCCTCTGTATATTTTCCTCTGACTGAAAGTTACTACTTATATACTTGGCAGCAGCTCTTTGCACACACACACAGATTGCCTTCTCTCATGCTCAGGCAGGTTTGCACCACTCAGAGCACTTAATGTGTATTTAGATTTGCCTGTGCGAAGAAGCCGGGTGCTGCTATTTTGCAATTTGCCCAGGTGAGGGCCGGGTGTTGAGAGATGAGAGAGCCAAGTGAGAAATCATACAACAAAAGGGAGGTGACAAAATGAAAGGTGTGAAAGAGGTAAAATGGAAAACGGGGAGCGACTGAGGGTAATTTATTATTAGAATGTTTTGCCTTTCAGTCATTTGTATGTACCCATCCCAGTCTGCTAAGTCAGTCACTCTCCTCATACTGAACTTCTCTACTTCTTGTTTCCTTGGTTTGTCTGTTTGTTTGACAGCTGGGAGGTCTCCCACCATGAGGTACCTGTCAAAGCCTGTCACAAACCTCTTTCTGCCCTGCTGGTACATACACACAAACACACACACATACAAGACAGACAGAGAGAAAGAGAAGGAGTTAGAGGAAGTTACTTTTCTTGAAAGCATCCTGAATATTGTTGCTGCACACAGTCAGTCTGTCCATAGAGCACATGGTTTCAATATATTCTGCAAATTCAATCCTTTTCGCCTGCAGATTAAATATGAACCCACAACTGTCACCACAATGGCCAAACACAGTAGCTTGCTGGTTTTAGCTCTCCCGAACTGCTCCTCAACGAGTTTATTGTATAGTTGTAAGTAGGTTTTTACTGGTAACGTTGGAAAGGTTCTCCTCGAACGCTTCCATGTATTCCCGTCTTCACTTTCACAAGCAGGAATGAAATTCCAGACTCTTTGGTAACAATGACATTCAATGTAAATCACCAGAACATGATTTGGAACACAGATGTTGCCTTTTCCGATGGGAATGAGCCAAATAAATAACCAACGTGTTTGGCTCAATTGAATGCAAGTGTTGTTTTTTGCGTAGTCGAGTCCCAGTAATTAATTTAGCTGCTGAAGCAGTTGTTGATCACTTGCTGCAACCATGAGAGGTTCTTGAGCATACAGTCACAAAATAGCACAAAAGAAAATCAGGCTGATGGGTCCAGTAGTATGCAAGATTAGCCGTGGACAGACAGACCGATAGCTACACACACACACACACACACACGAAAACACACACAACCGATTTGAGCGGGCTTACAGTCTGGGTGGAGAGCAAAAGGGGAAATCTCGATACTCACCAGCTATCATTAGGCAACCACTTAGCTATTTATGCTCTTTTTTTACTTTATCCACATTCATAATTTGTTTCTTTACATGAATATTCTTTTTTTTAAACCTCAAAGCTTGTTTGCCACAATATCTATTTGTCAGCTTTAAACAAGTCCTGTGTTCCCATTAAACCTCTAACCGCTTAAAGCTCACCTGAGCCCCGGGGGTGAGCTGTGTCGGCCTTTAGGAACCGGCTGACTGAGAGACTCCTTCATTAATCTGAGGCCTCTGACAACTGTCTGTCAGCAGCTGAGGGGGATTTCCACACTTTCTGTGTCTGGTTGTGTTTGAGAACAAAACCGTTCATTATAGCGAGGCATAAATTCTGACGCGGGATCTCTCATCAGTGGCTGGCTTGACATCGAGCGTCTCTGAGTTAATTCACGTGTTTCCCTTTGAGCTGCACGCTCATAAATTTAAAGCAGACAGCGCAGTTGCAAGCATTCACACTTGCACCATATGTAAGTAAGCAATCCTCACACAAACACCTTTAAATGCAGGCCTAAAACATTTGCTAACCTGTCTGCACAACCACTGTGTAACCACTCACACAGTGACAAACAGTGACAGTGAGATCAGAGAGGATGCACAGACAAGTTGATACACAAAAGCTTTAAACTGATGATGTTGACATAAAAGAATCTGTGAAGAGCAAATGCTGACATGTTCTGATACAGTTGAACAAAAGCTGCTGATGACAGGCAAGTGTTGGTGTTTGTCTACGTATTTAACTAGGGCTAGATTGTTGTGGTAAAATGACAAAAATCTGTAAATCAGTTACCTGTTCTACTTTTTTTTGCATAACAACACACTGTACGCACAACATCAACGTATTATCACCTTATAAAGTAGATATGGCAAACATGTTTGCAAACAGTTGCATATTTGCACATGGAGCTGACACAGACGAACATACAAATTCATTGAGAGTCGATTGACCGACCCTGTATGGAAATCAGATTTTTGTGAGCCGGCAAACGTCCTTTCCTTCCCAACACGGAGAAAACAATCAAACTCCACAGACCCTTCTTCAGCCCTAAGCACTGCACCAACAATTAACCAACATCAATTTATCAAATAACAATGTTTAAGAAACACGACAAAATAAATAAATGACGCTCGGTGTCTGCTGGTTGTGTAAATAAGCAACTGTTTGCTAACAAGTTCGCGATATAAGCTTAAAGGTGGCATGTCAATGTTGTTATTACTTGTTTCTGCTGCCCCCAGGTGGCCAAAAAAATCAACTATTGCAGGTTTAAGGAAAACTTTTGGCACTGTTACAGAAATGAAACTTGCTAAATATAGACAGCGACCCATAAACACCTCAAAGAGGCAATAAGTGGGAGATATGATATGTAAATGGTAAATTCCCTATGTGTGTTCATGGATTGCATGATTGCATGTTTGCAATGTGCATGTGTGGCACGTACTGTATATATATGAATCTGCTTGCGTGTGTCAGTGTGGGTTTGCTTGCTGTTCATGTGGGTGCAATGCCCCAGTTGCAAATCCCAAACTTAGATTCTCGAGATGCTTTCTCCCTCTGGCTGCTTCCCTGTCATGCTACGGCGTGACATGACTTCACGGTATGTACTGTATATTCACCGTGCCAAAGTATAGACTGGTCATAGCTGGAGAGGGATCTGTATCTCCTTTAATCTACCACACTTCTGAGCTCAAACGATGGCAGATTAAGTTTTCTGAGCAGTCACACACGAGATGAAACTAAAGTCAAAGGCTTCGGCTCTCGGTGTCTTTGTTTCATTTTCCACTGCATGATGAATAGCCGCTGTTGTGCAGTGTGTGTGTGCATCTGTTCTTACAACGTGGTGTATGTATAGGTGTTTGCATGCATCCACTCTCCCTTCCGAACCGTCCTCTCCCCCCGCTGTTGTAACAGTTGCTCTCTCCGATCAACCATTGTTGGTCAGAAAACCACCACACGTGTTCTCATTCCCAGTGTCGGAGGCTTACGAAGCCTCACACGCCTCATTCAGTCACCACCTCTATTGTGGCCATGTTGAGAAGCGGATCGTCTTCATTCATATTTCCATACCCTCATTCTAATATTATGCTGATTTCAGTCTACCGTCCTGCTGTATTCCGGGACCTGTGGGGGTCCTGGAGGTACAGGGGGTCCCCTCTCCCACTCACTCTCACCAAGAGCAGATGGCCGTGGCTGGGCTAGGCAGCGTGACTGAGCCCCTATTGTCTTTGGATGTAGCGTATAGCCTCCTAGCCCAGATGGCATTTGTACCTTTTGTGTCCATGCTGACTTTCTGCAGAGTGAGACAGTGAATGCTGTCTACTCCAGTGGGTGGTAGCCCTCTGCTCGCTTTCATTAGCTTCTCTCTCTCTGTCTCTTTGTCTCTCGCTCTCTTGTTTCTCAATGTGTCAATCCAGTTCACTTCCAATGGGCTTTATTGGCATAAAGGTTTAGAAACACTGTTGGCAAAGCAAAATAAACTTTTAAATAACTGTTGACTGAAGAGTCCAGTTTTTACTTATATTGACCAGAATGATGTGGGCACTAAAACTAAGAACGGGGCCTTGGAAGGCTTTCAACAAGATGTTGGAGGCTGGTTGCAGGGATTTTCTCCATTTCAGCCACGAGACCATTAGTGGGGACGGTCAGTCCAATTCACGCCTAAGGTGTTGGATAGGGTTTTATTCCATTAATCTGTGCACGCAAGTCAAGTTCTAACACTTCAGCTTTCACTTTTTTAACCTTTATCTGTGGCAATCTGTGTCATTGTCATGTTGAAACATGAAAAAGGACCTTCTCCAAACTTTTGACACAGAGCTGCAAACATATAAAATATTATTGTATGCTGTATCGTTGCAATTTCTCATAATTGGAATTAAGGGGTCGGGACCACACCTTGGTAAACAGCTCCTGACCAAAAGTACACAAGTATTTGAACAGGGGTGCCCACATACTTTTAACCATATGTATAAATAGATATAAGGGTACGTGTTGGCTGATAAGGAACAAGATTGTAGTACAGATCATAGCTTGCAAGTGTTGTACCCTGCATTTTTATATATCTCAGTTTTATTTTTCGTATGTTGTGTAAATTTGTATTCATTTCCAGTGAAGTTTACTGTTTAAAATGTAGTTATCTTTTCTGCTTTAGAAGTACAAAATATAGTTATCAGATTTTGTCCCATCATTATACACATAAAAGTTCTTTCTTGAACTTGGAAATAGTAGTTTGACCAAACAAAGTCAACTCATGGTTCACTTACTCGCCTTTCTAGAGCTTTCAACTGTATCACAGTATTTTGTTTTCAATTGTCATGGAGATTGATCTGTTGACATGGGAACTCAGTGACTATTGGGATTTCTACCACATAGCACTTTTATTGTTTTTTTATTAAAAAGGCCCACTGATTAAGACCATGTGACATGGTTGATAGCTCAAGAAAATCTATTAAGTGCACCTTGAGTTGAGGCTTTTTTGTCACAATAATTACATAGTTTGCCGTAATGGAGAAAAACATTACAAGTGGGCAAACCAAGACGCAGTTAATGATCATCATGGGGCAAAGACACATTATTATGTGACTTCATTATTTCACTGGTTATATTGTTGCTCTCCTTTGTCTCCAGAGCTAAATTTAGTCAGCTCATGTTATTTATTAGATACTTTAGTCACTAATAGCTAATCCTCCTTCTGTGTGTGAGTTTTTTGCATTTGTCTTCGTGCCACCCCAAAACATGTTGTTTTGTTTAAGGGGTTTTGTGGAATTCTGTATCTGTGGTATCGGTTCCTTGTTTTGCTGCACTTTTTCCCACGCTCAGGCTAAATGACTAAAACCACACACACACACACACACACACACACACACACACACACATATGCATGCACACATGTCTCTTGCTTGCTGGTTTGGCTGTTTGTTCACATATTCTGAGAGCAATAGAGGAATTAGGTAGTGAAGGCACTGGGAGATCATGGTGATGATCTGACTAGGTATCTGACAGCTCAAAGTCTGTGTGTCTGTTTGTGTGTGTGTGTGTGTGTGTGTGTGTGTGTGTGTGTGTGTGTGTGTGTGTGTGTGTGTGTGTGTGTGTGTGTGCGTGTGTGTGTGCTCCCTCTTGTGTCATCTTCACCGAACCGCAAAAAGTCACATCAGTGCACCACCTCGCTGCTCCGCTCATTTCCATGTAACAGCTAATTTACTGCTCAGATCAAGTCAGATGTCTAATGAATATACACATCTTCGCTAACAAAGAACTTGGATGACCCCTCTCCCCCTTACACACACATACACACATACACACACACACACACATGCTCTAATCACTGCTAGCGTGCGTCAGCCTTCTCATAGGGAGGCATCATTCATGCCCCCGGGGGCCTCCAAAGCACAATGCCAGGCTTTTGGAACGTTGGCTAATTCCCCGTCAGAGACAGTCAGCCTGGCTGCCTGGTCGACTGTCACTTCAAGCAGACTGTATTTACAGAAACCTCTGGAAGAAAAGGATCTGATTACCCCGGTGAATATATACAACGCATCAATCAGCAGGAAGGGAGAGAGACATCGAGAGACAGAAAGAAAGAGAGAGAAAGTGGAGAATGGTCCAATGCTGTGGTTTTATTGGTGCTCTTAAACCTCTCAACACAAATGCGTGCATTCAATCACACAAACACACACACACACATGGACACACACAGGTTTTTCTGGCAGAGGATGTGGGTCCAGAGAGCAGTCTGGTGTTTCGGTTTCAATCTTCCCCTCAGCCCAGATCAAGTACACCAGCCGGCAACTAAAGATGATGTCACTATCCCACAGCTGTCTCCACCACTCAGTGCTGCACTACACTGTGTAGGTGTGTGTGTGTGTGTGTGTGTGTGTGTGTGTGTGTGTGTGTGTAGGTGTGTGCGTGTGTATGTGTGCATGTGAAAAGCTCCGCTGAGGTCAAATAGGACTCTCTCCCTGTCTCCCTCTCTTTCATTCTGTCTTCTTTCAAAACTCTGGGGATCTACAGGCTGTGCTGAAAGCTATGGTCCAGATCAAGTTTCCTGTGTGTGTATCAGACACACACACACACACACACACACACACACACACACAGACACACACACATTTTGTACACTCCAATTCTAGCTGCCGGGAATGGCACAGGGAGAGTGGGAAAGGGAGGGGAAATGAGGGGAAAGTAGGGATGCTTTTACAGGAGAACCATCACAAACCATCAGAGGATAACAGTATCTTAATCACACATAACGGGCCACACACACACACACACACACACTGAATAGATACAGAGCTTGTGCATATGTGGAAATAAAGAGAAACTTATTATCCTATCGAGTGCTGTACTCACTCGTTCTGTTTTGTCAAACTCTATTCTTTCAAAGCAATTTACTTGCTTTTCTCTTAAAAAGAGGCTGAATGAGTTTCAATATAATCATGGGGATGAATTTGATAAAGATCAATGAATCACTATTCAAATTAAAACACATTTTCCTTTTCTAGCTTTTGTATACCATGCAAAAACAATTGTGTTGGATGAGTCGTATTTGTTTTTAAATATTATCAAAACTACATCAGAAAAAGATGTAGTCCTCAGGTTTTTGTATGAACTAATGAATAACGCATGTTCAGGAGCAGTTGCACCTTTACCATGAAAAATGCAGGAAAGTCAATCAATCTCTTCCAGCTCAGCTCAATTTTTCCGGAGAATGTAAATAGGCCCTGCTATTTAATATTTAATATTTTTTTCTTTGAGCCAAGGTTTTGACAGAGGTAGATAATCAACCCACCAACCACTTTCTTTTGAAGCCAGATACCAAATTTGAAATTTAAAAGTTTCAAAAACAAATGTCACAAATAGCATTTATTAATGTATTTTTAACATAGAAATTACATATAATCACACACTAACATCACGGCATAATTGCACACTTAATAAAGAATAACTGCTGTATGCTCTTAATTTATGTTGGTTAACGCACCAGAGGTTGAAAGCTTCCTGGAAATGAAACACGAGTGTTTATACTATAACTGAAAGCAGCTAAGTGCAGGCACTTCAATACTTGAACTGAAGCCGTTTTTTTGAATGGAGGACTTTTAGAGGGCTGTTATACTATATCTGATTTAATTAAGGGTTTTGTGTAACTTTCCCACCACTTCGACATAGATAGCACGTCCACATACACACTGGTTTAACTTACGTATAATGCAAACTATACATACATTTTGCATTACTTAACATTACGATTGTCTTGTTCAGCCTTAGGTCAAAGCTCACTATGTTTAAATTAAATGAAGTATGCAAGATATTTTTTATAGATTTCCCTGCACCCTATTTGTGTAATAACAACACAATTTTCTTATAATAAATATATCTTAATCAACGACTTATTATGAGGCAATTGAAAAGTGTTTCCTTGCACTCTAAGGCTCCTCGTGTTTATTTTCAACCGAGCCTTTTTCTTTGACCTGCCAAGTCTGACTCCTACAACTCAGTGTTTGTGCAGATAAGCACAGCACGAAGACACAGTGAGAAATGATCACAACAGCAATGATTAATCAAAGTCTGGTATTTTTTTCCTCTCATGTTATTGCTGAGCCCCCCCCCCCATCTAGCATGCAACATAAAGTGAGCAGTAAATGAATCAAGGCAGGGCATGCTTCCTGTCTCTGACTCAGTGTATGAATGTCTCATGTTATCAATTAGTGATAATGTTGAACAGTTCCATCTCCATCATTGTGGTTACAGTGGACAAAACCCTTTTTTGAATTCTTGAGCTCTATTTTTTACTTCAGTCTGATTTATTCCATCTGACAAATTACAAGTGGCTTGAATGAGACAAAAGATATTTTAGGAGTTGTACAAATCAGATTTTTTTTCCCCATTTCTCCCTGCTTTGCTTTAAGTGCTGTACAGGGTTCAGCTGCACGAGAGGTCGGAGGTCACCGTGTAGCTCTCCGTGTGGGTGTCTAAGATGACATTTGACCTCCACTGACCTGCTGAGCAGCGGCCAAACGGCCAGGCCAACTGGGAGCAGAGAGAAGGCCCAGAGGTCAGGAGAAACACTTTCTTTACTCACAACTTAATTTTCTGCTTCTTGTTCTCTTTCTCCCATCACTGTTATATTTTTCATTACTATATGTACACAATCTAAGCCTTTAGTTTAGCAATACGAGCTTATTTTCTCACTGACACAAGTGTCTTTAGGATTTAGGCACCGGGGTTTAAAAATGTTTCTAGAGTCCAGGGATCATGAAACTCACTCAACAGATAAATGGCCGTGTAAACATTTAAATCAGGTAACAGAAAGGAAAACAACAAAATGACAGGGACTTGTTTTTTCCCACCAAAACAGCAGTAATGTTTCTGCTGTCATCATGTTCCATAATATTATCAGACAATCCTTCTCACAGTTTTGATTTGTCCTAATACACATCTTGCACCTCTATTTCTTTCGTCACAGTGTTTTGCAGCTGCAGCTCAATCGCTCATCTTCTCCACCCCAACGCGTTATTTATCTCTCTACACTTAATGGACCTTCAGTGTTTATAGTTTTGGGAAAAGGAATATATCTTATAATAAAAAAGAAAAAGAAAAACATATGCTGTGGCAGATTTTTCTACCACGCTTCTCACACTCTCACACATCCCTCTCCCAGGGCCCCTTTTCCTCCCCTCATCCTTCCCATCCTCCACCTCCCCTCTCTCATCAAGGGTCATTTTACTCAGTTTCCTGCCTGCCTCTTCTGGCTTTTACCTCCATCTCTGATTGGTGAATTTCAACATGTCTCTGATTGGCCAGTGCTTTCAGTGCCTCCCCCTTGTAAACGTTACTGAAAGCACCTCCCCTTTTGAAGGGATACTCCTTCTTTCTCCTAGGTCTGCCTCCTCCTCTGACTCCCCGCCTCTTCTTGGGGGCTCCTCCTCCTCTACAAACAGAGAACAAGGGTGTTAGAGTGCCTCCTTGTGGACGACACGTTACACAATGAACACCATGCTGTTTTAAAGACTCAGACTATTCTGCACTAAACACAACAAAAGATGAATTTCCCTGACAAAAGGCATTACACTGACTTGAAATTGAATAACTGCTTCACAGGAAATAAAAGGTTCAAGAAACAAAACAGAAAAGAGGCTCTTACAGACAAATCTATCTATTCTGGACCCGGGATTTAATCATCCCAACCTAGAGTGCCATCTAGTGGTCGTGTAAACTCTGACATCTGAGAACTCAGAAGTAAAACACGTTAAATGTTTAAGTAAACTATGGGCAAAAAAGCAGCAAAACAAAACGATTCTCGTCCGTTTTTAATTTTGAACAAAAGTGGCACAAATAAAGAGCAAAAGAAATCAAAGTCAGAGAGAATTAGTATCGTCTCAGATTCAATTGACTAAAGGTGTTCGCCTCCCCACTCGGACTGTTGTAAGCTCCCTTTCTTTGATGGAAAAAGTATCTTTCAAGCCCAAACTGGCTTTTCATCAAAGCTAACAAAAACGTAATTACTTTTTATTTGACTCAGCACCTGAACACAACACATGTTTTGTATTCTGGTTAGCTGACTAAAGGCATAGTTGACTATAAATCCCAATCATATGAAATCATATTGAGTTAAGTAGGAGTAATATGTGCATAACTCTATTTTCTGCATACAGAACTGTACCATGGTGCCATGTAGGCGGCAACAAATCAGCAAATTAGAAATTGATGGTGCCTGGTAAAAAGTAATTTTAGCTTTTCAGGAACAAAGACAAATGTCCTTGTTGTAGTCTGAGTATTATTCAAGACACTTTGAGAGGGCTTAATTAGCTTGCAATGATTCAAAATGGTCTCAGGTGTGAAGCTATATCAACCAAAACCAACAATCAACGAACATGTTTTGTCTTCTGTGCCATAGAGCTCCATTTAAAATCACTTCAGCGAGACAAGCACTTCTTGACATGTTTCTTCTTCATGAAGAACATGGGCATCATAGTTTATTTTGAGACAATCCTATATACCGTTGTGGAGCTGTTTTGTGGTACCAAATCCAAAATAGTTCCCAACAAACACATTATTTTCTCCTGTTGGAGTAATGTTTGATATAAACTACAGTGCCCAGCTGTTTAATCCAATTATTTGGCCTTTTGGATTCATCCCTTCAGTACTTACCACTCTGGGTCTGACTGAGAGTCACTAACAGACTGAGTGAACTGAAAACTTACAGATTAACACATTGTTCGTGTTGCTCTTTTATTGGGACTTGTTGCCAATAACAAAAAGAATGTCTTTAGAGTAATATTATGTCTTATTAGGTTTTGCACAGTTTTACTACCCGTTTAAAATGGAAACTATATCAGGATATATAGAGATGCTTTCAGTGAGGGGCAGGAAATGCTCAGGCCTCTGCATGTGTGGTAGGTTAAATACTTTAACATAAAACTTTCTGACATTCTGAGGAGAGAAAGACACTCCACTTCCTGTCTTTCACCATGTCTGTCACCTGAACCTCCCGTAGGCTCAAAGTTTTCACTCTGTCACTTCTCTTATTGGATGCGGTCTCGTGAGAGACACAAATCCGTCATCATCCCCCCCCCTCAAGAATACAGCACAGAATTACAGCGGCGGCACAAACAGCGGTACGAGGCTGTGTGTCTGTCTGACCGGTGTCCCATACATCATAATGCAGTGATCCCGCAGAAATGGATTTGATCATTGATAAAACTATAACCCGTCACAAGGGCTTGATGAATGTGTCTCCTTGCTGAGTGTACGGGCATGTAAAGTGTTGTGATGATGACCCGGCTGATGTCTAAGTGAGGGGGAAGATAAACCTCTTCATAAATCAGCTCAACAGAGGGATAGCAGCACATTCACACAAATCATCCCGGGAATCCGAGGGTGTCCTGGTCCTGCAGGAATTCTGGGAAGGCTGCCAGATACCAGACAGAGAGACAGACGGGCGAGGATCAATGGTGTCATTGTGGCCGGTTTCAATCTGCTTCCCGCTTCTGTCTCTTCTTCAGCCTATTTTTATTTGTGTCTCTCTGACAGTCTTCCTCTTCTTCTTGATTAAGTTGTGCAGGAGTTCACAAAAAAAATAATTATAACACAGACGGATGAACTTTTTCAAGAAATTCTTCGTCTCATACAAATGAGATGAAACATGGGTGCACAATAAGTCAAAAGCATGTTGTAAATGGGAGCTTCAAGGTGTATTAAATCAAACCTGCAGGGCAGTATTTCCATCAAGGAAGCTGTGTCTGTTTTCAAGCGGACAGCATGTAGAAGCAGAGAAGAGGGGAGGGAGAGGAGGCCCACAGGCAAGAAAATGGAAAGATGAAAAGGCCGCCAGGGTGGCGAGGGATGCACATTATAAACATTAAGAAGAGAGAATTACAGTGGCGAAGAACAAGGTCCTTGGGGGAGTGCTCGGAGAGCTCGGTGAAAGAACAAAGGGAGAGCTCGAGGTATAGGAAGCCCTCTGCGGATAAGACTCTGGATAAGTGTCAGAGACAGGATCGTAAATCCAGAACCCCATAGTCTGCAAGCTGGGGCCGGGGTCAGGGAGGGAGAGCACAAAGAGAAGGGCTGGGGAGAGGTGGGAGGTAAATGATAATACTGAAAGATAGACCGAAACCGTAGCCATATAAAACATCTTAAGGCTGATATTGAATCACTGAAACCAGATGCTTCTCTATGCGATTGGGATACTTTTCCGCTGAGATGCTTCAAACCGCTGTGTTAAGGGTGGGACTTGACATGGCAACATGGCAAATGGAAACAATGTCAGGGTCATGACGCATGGATCAAATTAAAGCAGGTTGTCATTGTCCACCTGTGTCTCACACCAGACATTCCTCACTATCGACACGTTCAGAAACAGGAATGGTGAGTGACGTCATCCCCACTCCCGTGTTTGCTAAATACTTGTCAAAGCTTAATAGTCCAACGGTTGCTAGATACAATAGTTTCAATAGTTGAATTGCAGTTCTAACAAAGAGAGACGGAGAAAATACCGCCGGTCATTAGGTTTGCTCCAAAGTAAGACCAACAACACATAACTGCAACACAGGATAGGAGCCAGTTTGAGTGCCTTTTGAAGAAAGTTTAATGTGACATTTAATGTCTTCTGTGGCGAATTGTCAAGCATGAGAAAACAGCCCTGATGGTGTCATCTTAAGTTTGTCTTGGACTTCAAATATATATAATAGAAAGCCTATATATATATATATATATAACTTATATAAAATATATAATAATATTAATAATAGAAAGCCTGCATTACAATCTGGGGAGAGGGAGTTGAGGTGTTTACCAGTCATGGAGGTTCTAACCCTAACATTGCATGGTAGCCCCCTGCCATCAGTGTGTGAATGGGTGAATGATGACATGTAGTGTGGAAGCGCTTTGAGTGGTCAGAAGACTAGAAAAGCGCTGTACAAATACAAATCCATTTAGCGTTTAGCGTTTTTACCTAATTTGCCGATATGTGTGCAAGGAATTTGGCTCTGGTACTGTTGATGTTTATACGAGGGGATAGCGCACCAAATCACAGAGTAAAAGCCAAACAAATGAACTATTAACTCAAATCATTTGGTTTTTTTAAATACAAATTTCATGGCCATTTTTAACAGTAAATGTATATATTTTGATACATTTTCAGTGGTGGCAGCTTAGGGCTGAGACACACAGGTTTGGATCGGAAAGTATTGAGAGATAGAAAAATGTATTGTTAATGTGTGGTCTTATGGTGGGATTAATTGACAATAACAAAATATACAAGGCCTTCAATGTGCTCCCCTGCATGTGCAGCTCTTCATTAACTGTGTCCAAAACAAGCAATGACGTCAATGATAAGGATAATGAAGGTGTTAACGGGCCAATTTACAATTATGTTACAAATAAAATATGTGTAGCAAGAATTTCAGATAATATTTTAGATATTTTCATTTATTTTAATACATATAAGGGACAACATAGGACATAATTGAATGCATCAAACAACTAGTAACTATATGATTAAGAACAAGAGAAAAAGACTGCAAAAAAAAAATATCACATCAGCTAATTTCAATGCTTTCAAGATAAAAATGTGTTCCTAAATGACATTGCCAGCAGGATATAATTAGCAAAGCCTGCAGTATAAAGAAAATGCAGCCTCTATGGAATTGAACAATACTAGTTATAGCACATGAGCATTGGTCTGCCATTCAGGATTTCCATTGAACGTCTGGTTTTAGTTTCCCTATGATCTCCTCTGGCATCAATACCAACTGGTTCATTAATCAGCCTAATTAGGGCATTCATGCCTTTTCAAATATATTTCTCAGAGCTTGATAATTATTGAGACATGTGTTAAGCTTGAATTAGTGGTTGAAGGTATTAGTGTATGCGTCAGGTTGTACACATCTGTGTGTGAGTGTGTGTGTCTGTCACGTGCGACAGCTGACGTATGTTTTCAGGGGTCCTTAATAACAGTGTGATCAACAGGAAAATAAGACCTGTGTCCTGGTGCTGTCCTGAGAGAACACGTCTCCTGCCGTTAACATGTTGACCGCTGTGTTTCTGTCAGCGCTCCTGATGCTGGCGGGTCTTGGAGGGGCAGCGGCGTCTCACTTGCAGGTCTATGGGAAATCAATCAACAGTGATAAGACTTTGCTGAGCAGCAATGATGGAGGACACACTGTGAAGAAACAGCCACACCAACAGGTAAGGACTATTTAACTAGAGATGCTTATTCCATTGGGAAGCGGGATTCGTCTTGTTAGACTTGCCGATTAATTGAGTTTGTCAATTGATAATTGTAATTTTTCAAGTAAAAATGACAAACAATTGCTGAGTAAGCTTTTTAAAAGTAAGGATTTTATACTTTCCTTTGTCATTTTTGATTGTAAATTGAATATTTCGGGGTTTGGGGGTTCTGGTCGGATAAAAAAAAAAGCAATCTGAAGACAGACTTTTTCACAATTTGTTGACATTTTATAGACAAAACAAGTTAGCTTCAGCACTACTTTCCTTGTTTTGTGCACTGCCTCTGTCAAGATATAACCAATTACAATTAACTAAAACTATTTTTCATAATGCCATACATCTTTTTAAAAGGAAGTGTATTAGACCAATACGGAAAATTACCAACTATTTGGGTTATTATTAAGAAACATAAAAACTGCTATTGATATCACATTTACACATTATGATAGAGCAACTGTGAATACATCATTGGTTTGTATTTCATCATTGGCAAATAAAATTACAATAAAATATAAAGTGACAAAGTGAGTCAAATAAATCCTTTTTACTGCATGGAGGGTATTTTGATGTATAAAATGATTGCTGTATAAAATAACATGACGTGATGTGACCTAACTAAGAGAAGAATATAAGTAGTAAAAACTAAGGCCGCAATGAACAGTTGACTTGTTTATCGATTCATCTTTCGACTATTCTCTTGATAAATAAAGTCAGTTTTTCAACGCAATGTCAAAACAATGTAAGTCCAAGGTGAGCCTAAGATGACTAATTGAAATTGCTTGTTTTGTCCAACCAACTAAACACCTAAGATTTTGCATCATAAACATTTACTATCATATATGACAAAGAAAAGCACCAAATCATCATATTTGAGAGGATAGAACCAGCAAACAATTGTAATTTTTGTTTAAAATAAAGGTGAACTGATTATGTTGACTAATTGACTTATGGATTGATCGACTAATAGTTTCAGGTCCAGTAAAGAACACGTGACGATATTCTTAAATTAGTCTGATCTGGACTTCAACATGTTTTTGTTTCCAAAAAAAAGAGTGAAATCCGCAGGAGTTTGGATCTCGAGAGCTATAACGTACTCGTGACTCCCAGAACCAACAAAATCAGCCTCCCGAGCATCATCAAGCTGTACCCACCCACCGCCAAACCTCTCCACCTGTACGGCAACATGCCCATGCGCTTTGGACGGGAGAGTGTTCCTGATGACGACAAGTCCCCAAATTCGCCCCCCAACATGCCCCAGCGGTTTGGCCGGTCCTGGGGGGTGATTCAATTGTTTACTGAGGGCCCTGAAGTCCGAGAAGCACAAAACCCAGTGCTGCCGCAGAGATTTGGGAGAAGCAGTCCGTATAGGAGGCTTCTTAGGACTCTGGTCAATGAGAAGTTATTAAACACTGGCTTGCATTGGTAGGCAACTCTTAACCCTTTATTTCCAATTCAATTTAATATCCGTACACGTCTATGAGTTTTGTTTGTTGTGAATAACGGCGACTATGTATTCTCTTCCCACAGGGCTAAAGATTTTGACTTTACAACCAGCTCAGAAGAGGTGGAGGTACAAGAGAAGTCCTTTAGAGGATGAAAGGGGATTCGAAAGGCCAACACAGAGGTCTAGCATGTAAATATCAGTGTTTTTACTGTGAAGACAAAACAATAAAATGTGCAAGAATAAATAATTAAGTTCACATATTTAAATGTATGTGTACCTTTTAATAAAGTTATATTATTGCAAAAGTGGTTTGGGTTTTTTGCTTTTTAATTGACTTCGACTTACTTTTTGAAAATACAATTTTTTGTCTCATATTGGTGGACGGGCTTCCAGTCCTTAAAGTACCAAAAGAACCAGAGAGGACACTCCTTATCTTTATCAACTCCTGCTGTAGAAAAATAATATATAATTAATAATTATTTGTGAAAAGCACTTAGATGAGAGGGGTGAATCAGGATCTAACAAAATGAACATATTCTTTTCATTTCTGTAAGAGATTCAAAAATAAAATGATTTACATTTTTAGAACGATACTTCCATGAAAATGTCACTTTTTCTGTTATATTATTAATATTCATCAAACTGCATTAGATTTTTCTCTTCTTCTTTAAATCAAGCAAGCTGCAGATGAAGACACAATTCTGCCAATTCACAACCACAGACCAAACTGCTAGGAGAAGCCATAAAGTGTAAGTGGTATACTCAAACTATAAAGATAATCTAACACATTCTCACTACCAAGAGAGGGAGACAAACACCAACTCAACATCTCCACATTGAACAACATAGAGGGTACAAATCACAGGCTCTTCAAGGGACCAAAGGGAAGCATAAAATATATAAAGTTTGATGGATTTCAAAATATTGTCCTCTATCTTTGTAGAGGTAAACAAGAGAGGTTATAAAGGTGCCAGTGCCCAGGGAACGCCTCTTACTGACCTCAATACACTGATATGTGTTATAAGAACAAAGGCTGCTTATCAAGTGTCTAAATATCACAACATGACACATTTTCCATCCCTGCTCTTACTTCAATAAAATAACTGAATCTTATCTGCTCTGCTCCTCCTTCACAGATGAGCAAAGCACTTAAACACATTAATGATGAGTGCATTTCATTTAGGTGTGTCCGTTCTAGGCCTGGGTGTTATGCTGGCTCCCCAATAGCGCTCACTAAGACACACCTAAATGGAACAGAGGCACCATTAATAGGTTGCATATAGACCTTTTCAAACTTAACAATATAAACATTATATATGGGCCGCTTTGCTTTTCTCACCTGCCATGTTTGTTAATTAATGCAGTAGAACACAGGAAGTAAACCTGGACCAAAGATTTTGCCCTGGCAACCACATGCATGAATGGCAATGAAAAGAGCTATAGTGCCTTTTTTTTTTACAGCAGTCATTTTGCCTTGATAGGAAAAGCACAGGTGTTGCTAATAACATTAACGATGTTCTGTTTTAAGTGTCCCAGTAATGTCGTGACACTGTGACAATCAATCCAGCCGTCGTTAATTTGATTATTGACACCTGTGCTTTCACTGTGACATGTTAAAAAAAAAAAAAAAAAAAAGAAAGGCCCTACAGCACATAGTGATGAAGGAGCGTCTTCAGAGCTCTTATGTTCTAATTACCAGTGTGGGCCATTGATAAATCAGTTTACAACTGTATCCAAGACACAATTGGGTTTTGTTTATAGTGCTTAAAAGTCATAATCGTGCTAGTATTTTTAATATGACAATTTTAGGATGTCTTGTAGGCCTATACCTTTAGGAGGCGGTTGAAGTCCACACAGCGTGTCAGAGAGCCAGTTAGAGCTCACTCACACAAAGACAACATGTGGAGAAACTTGTTCAACTGCTTCAAACCACATAATCATGTCACTCATTCATAATCCAAATAATTCCCTCAAAAAGTAAAAGTGAGCCATTCTAACTTGGGTTGGTATCAGTGAACCATCTCATTTCATTTGATGCATCAGCAAATGTATTCGCATACATTGTAAACATACCTCACCTGCCTTTGGGAGCCAGGTGTGGGTGTGACCCGCATTCTGTAGCTGCGTCGTCTTCACCGCGTTGCGCAATGTGTTTGATCACATCGTCTACAACCCGACCCAACCGCCCCCTTTTCCTAAATTTTAAAGATTTTGCTTTGAGACTCAAATCCAGTCGTGTCCCTGGAACCCGCAAGCTTGCACAGCTCGAAGCTTAATTGACGCTCACATCAACAACAACCAAATCCAAAACTTTGAAACGTGGAGGAGAGTTTTACCTGGAGGTACTTGAACTACACAAACCCGTCAGGTAACCCACGGTAAGGTTTATCTTTTGGTCATAGTCTTGTTGTTGTGTTTTCAGTGGCTTCCTGCGGTGGAAAAACACCACGTTAGTAAACAAACAGTTGGTCAGTTTCAGCTTTAGCGTCACATTACAAACCGTTTTTTATAGATCTGTTTTTAAACCTCTCCAGTTCTTTCTGTAGCCTACATAATAACCCGTGTTTCATGACTTATTCAATCCGGAAGGGCGGGGTTACTTTACTAATCATGTGTCCTGTGTTATGTCACTTCTGAAATACTTTCAGACCCTTTGCTTATCTCTCACGTTCTGTTTCGTTTCGTTTTGTATTTTTCACTCCTTAGGCTGTGACTGACTGTAGCACCCTTTCACTGCCATCAGTTCGTCTCCTCACAGCTGCTGTGTCATGGGGGACATCGACAAAGGGAAGAAGGTGTTTGTCAAGAAATGTGCTCAGTGTCACACATTGACGGATGGGGGACGCCACAGGGTGGGACCCAATCTGTGGGGTCTGTTTGGAAGGAAGACAGGACAGGCACCTGGCTTCTCCTACACACAGGCCAACATCGATAAAGGTATGGATCCCTATGACAGATCGGTTGATTCATACAAATAGCTAACTGATCAAGACAGGCCATTTAGAAACACGAGAGTATATGTGTGCAGCCCGGTGTATTCTCACTTTTGAAGTTTAAGAGTCGTTCACCACTAATAGGTGGCAAAACTGCTTTAGAGACGGTGCACACCTGAGAGTTCCGGATGCCTTAAGCACACACTCACACCTTTTTGTTAACGTTAACCAGTTACATTGTTTACTTGTTTTCCAAAAGGATTTGCATTTGCAATGTGCGAAGGGCAACAATCGGACGTGTGCATTATTTTGTGCTGGCTAGGGCACTGTTTTCTTTAACCAGGTCTGTCTCATAACACAATACTTTTGTTATAATAAATTAGCTCATTTGGACTGAACTCTTGCTTATTTTCTGAAAAACCCGGTCCACATTTACCTGTTATAGAACACCATGGTAACCTCTGTTGCATGGTCAACCTACTCTCCAAGGAGAGCGCAGGAAAAAAGTTTGCAGTCCTCCATTTATAGTCTGATTGTTTATTTTATGCATAGAATGCATCTTGTGCCTGCAGAATGGAATACCTGAGATCATCACATCGCCCCAAAAATTGTATGAATGTCAACTGAGAATGCTAATTTGGTTTTAGCATGGTATCCGTCTGTCCTTCCTGCCATGAATATAACAAATGTGCATCTCCATGTTTCGATGTGTGCAGTATTTGTGCCACAGTTGCTATAGTGCTGAGAAGCAGCTTGGTCCTTGTGTTTCCTCTACCTGTCGGACAGAGCATGCAGGTCTGAACAGGCAGACTCTCTGCCTCTGAGCTCTGCTCGAACAGAAGGCAATGAAAACATAAACACAGTCATCACTTAATGAGGATGCATATTTGTCATTTTAGGTATCATATGGAATGAGGAAACTCTGAATGTCTACCTTCAAAGTCCTAAGAAGTACATCCCTGGTACCAAGATGATGTTCAATGGGATCAAAAGGAAAAATGAAAGACTGGATCTTATAGCCTATTTAAAGGACTCCACCTCCTAATAAACTGCACAAAACACACTCAGTGGACAGAAGCATTACACTGTACATTTAGGAAAGAAAACAGTGCGTTCTTTGTTTCAATTTTGAGTTCACAATTTGCAATCGTTTTAAAAGTATATATGTATTAGGCTACCACATTGCTGCAACACTGTTTCTGTGTCTAGGAGACTGTTTTTAATTATCGTATGAGTCAGCCTTCTTGCAAGTTGTGGCTTTTCCAGATATTTCTCAGCCAAGGCTTCTTAAAGAGGCAGCCATCCATTTCGCTTTGCTCAAAACAGAGTTGTTTACATAATTATTTCACCACCGTTTTCACAGAAACTATTTTATTATGTTAAGCACTTGTTTAGTCTCATTCTGTTGTGTGGTTTTCTTCTACTCTCAAAGTGTTTGTGTTAAATGGTGCTGGACTGTCTGTCTTATCCCCTCCTCCTTTCTTTAAGCCAGTCGGTGGAATCGCTTTTAATGTTATGAAGTTGCATTTTAAAATGAGTGTATTGTATTCCTACTTTTCCTAAATGAATGTGTCTATATGACTTAAGAACAATGAGGTCAAACTAATTTGTAATTTACTGGAAAAGCAGGGGTCTTTTTTTGGTTAAAGTAGCACACTGACAAATACTTTAACTTGGTCTAATAACGGCCTGTTAAATAGGTGCTTACATTTATATGATGGTCGATAAACTGAGTTACTTTTTCATACTTTGAGTCAACGGACGTGGCAATAAAAATGTTCTTCTGCTTTCGCAAATTATTTCAGTGGGTCATTTTTTCACATTTATTGTTTCATTCCACTTTAAAATGACGTATTTAGGTCATATTGTATTCATTTAATTTACTCAATGTGTTTAGTGCCACATAATTGTACATGTCTTTAGTATTTAACACAATACAGTAAAGTAAGGGGACAACATCAAGAACATGATGCTAAAAAACATCAGTACAGTTATAATGAAATATAGTTAACTAGGCATTTGAATGAACACATATTTAACAATCCAGACAGTGAGATTTGTTAGGCATGGAGTGAAGTTTAAATACACCCTGTCATCTATATACATGTATTTGCACAGCAGATGTCTCTCACCTTTGTTGTCAGACATAAACATGTCAAAATACGTCAATAATGGGGAGTGAAGTTATTTAAGAATATTGATTACCGATTTTTACTATTATTTCTTCCATGAACTAAAACGTCCAGCAGGTGGCGCCATTGCCACTGCTGAAGAGACCATCAGCACTGAGGACATAAAACGTGCCAAGCGAGTGCTGCATGCCGACTTATACTGTTCGTGCCATCAGCCATTCAGACAGCTGCACTGAAGTCGATCAAGAAGACACAACCGTTAATGAGCCTCTGATCCAGACCCGCCGGGACTTGAGCTGCCACCGCTGTGTTGGCTCCACTCAGTGGCCTCTGCTGGCCATTGAGCGAGGGGAGGGAGAAAAAAAGGGTCCTCTCTCCTCAATTGTGTTGTTATTGAACGGTGGCGGGAGAGAAGCGGGTCGATAAGTGGATCAGATTTATTAGCGGTCCAGATTGGCCACAGCACGCCAAATGGCAGAGTCGGGACTGCACACCGCGCATTTCATTTAGCGCAGAGGAGCGCCGGACAGCGTGTCTACAAGTACGGCACAATTTCAAGTGGAAGGTAAGGTGGATCTTGTGTATTAAAAGCCATGGATGTGGATGGCATTGCTTTCATTTAACGCATCAGGGCTTTAAGGCATTCTGTCCGTTTATTCAGAAAAAAAAATAGAAGGGAAAATGTTGAGCAATAATGACGATATGAATTAGCTAATTGAACCCGGTGCCGCATATTTCCATCAATGTAGTTCAACACACGATTATAATTGTTGTTGATTGAAGGTTTTCTTCCTGCATCCACTAGGAAATATGAAGATACTGTAAATGTTTGTGTGCATGAATCTGTGCCAGCCGTAGCATGTTACACTGACTTCTGTCATAAAGTGGCAGAAGTCATAATAAGCCTGAGTGACAGACACCCCCCCCCCCCCCCGCCCCGCCCCCGGTCTAATTCTGGCACAAGGCTGTAGGGTGTTGGTGCAAGGCTGGAATTACAGCGGTGGCTGCATCTGCTGCAGTGTGGAGCTGCAACAAGTTTATGAGGAAAGAGAGAGGTCTAAAGTTAAGGGGTTGTTCAAATAGTGACACCCTCCAGAGGAAGTAAGGAAAAGTGACAGCTGCCAGTAACTGCATTAAGCTCAGCAAAAATGGAGTGTGTGTGTGTATGCGTGTGTTTGACAGCTTGTGTCCTGTGCTTTAGGGAGAGTAAACCGTCAGGATGGATCTGGTCAAACTTGCAGTGTCTTTCCACATTCTTCTGTGTGCTGCATGGGCCCGTCACTCTTACGTGGACAGCGTCCTCTCAGCCCGCTCGGGTAAGTTGTGTGATTGAACTGTAAGACTCACAACAGAAGGAACACATGTTGCATGAGCCTTTTTAGCACTGTCAGTCATCATGTCTTTCCCACAGCTCTCAGGTTTCTGAATGAGCCGTTGACATTTGACCCCTGCTGTCTCATGTCACCGCCTCTGCCGCCGCTCTTCCCTCCGCCACCTCAGCTGTGGAAGCGGGGCAGCCCCGTAGGCATTCACAAACGCACTCACACACACACACACACACACACCTGCTTGCATAAATACAGCATATTACACACATTTGTCCACTCACAGCAGGTCTCTGATTAAAACCCTATTCTCTTTGATTTTTGTGTATCTTTGATTGAAGGACGGTATTAGCGTGTTGGAGCCAAGTGTTGTTGGTGGAGAGGTACAGGAAAAACAAAAACATGTGATACCTGGGTGTTCACCTGGACTTCCAGGACCTCCAGGACCCCAGGGCCCAGAGGTAAAGCCCTTTTTCAAAATACCACACGTTGCTTGAAACCTTGCAGGGGCTGCACCACACTTCAGTCTGATTAAATCAGAGGACATCCATCAGGCAGTGTAATCAGCCATATTGTTAAATGGAAATGAAACAAAATGACCTTTATAGTATTGATTTTTCAACAAATGTACCATGCTCTTTCAGAATATGTGAGCTGGATATAAATTCGGTGTCATTTTTCAGGGTCAGGGTGGATTACCCGGCATAAGAGGACCAAAAGGAGAGAAGGTGTGTGTTTTTGTCTTTATAAGTCTTGAAATATGTCTCTGTTTTTTGCTATAGACGTATTTGTGCGTGTGTCCTTGTGTCTCTCTCTCTGCTCTAATGACTGCTACATCTCCTCTCCCCTCATCTGTCCTCCTTCAGGGAGAAATTGGACGTCCAGGGTCAAAAGTGAGCCGCTCCTCCCCTCCTGCATGTCTCGCTCTCTCGCTCATCTCTCTCTGGTCCATCTCGCATGCCCTTGGAATAATGGGATCTGAATCTCTCTCTCCCCCTTGTCCCCTCCATGCATCCTCAATCTCTATGATGTGATTTGTCTATTGATGTGCTCAGAATATCCTCTGCAGCTGCTAAATGGGTCATGCTGCATTAGTCTCAGTAGACGCTGGAACCGCACAGCAAAGCTTGATCACATCCCTGGATGTCTCCAGTCATCCTCCGGCTCCTCGCCTCTCTGTCATCCCCCTCTTGTTTCCTTTGCCTCTGCTTCTTGCTTCTCTCTCTTCTCCTTTCTTTGGCCTGGCTCCATTAGCCCCTTGTACTGGACTCCAGTCCTGCTGATCCAGGCTCTCCAGCACTCTACTTCTGCACTTTAATCTCCCTAAGTGCTTTTGCTCTCCGTGATAAATCATTCCACACAGCGGCAGGTCCGCGGTGTCTCTACATGCTGCTGTTTTAATGACGCGCAGCTAAATGAGAGCATGCTGCTATAGCATTGCAGCAGCGCTGGGATACTCGTCCAGGTGTCACCGAGATGTGAGGCTGTGCTGTAAAACGTTTGGCTCTCCTGCTTGCAGGCAACTGGCGAAAGAGCAAGATAATCTCAGTGGCATTGTTAAAGCTTTGCATGCAAATCATAGGCATGTTTGACATACTGATTTGTTTCTGAAGCTTATTTAACCTGGTTAGTCTTTATAAAAGTCAGTAGCTCTTTGTAATGGAAAACAGGACCATGAAACAAGCAACTTAACAAACAATAAAAGCTGCAGATCATCAGAATATCTAGCAGAAAAGCAGAAATAAGTGCAAATTTAAAGGAATAGTTTGTATTTCCTTTCTTCCCAAGAGCTAGATGTCAAAAAAAATGGTTAGAGAAGGTAACCAACTGAGACTAAACCCATCCAAGAAATAGTTTGGCACGTAAACCCCACTGCAAAACTACAACTTGTCATTTTCACACATTTTTACAAATGTTATAAAGACTTGACAAGATATAACCAGCTACTAGCTGTAGCGGTCTACATTCCATATAGACACAAGAGTCTCCATTAACTCTGTTGAATTAATTATTTAAGTAATGTTCTAAATACTTCTAATACTTTTACTGAAGAGAACAAGAAACAAAATCCTCCATGCAATCTAAAGACTCCCTCAGCTTCCTGTCACTTTTCCAGCAAGAGGGAGCTGAAACTGCATCAACAGTTTCACTAAGTGCTGGTACTGATGGTGTTTGTGTTCCTGCAGGGTCGTACGGGGGCTCCAGGCCTCCCAGGGAAACCAGGACTACCAGGATGGCCTGGTCCAGAGGGACCCGAGGTAAGTCTCATGGAATCACTCCAGGTACCGTCTTGAGGTTTTACACAAATGTTTAAGGCATATCACAAATACAATATGAACCGTCAAGTATGTGAGGGTTTTTTTTAGGGTGAGAAAGGGGATCCAGGTCTCATGGGATTACCAGGACTGAGGGGACCACCAGGGACAAAGGTTAGTCACATCTTTACAGCATAATACACACAATTCTGTGTATGTTTGGAAAGAAAACTAGTCATTTATATTTATTATATATTATATTATCTGCTGTTATATTCCTATGTATCTTTTCAGGGTATGCCTGGTTACAAAGGAGAGAAGGTTAGTTCTGAATTATTTCTCATGGTGCAACCGTTTGTCAGTACAAAAATATTAAGTCCGTTATTTAATTTTTTATCTCTGTTCTTTTGCAAAAGGGGGTTTATGGTGACCCTGGAGTAGCAGGACCAAAAGGTGATAAGGTTGGTAGAGAAATATCATTTAAAGTCCTTAAATTGTTTTAATAAAATATTGTGTTGTTTAATTATTTACAGCCCATTTATGCTTGGCTTTGACTATGAGCAATTCCCACCATGCTGTGTTATAATGGACTTGAACAGTTTGCTCAATTACTGGTTAGAATCGAAAGTAGTGACAGTTTCTTTCAGCATTTCAAGCTCTCTTGAGCCCTCTATCTCAGAGGCAGAGTGAGATTAAACAATCAATGAGTGCCTGCTCTGCTGAGATAATGACTTTCCTCACATCAAGCTCTCATTTCGTCTCTATTTAGGGTTCCATTGGTTTGCCTGGGATGCTTGGCCAAAAGGTAAGAATGAATCAATAACGACGACATTAAAGAATCTGATTTTAAACTGATAATTCCTCAACTCCTTTCCCAGGGGGTGCAGGGACCAAAGGGAGAGCCAGGACTCACGGGGAAGAGAGGACCTACTGGACGGCCGGGGAAGAGAGGCAAGCAGGTGAGAAAAGACAAGGAAGAATGATGCACACCCTGACAGCATCACTTAACCCTGGTGTGGTGCTCTGACACTCTGTGGGCTAAGATGTTTGGCATCTTAGATCTTCTCAGCCTACACTATATGCACACACACAGTGTGCCAGTGTCATGTAGGTCACCTTCAGTGTGTGTGTGTGTGTGTGTGTGTGTGTGTGTGTGTGTTTATTTTATAATATTGGGATGTTGCCTGGTTTGCACAGGGCACAAAGGGCCATAGTGGAGCCCCTGGAGTCATGGGCCCCCAAGGACCGTCGGGTCAAAACGGCCATCCAGGGCCACCCGGTCCACCTGCCTCAGGTACAATGACTCACAACACTCATGCACAATCAGCCTCAAATTACAGTGTATAAAAAATAGAAGGAATAACCAAAAGGATGGTGAAAGACTGTACCAGCCACACCAGGGGCCATAAGAGACACCCCACCCCTCAAAACAGTGTAATAACTAATAATGGACACAAAAGAAGGAGCAAAATAAAATGCACTACACAGGCGGACAGAACAGAAGACAGCTTTGTCCTTCTCTTCTCACCTTCCTTAAATTTGGGGGCCAGGGCCGCCCACTAATCATCAGATCAGGAACACCTGAGAGAGAGAGAAGAATTAAGGGGGGTAGCGCATGTAGAATAGCAAAGTGTAGTGTAGTCATATGTGTGTTAAACCCTTATCTTTGTCATGCTTTATTATTTTTTTGCAGGTCTCTATGTAGTTGGGGAAAAGGGAGAGACGGGTCCTCCAGGTCCACCGGGTCGCTGTGACTGCGATTCTACTCTTGGAGCAAATAACGCTCCTTTTGGAAGCTACACTCAGCGAGGTGGCGTCGATAAAGTCCCTGCAGTAAGACATAAAACAGCTTCCCTACAATATTTCCATCCAAACTGAATCCATGTTGTTCACACTGAATCAATAATTACTCATCAGCTTTCGCTTTCTGCTGTGTGTATCTGTGCAGATATTTGTGGTAAACAGTGAGGAGGAGATGAACCGTCTACGTCTAGACAATGCAATAGCATTCAGGAAGGATCAGAGGGTGCTCTACTTCAAAGATAAAGATGGATGGAGGCCCATACAGGTAACAAAGCCACCTAACAAAGCCTCGTTTTAGCCTCAATGCCTTGACACTAAAGCCAAGATTTCTTGACAACTTGTCCAGCCCTTCCAGCCGTTCCAGTCCACAGAGAAAGTCCCGGACAGACCTGGTGTGTGTGGAGACGGAAAGGTGCAGAGCCAGCAAGGAGAGGAGTGCGATGATGGAAACCAGATTGTCACTGATGCTTGTCTCGGTGAGTTACATGCTTCTCCGGCTTAGTTGAACACATGCACACATAGTGTAAAGGTACAGAAAAAAAGTGAGTAAAGAATGATTTACAGACAGTGATTCTTACACCTCTTTAGGATATTGTAATACGGTGTAACAAGAATTAAGATTTAAAAAAAATAAAACTATGTTAGTTCAAAAAAACATTCCTCAAATAGGTTAAGGTCAGGCTTTTTGCTGCACAAACGCCACCGTGCTGTTACCAACCCAGCTGCTCATGAGATGCCCCGCAGAGCTGCCGTGCACCACAGAGTCTGAACCCACAGGATAAAAGCAGTACGGCACTGTGAAACCTTTCCTTGGTCTTTCATTAATCTCGCCCACTCTTTTCCTGCCGTCCTCTCACTTCCTTCTTCTCCTCTGTTCAATTAAATTAGCAGCAAAATGCTGTATTGGCATCACTGAAACACACGGGAGTGCCAAAGCAATCGGTAACGTCTTCTGTCTCCTTTCCCTCCCTTGCTCTCTCCCAACTGCCACCACTTCGCTCTAATCTCCTTTCCTGTCACCACTTCAGACTGTAAGTGGGCCTACTGCGGAGACGGCTACCGCCATGACGGCATTGAGGAGTGTGATGGAAAGGACTTTGGTTATCAGACCTGCAAGTCCTATCTCCCTGGGTATGTAAAGCATTCAGTGTGTTCCATTTATTTGGGGACACACTGCTACTATGGATCTTAGAATCTATGCCAAGACAGCACAATGCAGTTCCTTTTTAATCAGCAGCACATTTATACTGCAGCCATCCAAGCATTGTAAAGGTCATTTGAATGAACTGCTGTACTTTTACGGTGGTGTCACTGAAAGCATCCAGAGATGATGGTGCATTATCTTGGCACCACTTGCTGCACATTGCTTTAGTTAATGACACAGCTCTGCATGCTTTATGCTTGAAGGATTAGATCAATGCTTTGGGGGAAAGTAGATACTGGCTTTCTTGCTGAGAGTTGAGAAGATTGATACCACTGTTAGCTTAGCTTGAAATAAAGATTTGAAGCTTTTGAAGGGAAAACAGCTACAGTAGCCTGGTACTGTCCAAAGGTTTATAAATGCCTACCAGCAGCCCTAAAAGCTCACTTGACATGTTATATCTTCTTTGTTTAATCCATACAAAAAATAAAAAATAAAAAATATATATATATATATATATATATCTCTCCTGTGACTTCTTGGAATTCAGTGCTCCCTGCCAAGAAAATATTTGTGACTGCAACTCCCTGTATAACCACAACTGATCATTTTAAAATGTTTTATGTTCAAATTAAACAAACAAAATATATCATGTTAATTAGTTACCTTTAGAGGTGTGGGTAGGCAGCCTTTTTTAACCTTTGGGAAAGAGCCAGGCTAGCTATTTCCTCCTGTTTCAAGTCTTTAAGCTAAATGTTGAACTATTCCCTTAATGGATACAACTGTGGAAGTTTGGAGTGGATACACTTAGCGCAATCATTTACTTGTTAAAATAATGGTCCGTGTCTTTCTGCAGGTCCTTTGGGCAGCTCAGATGCACCGACTCCTGCCTCATTGATTCCACTGGTTGCAAGTATTTCACCTGAACAGGAAAGTGGGAAAAAAAAATGTCAGATTGCAACTTTGCAAATTGTCTTTCTGATCACAGGGATTATACTTCGGATTTGTACTGAAGTTTTACCCCTTTAAAAAATAACTGAAGGACTGAGGGAGCGCTCTTGTGCCCGCTCTGAGCCATGAAAAGTCATGAGAATCGGCTTTGAATCGACTGTCTCCCTCCCGGAGGTTCAACTCTTTTACTGGTCTCAGGGAGCAGCTCCCTGTTACTGTCACTCCATCGGCTGCAGTACTGTTATGGACACTGGTGATTGTGGGGAATACTTTAATAATTTAATGATTGTATCATATGAAATAGTTACAATGTGTATGACTTACTGACTGTTAATGCAGAAAAATGATGTATTCTGTACTTCTTTTGTAATGAGAGAGAGAAAATAGCCCATTCCAAAAGAGGCAAATATATTATTGATAATTTATATATACTGTAGTATGCAAATCAGGGTGTGTGTAAATGTCTTTATTCCTGTGCATTGTATTAGGAAACATGTATTTATGAAGTGCAATGCTGTGATATTGCATGTAAACGTGTACTCGTGCACTGCTTTAACCAGTGCTGTAGAAGTAAGGCCTTTTGGAAGTGAATGTCCAAATACCCGACAGAAGGAAAAACGAATGTCATAATGCAAAAACAAAAATACCTCTGATTGTCGCAGCAGCATGAAGAAAACTGCTCAGTTACACCAGAATGACTCCACAGTGGATTCAGTAGTGTGATTAGTGTATAATCTGCCTGCATGACTGTAAAGTTCATAAATCACTGAACACTAATAAAGATTGGGCTTTTAAAGTGGATCTGTCAGTGGTGAGAGGGCTCGACTGTGGGCGTGGTTTTTTTTTTTTTTGGAGGAAAAATGAACCAACCAGAAAAAAAAAAAGACTTCCTGCAACAAACTGTATGATGAAACGTCACTGCCACGTAGAGGACCGACTGCACGCGCGTCGCCGCTTGTTCTTAAAACTATTTTAGCGAGCTGCTTCTCCTGGAGGTTGGAGCGTGGCGACATGCTGCTGACCGTGCTGAGCTGGCTCTGCTCCTCCCTGCTGGTGTCTGTCAGCGGGGGGAAGCTGCCCGAAGCTGAGGTGCAGATAGAAGTCCTGCACAGACCCTTTCTCTGTCATCGAAAATCCAAGTACGGAGACATCCTGCTGGTGCATCATAATGGGTACTTTGAGAATGGGACCATGTTTCACTCCAGGTATGTTTCATGACTGACACGACCGTCTTTATAATGCTCTTAACGTGAGATTTAAGTAAGACGGAGTTGATTAGAAGTTTTCTTAAATTAAGTCACACCTGGTGGTTCGTTGCCGTCCTGTTTTACCTCGTTGAGATGAAACCAATTTACTTTTTTTTATTTTATTTTGATAAACAATTATGCATAGAAATGAAGTGTAAAAACGTTAAAGGCTAGTTTTCTTTTGCGCCGGGTCAGCAACGTTACTCCAATCCAAGTGCACACGTGTTAAATATCCTTGGTGACGCCGCCTTTATTGGGGTCACGTGATAAAACACTTTAAAGGGTCAGTTCAGCCAAGAATAAGAGGAATACAAATGTTTTCCCTTCCATGGTGATTTAGTTTGATGTGCTGAAGTTTTGAGGTATTCATCTCTGAAACCAACAGTACATCAGCAGCAAAGCACAGCTTTTCAAACATGGTGTTAAGTTATTCTCACAGCACCACGAACCACAAACAGGCAGCATATCTCTGCAGGGATAATGTGTGATTTTAGTGAGAAAATATGTTTTGTGATTTGGGTGAACTGACCCTTTATTATCTGAGATTTAAAATCAGTAATGTGAGATTTTGTTTGCAAGAATTCTTGATTTTTCTTTATTGCTTTTCTTTCCTCAGACTGCAATTGATCTCAAAACGCATTGACCTTTAATGATGATAATACGTTTCAGCCAGGAAATAATCCCATAAAACCACATCCACATTTAGTGATGTATATCCATGTTGTCTAGGGTGACATTTTAAATCTGGACAACATTTTAAGAAAAAGTTGTTTTTGCACTACAAAGTTAAATTCAATATAATGAATGATTACACGTTTCCATTACATACCTTTGACATTACAGCCAGAGTTACAAAGGGGTGTTGACTCTACTTTCCTATATTGTTACCCGTTATTGTCTCTAAAGGGGGGGTCTCACAGTGCCCCCCTTTGCAGACCTGTAACACTCCACTCTCCACTCCATGTTTGTGTTTGTCCGCCAGTCGAGCTGAAGGTGACAAGCAGGCGGTGTGGTTCACACTGGGCATCAGAGAAGTGATCAAAGGCTGGGATAAAGGCCTGCAGGACATGTGCTCTGGAGAGAAGAGGAAGCTCGTCGTACCTCCAGCCCTGGCCTATGGGAAGGAAGGGAGAGGTACTGTGGCTTAGTGCATGTGTATGCAAACTTCACTGCACGCTGCTGTACAGATACACAGCACTGTCTTCGTAAAAGTGCTTGAGGCGTTTAGAATAAATGAAATATTATCCCGTGTATTATGCATGTATGTATATTATACTTGTCTGTCTGTGTTTTGAATGGCTCTCCAGGACTCCCACAGTTTCATTCGGAAATATCAGTCCACTTTTTCTCAACATGGAGCATGTGAACAATGCTATGCTTTGTCCTGGTAAGCACACACCACCCTAACAAGAACATCCATCTCTTCTGTGCCTAACTAACCTTTACCATGACGACGACGACAACACAAATGTCATGATTAATGCAACCTACGTTTGCTTCTCATTAACATTTTCAAGATGTTTTCTAACTTATTTACTCACAATTTAACTCGGAATGTGTTGCTGCATTCACTCACACAGGGGCATCATTTCTGCACTGCTAACCAAACCAAAATGACTTTCTTCATGCTGAAGTAACTCTCACAGAAACCTCAGCCACTCTCAGTTTTAGCTGACCTCTTGCCCTGTGGTGTTGTCTGGTCAGGTAAGATCCCACCTGAGAGCACACTGTCCTTCGTCATCGAGGTGCTTGAGATCAGAAATGGACCGAGGTCACATGAGTCCTTCCAGGAGATGGACCTCAACGATGACTGGAGGCTCTCCAAGGACGAGGTATACACAAGTGTTCAGAAAACACATGAAGTAGATGAATTAGCCATCGCCAACCTTTTTGGTTTATGACCCTATAGAGCTAAACAATGCTTATTCACAGCCCCAGGAGCAGTTCTTAGATTGACTTAGCTTGTCAGAGTTAAAAAAGACCAACGGGGCCAACTGTCGATCATCGAAAATCAATAAGAAATAAGATGCACATTAGAAGCAACATCTTAAACTAAGAGTACTGTGCAAGTATATAGTTTCATAATCTTGGTGAATAGCAGGTATATTATTGAGAAATAGTACTGCCAATTTGATAAGTGCATATCTTGTTTTTTTCTGTTTGCAATATATATATATATATATATGATTTTAGTCTGTATTGTTAATCCTTCATTGTATGGATGTCACTTAGATTTGATTTGTTTATCCGTGTCCTCACAGTACACAAAAGCTTTTTTTGCCCCCCCCCATCTCAACCTGTCTCGCCTCATTAATCGCCCGCCTCTCACTCTCGATCTTCCAGGTGAAAGTGTATCTGAGGAAAGAGTTTGAGCGTCATGGCTACGCTCCCAATGACACTCTACATGAGAACATGATGGAAGACATCTTTGCCAAAGAGGATGAGAACAAAGACGGCTTCATATCCTCCAGAGAGTTTACTTACAAACACGATGAACTTTAAATCCTCATCCTGTCCCACCAACCACTCCCTCGTCCGGTGTCTTCCAGTTTTCATTGATTTGTGGTGGACATTTTTTGGCACAGAGTTTTATTGTCAACAAATTATTTCACTTTTATAGAGGCAGTGTTTTGGTCTGTTGTGAAGCTTTGAGGCCAACGAGTCAGTCCCGGTGATGTTTTACTTCTTTGCATTTTTGTGTGTTTTCTTCTACAAGAGCACACTCTTCATACATGGTTAGTTTAAATTACTTTGAAATGTCGTCAGTTACTGAACACAAATTATATGGCAATTCCTGTCATTAGTAACGTAATCCATTAGATTACCAAAAAAAGTGAATAATCTGAAATACTGGATTACTTCAAAATCAAGCGTTAGAAATATGACACCTTATACAAAATAAATAGACGCAGCCACAAATTTAAGTTTAACAAAAAATAAATTTTGTCTTTAAACATCTCCGCTTGTAGTTGCAATGCATGCTGTGGGCAGGCAATGTGAGTAGATAATAACCAAATTTGGCTGTGGAATTCCCCTTATTGGTCTTTATTTCCTTAAAACAAATGTAACCTGATCAATGTAGTTTACCTTTTTAGGGGTCTATCAGAAAATAAGTAGTGCTTTACTTTTTTCTGTACGATAAACAAACGAGTCTATTCGTATAATAAGATTGTGAGTTTAAATTAAGTCATGAAAATGTGAACTTTGGTGATCTTGACATGGCAGGAAAAGCAGGTGTAACCAAGAATATAATCCCTCTTGTTTCATATTCTGTTCTTCCAGTAAACCAGCATACACAGTACTCAGGCCCTGGCGCTGGTAAACCTAAATGGAATGCAGCCAATATCATTATTATTATTAGAGACAGCTGTCTGTCATGTGAGAACAACCGTGAGAAAGGTGCATTGCACATGCAGACACAGCAGTGTCGATGCTTAAAGGGTATATTGTTCAGCCCTGTTCATAAGCAACATGCGTGATCTCTCATTCTTTCACAAATTTAGCCTACTGTGTCTCGGACAGTTCAGTTATCTAACTATGAATAATTCTCTCTACGAGCTACAATCCATGGAATACTTATCTGAAAGGACAAGGTGATGTTTCACACACTAGAATCTCTAGACGGTTCAGTTTCTATAGCCTCACGGTTCTTCAGGGTAAACGCATTCTGGTGAGGGTTGATTTTTACGTATTTTACAACCAATGTGATCAATAAAGTCAACTTTCTTAACAAAATACTGTGGTTTATTTGGTGGTCACACCTTGTAATACTGTACACATTGAACCAGCAGGTGGCACTGTCTTCACAGGTGTTAGTATTTGTTAATACAGTGAGAAAGGAAACCTCATTCATTCATTATTCATAACACCTCAGTGTAACTTAAAACTCATCCATACTTCTAAAATGTCAGTGTATTCTCTTCAACACTTTTGCAGATGCATTTAAAAAAAGGAATTACACAAACAGGAGCGCACCACTATATGAACCCTCGAGGTTAGCATATCTAAGTGTTTCACATTCAGTTTAAGATGAGTTTTACAGTCTGCTAACGGTGGCTACATACAGACGGTCATTGTATACAAGCACTTGAGGAACTACTTGTACAGTAGTTGCTGCTGGACCACAGAGCTTTACTATCTGTGTGTTTCAGAATGTTTCTGAGTTGCATGCAGACTTTGAAAGTGCTACTGTATAAAGGGACAGATCATGACATCAAATCAAAATATGCTATTCTTTGAAATGCTTACAAACTGTGTCAAGTGTCATGTCAAATATAACTGCTGGAAGACACTGTGTGTGTGTGTGTGTGTGTGTGTGTGTGTGTGTGTGTAACTTATGAGTAGGGAGAGCCCTCCTCCTCACACACATTCAAAACATTCCACACTGGAAAAAGTCAGAGGTCACATAGTCAGTATAAGACGGGACCCTGTTTGACACTCACATACACACACACACACACACACACTAAACACAAACAACACATACACACAGAGCCTGCAACCAAATAAGCCAATGACAGTTATGTTATTGTCATGAGGAGGAGGAGGGTTGAGTCTAACTGCCTGATATGTGTGTGTGTGTGGGGGGGGATGAAGGACAGGGTGAGGCCTTGACTCATCTGAGGTGTGTCCTAATCCCAGGTGGTTTGGGGTTCACTGTAGGAGAGAGGAAAGAGGAAGATAGACTCAATAGATGACACTGAAGTCATGGGTGAAGAAGAGAAATAGCGAGTGTGCTGTGGCGCTTACCTCCGTTTTCTTTGCTGGGGTAGATCCGAGGAAAAGGCTTGAATTCATCGGGAGGAGGGAAGTCCTCTACGGGGTGGAACTGGAACTTGGATTCAAAATCATCTGCTAAATATACAGTAAAGACACAATCAAAGGCTGCCATTTTGTTCTCATTTTCAAATAGAAGGTTATCCAAACTCTACCTCCCTAATGTGCCTCTTCAAAAATAAACTCCTCACCTTTTCATCCCAAAACAACCTTTGTCTAGTCTCCTTCCCTCTACAGCACTTTGACCCTGAGAGTTACACTTTTCATCAATACAATCAAATTACATTGCTCCTATGATAATCAAATCCACAAGATATAAATCCCATTAAATAAAAGTATAAAACAACATAATGGTATATTACAAATAGAGTGAAAACTTTATTTCATCTTTCCAAGGTAGTTGTACTTTCTACTGCTCAGTGCATGTGAAAGGTATTCTTAACCTGCCGTTACTTTAAAAACAGCAGTCCATATTGTCCACATGCAGGAGTGTCTCTCATCATCAATAAGAGAAATCACTTTATCCTGCACTTCTTTCTTACAAGCTATTATTTTGTTAACACAGCGAAGCTCTGATTTACTTCTAATGATGATGTAGGAAATACATTAAACGTGATTTACTTTTAAAATAAAATACAGACATCATGTTAATAACACTAATAAGATAATATCATGATCCAGCGCCTCTTTATTTGCCTAAAATGAGACTAAATGCACAATAGCCGAATTAGAGCATTATTATTATAATTCCAATTTTCTGTAGATATCGCAATGATATCGTTGGTGTGAATTCTTTTGGCCACTATAATCGTGCGGTGAAAATCTGATGTTGTGATAGCCCAAATTCTAATGAATTAAATAAATAAAATGTAACAAAATTACATTATTGTACTTTTACTATTATATCAAGCCACTCTGGACAAGAAAATCCACTAAAAGGCCTCTAAAATGTAAGATAAACACAGATATATAACCGTAAGACACACTCACCCAGGCTGTGCAGGTGTCCATTCCTGAGACTAAATGGAGGCAGCGGAGGTGGTGGTGGTGGGGGGGGAGGAATGCGGCAGGACAGCTCTGTAGAGGGGGAACGTGCAGGGGGAGCTGGGGGAGGAGCCAGCCGACCCACAGCTGTTACCATGTGTGACAACATCAGAGGAGTCAGAGGGGTGTCAGACATCAATCAACTGCACATCATGAAAAATACATCCAAATCCAATGTGCTCTTTTATGAGGCAGTAAGATCATATTCACACATTGTCTCAAAAAATAAGCATTGACTTGGAAATGCCGCTGACACAACACAAACCCTGTTTTAATAACTAGCTGCAACAGCTGCTACGGTTTACAACCTATACTTGTTTGGAAGTTTCATACAAGTTTCCGACACCACTAACAGAAATATTTCTACTGGTATATATATACCAGTAGAAATATTGTGAGTAAATACATTGTGAATTAATATTTGTGGTTTGTATTATATGAGTATATAGCCACAGATTTCAACCAATATTAGATACATGTTTTGTATATGTTACTTATTTCATATGTACATTTTATTTTGTAGAGGTTGCTGCTGCTTGCTTTGGATGAAACTTTGTTGTATTTTTGTTGAGTTGAAAAGAAAAATCCCACATCTCCTCTGCGAACTGGATTTCTCTCCAGACGATATTTTATCGGACTATTTTATAGCAGTGGTTTCCAACCTGTTTTGGCTTGTGACCCTATAAAAGACAGTTATGTATGTCTACTGAAACCTCTCTTGAGGTTACATATGTCCATGAGTTGTGAACAGTTCTACCAAGAGTTATTTTCATGTTTTCAAAAAACAGTATTCCACAAAAACAAAGCAAATATTTGATAGAAATGAAAATCATCTTCCAACGCCTAAGATCTAACTTGTGCCACTCCTGTAGAGTTCCCAAAAACTACTGTTTTAGGGTGCCTTCCTATCTAACTTCCATTGTCTTTCTCTTGTAGATCTAATATATTTGTTTGTGCCTATTTACATCATCAGTTTATTAGGTTGGCTCCATCCTACGGGCCATTCTTATGGCTGTACATAGTGTTTGAATATGAGATGGGCGAGAAAAAAGACAATTTCTCATCTTGGTGTGCTCCTACCTGCACTTCTGGGCACAGCAGGCGGACGTCGGGTTGGAGCGTTGCAGGGGTACGAGGGAGGCAGAGAGCGCATGGCTGGGGAGGGCACTGCTGCCACCTTGGGCGGGGGAGGGGGGAGCGTGGACGGGCAGCTGGGGCTGAAAGAAGCTGGTAGAGGGGGAGCAGGAGGTGGGGGAGGAGGTCCAAGTGGGCTGTCCCGCAGGATGGTGAACCTAGAAGGTTCAGAGTGCACTGGGGAGGGGGGCAGAGGGTAGAAACAACCGGAGGAGCGGTCTCCTGGAACAGCAGAGGGAGGCTGGAAAGGTGGAGGAGGCGGAGGAGGAGGAGTAGAGGGCTGGGAGATGATGGTGTGGTAGGAGTGCTGGATGGGCAGCCAGGTGGGCTTGGTGACTTGGGTCGGGGGTGGAGGAGGAGGGCAGGAGGGGAGAGGCGGAGGCGGAGGCCTGTTGGCCGGCCGCTCATGGAAGGCCTGGGGTGGGGGAGGCGGGGGCGGAGCAGAGGGCGGGGCGGGTGGAGGCGGTGGGGGACAGGAAGCGGGGAAAGAAGGTGGGTGCTTGCCGCTGTGAGAGGGGGAGGGAGGTGCAGAGGACGAGGGCGCGAGCGGACGGTGGACGGAGCCTCGGAGCTCCGCCGTCCTGTGAGGCTCGGAGACGCTGCTCGTGTCTGCTGGCGTGGGGGGGTTCCACAGAGGCTTCACGGAGACCGAGGACCTCGATCGGGACACTTTGACAAACACACACACATACAAAAAGAGGATTCATTTGAGTGGTCAATATAGTATATAATAATATTTAGATTTAGTCAGAGCAAGACAATTTGCGCCCACCTGGGGCCTTGCTTGCTGGGTCTCTTTGTCCTATAGGCCTGAGAGTGGGGAACCCTCCAGCAAACAGCCCACCCAGTGAGGGTGCCATGGGTGCCGTCCCTCCTGATGAGCCCTGGGAAGCAGTAACACTGCTGGATACATCTCCAGTGCTGGCCTTGGGCTCTGGGGAACAACACAATTACACATACATTACTAATGATTAATGACAATGACTTTAGATGTCTTTTAATCATTATATATTTATCACATTACATAAAGCTATTGTTTTACAAGACTTTATGTGCTCTGCAGGCCTCGTGGGAATTTTATTCTTAATTCTGAAACGACACTATGAAGACGCAATAATTCAGGCACGAACATGAGTATATTTTGCACCACCCAATTAACCTGATCTCCCCGAGGGCCAACTACACACCTTTTCACAAAACAGAGCAGTCTGTTTTAACTGGCCTGGCTCCATGTAACTGACTATGTACTGTAAACTATTTACATGTAAGTTTAACTAATGAACAAATCGTTAAAATATGATGATACCCTGACATCCATATGTCAACGATCCAGCATCTTATGCATTACCAGAATGGCAAACAAGTATAAAGTAAATGTTTCTGATGGAATTTTCACCTATTACTCAGATTTAATGTTACATTTAATGATCTTTGCATCAAACGTTTTCAGAAAAATTGTCTTGCAAACAGGCGAAACACGCAGTTGAATGCACACAGACTACAATACTGAAGGCTACATAAACAGCACATACATAAACATTATTATATAAATCTTGTTGTATACTATAGATACAATGCATGTGTTGCCTATTGTGTTTGCCACTGTATATACACTGTAGCGGTTTCCCATTCTGCCTCCATCTTTATCTGCTGTAGGACATTCCGTCCTGAAGAGTCCACTTGGTGTGTGTCTATTCTTAGATATAGGTCAAAGAGAAACAACATGCTCCCAAAGAACTACATTAAATACTACCTGCACCACTCCTGTTTGTCCCCACTCTCTTTTTACCCGTATACACTGTATCACACCACATTAAAACATACACCACTAAATCACTTTCCTCTGAGCTCCACATCGAGAATTACTAGAAGTCGGTGACACCAGATGCATGCGAGTATCGTTTAGTGTCTTAACTTAGAGCGCCTGTGTGCATGTTTGTGGCGCGGTATCGATGTTGCTCTTACTATCGACGGCGGGGGCACTGCGGTCGTTGACCTGTGTGACTTTCTTGAGCCGGGCTCCTTTCTGGATGTCGGCCAGCAGGGCATTCCTTCCTCCTCCTCCTCCTCCTCCACCAGACTGGAGCTTAAGAGGCTCCGACGGACACTGTCACACAGAGACAAAAAAAGAAGTGTTTTGCCCAATATGTGTTCTGTCTTACAGTAAGGGTCCACTTCAGGATACTATTGTACTACAGACTATTTTGATAATCAATTAATAATTTATGGCACTTTTGTAAGCTCCATGTGGTGAATTTCTATTTCACATGATTGTAAACTGAATTCCTTTGGGTTTTGGACAGGCGATCAGACAAAGCAAGATAGTTGAAGACGACACCTTGGACTAACATTGAATCCCCCAAAAACTCGACAGAGAAATTGTAGAAAAAATAATAAATACTTGCACTTATTAAGTGTATTTTCAAGGGTTTTAAGTTTTACTTGATGTGATCTTTTTACATAACAGAAGTGGGGGAGAACACCTGTGTGGCGTCAACACCATCTTCTAAACTTCACATCAGCTCCTCTGATGAAAAGATAAAGAAAGAAAGAAGATGCAGTGAAAGCATTCAGCATATTGATGTGTCCTGCAGTGTGGCCTTGTTTGCTGGCAGTGGCGACTCATTTAACATGAGGACACTGAACGCCTGCTGTGGAAACATAACACTCTCCTGCTACTGAGAGTCTGCTGTCTGCCCTACTGTGTGTGTGTGTGTGCATTACCTTAATCAATAATGTAAATAACCTACAGGTGATGGTTGATGGTCAGCGAGAAGGACACGAGTGATTGTTTGCAATTGCATGAGAGAATGTTAGAGAGAGACAGTCTTACCGGTGGCAGGGCAGCGCTGGGCGGCGGTGGAGGAAGGGGAGCCAGGGGAGGCGGTGGGGGAGGCGGTGGGGGTACTGGCATGATGAGGCCTCAGATACCTGCAGAAGACAATGCACACCCTATGACTGAAAACAAGACGCCATGCTATCCATGCACTGCGGCCACCGACCACCTTCTATAGGACGTTTATGTCAGAAGCTGCTACTGTGTAAAGGGGCACACTCGACCTCCTGCCCTCTTCCATGAACAGGAAGAGCTTTCACCAGCGTAGAGCGCAAAACAGGAAACAGCGAGTGCTCCATCCTCTCTAGAGAAATCTGACACATCCTCCCCCCCGACCCTGTCCTCCTGCTCTTCCCACAATGCCAATGTGGCAGGACTTGGGAGAGGAACAATGGAGAGTGTTGTGTGAAAAGTAATGGACCCCTAGTCGCTCAGTGACCGAAGGCCTTCACTACAGTAAGTGAATGGAAAACACATTGAGGGAACTCCACAGGAAAAAGGCGTGCACACTCATTGTTCTCCTCCTCCTCCCCCCAGTTTTCTACTGAACATGTAACAGGGTGTCTTGTGGCTCATCAAGAGCAACTGGTTCAGTAATGGAAGTGTGATAAGCGCCGGTGGCCAAACAGCAACTGTCCAGGAACAGTTTATGTCCCAGATTATGTCACCGTCTTTCAATCTTCACGTGCTGTTGGCAACTCAGCGACATTATCCACAGCGACAGTCACTGAGATCTCCACACTTTTCTGACATCATAAATTCTTGACGAGCTGTCTTGCATGTCTCCGAAAGACTGAAAACACAGCGAGGTCTGTGCGCGTTCGGTTCTCTGCGGAATTTGCACATGCTCCTCCTGAGCAATTTAACAAAACACAGAACAGAACCTGTTTGTTTTGGTTGAACCTCTATGTATCTGTTCCTCTGTCTGCGTGCACAAATCATGCCTCCCGTCTATGCAACTGGCAGACTGTCCTCCATTGCTATTTCTATCTTCATATCTGTGTCAAGCAGCCTCTGTGACTCTGCTATAGGTCTTTAAAGGGGGCAAAGCTGGACGCTGGTCAGCTGAGCCCTATTGGTACATGTGGGACACGGAGTGGAAATGCTCCTCTTTTCTTTGACCTCTAGGACGTCTGGTTCTTCTTGCTGTCTTCAAAAAGCAAGGAAGATCTGATGACACACAAGCAGCTGGAAGTGGCAGCTGCTGCAGCCTTAACGAGCAATTTCTATACTTTTTTATGTGAATGACATGCAAAAGAATTGAGGGCATGGAGCACCAGCTGAGGCTGTCCTGACTGACTTGAGGATGAAACTGTAATCATTATTGTATGAATGAATGGAGAGGGTGTAATGTTGTAAATCAATGGGTTTTCATGTAGTCTCTGTCTGTGATTGACGCGATGACGGTAGCCTACTTTTTATGTTGCAATTCTAAATAAATAATTAATTTTATAGTTTTATAACAGGTTGGACGTGTAATTGACGCCCACGCATGAATAACAACACTTTGTAGGATAACACATTTGTTTTGTTTTTAAACGTAAATATTCCTTATTTTGTCACCTCCATCCAAGGTTCAAAAGGAACAAAAGAGTCTCAAACCTATCCACTAAAATGACCCTGTGGGTAGACAGTAATAAGACAAGGCGCTTGAATAAACAGTTCTTATAGAAACCCTTGTCTCCCCCTTATAATAACACATTCGATTTTGCAGAATTAAGAATTACCACCTGTCACATACAACTGTGCATTAATAACAGCCAGCAGCGTTGTCTTACCTTAACGAAATATCCGAAATCCACCTGTTAGCAGAGAGAGCTTCAGAGAGAGAGACCACAGCACACTGGCCTCATAGTGCGCTCTCCAATGCGTTATTTATAGTCGAATGAGGACAACACGTATCCGGCGTTTGGCCTGACGATAACTAAAAGTTCCACAAACTTTTCATTTTACTTTTTACTGAAAAAGCACGAAATAGCGGTCGCGCACAACGGTTTCTATCTGGCTCTGGCTGTTTATTCCCTTGTGAGCGCCCTGCAGGAGGCGAACAGTGCAAGGCCACACCTTACCGCCCCACACTCAACATGGGACCAATGAGAGAGAGGCGGGGGCGGGGGCATGACAGTAGGCTCGGTTTCGTCGCCTCAATTCACTTCATGCAGTTGCCAAGAAACTTTCCTTCACCTTGAATTACACCAGTGTGACATAGAATCAACTGTATGAACAGGCATGATAACCGGCTCGGACTGAGAGGTGAGGAGGTCTGCAACCATGACTTTTCTGAACTCGATGGACTTTGTTTTCAACTCAGAATATTTTGGTTCCACTCAACTCTATTTTTCGACGATTGTGCACGTTTTCGCCCCCTTGTGTTGCACATATGACAATACAGGTCATCCAAGTTCAAAGGTGTGCATTTAATATCAACTAATCTGTTTCACTTAACGAGCTGATAATTAGATATCAATGACTTGCATCTGAGAATCATGAAGTGATTTTAAGTGACGCATCAGTCATAACCCTTCTACATCAGCACACACACCTCGAACCTCAACAGTTACCAAGGAATGCAGTGATACAGGCGTGCTCCTCCCTTTTAAGTGGCAGAACATTGTAACTTAAGCCTGAGTTTGACACTGCAGACACGTCTTATAGCCTACATGGCCTTCATTCCTTGTATTTGCCTTTTTCAGACAATGTGATAATCACATATTGCCTCTTCCAGAAAATCGATGATAAGGAGTGAAGTGCACCCATTCTTGTTCATGAGACTTTCTTGTGATGTAACTGCAAAATGGCTGTTTTTTTGCTACTCTTTCTTCTATCAGTGTCTATTTTAAGACACAGAGGGACTGTCCCAAGAGGGACAACACTAAGTTAACGTTGCACTGTCCAAGTTGAGCCATTGGATTGTGATTGAATACGATAATAAGGCACATGCACATACACACATTCATGCAGTTTATCTGATTTATTTCTCATATTTTGCCTTCATTTAAGTATTCACAGGTGGTCCCAAATACAGTAGTCCTGCAAAGCAAACTACATCTGGATCCTACTTCTTTGGCTACATGGCCATAGCTCATTCAGCTGGATATCACAACATAATAGCTTCTTACTTCAGCTGGACCCATTATGTCATGAAACATGCTCGATTTCATCCTTCATTCAAAGTATTTTATGCATCGTGCTGGCAAGTGCATCTGACTAAAAGCTGTTCGCATCATCCGCTAACTGATTTCTTTTCACACATAATTATGAAATCCTTTTACACCTTCATAAACAGCCTTCTAACCCTTTAGAATCAACATTTTTTTTTTGTATAAGGAGCATTATACTTATCCTTCATTAGCAAACATAAAATATTATTATTATAGAAATAATGTAAACATCATCAACAACAATATTTTCCAGGAGCAACACAGACAATTGCATTCGAGGTTTGTGTTAAAAGGTTGTGGGTAATTTTAGGAGTTGTCCATTGATGACACAGTGTTTACAGCAATACTATTGTACGTATATCTTCTTTTGAGCTGTGGGATATTGTTGGCAAAATGGTTCGGTAACCACCCTAAGAACAAATATAATTGATTTCAGGTCATTTATCATTGTTTCTGTGGCCTTCTGGCAAAAGTCTATCAACAAAAATGTCCACATTTCCAATATTTCATGTACCACATAACCTCATTCTTGCAGTATTGTGCTAAAAGTTGAATGCTCCTTGTCATCTTCATCATCACCAACATACAGCAGACCTCTTGGAATGCCTCAAGAAAAATGAAGCATCTTCATGAACTCAAAGCCCTCTCTTTTTCTTCAAGCATCTTTCAAAACAAAGCAGTCTTTGATCATCTACTCCTCCTCACTGTCACCGCATGTCCTCCCTCCCTGATGCCACATTCTCTGTCTCTTTGTGTTGTACAGGAAGGCTTGAGCGCACCCTCCGCTTCTCCTTGAACCGGCCCGAACGTGACACGTTCATTTTCCTGCGACACGTCTGCTCGTTGAAGACAGACTCCAGGTGGGAGTCGTCATAGGTGTCATCACGGAGGATGCTGGAGCTCTTGTTGGACTCTTGTTGAGACAGGGACTGGTCGCCGCCGGTCTTGGAGGCTGTGGGGTCTTTTTGCTTCTCAGCGGCTTGTGCAAAAGGGTCGAAGTCAACGTCAAAGGTGTGGGATGAACTGTCCTTGGAGCCTCCGCTCTTCTTCTTTGACATGAAAGCCTTCCACCATGGGGCCCTGTCTGTCATCTTTGACTGGAGGGCGCTGGAACAGGAAACAAATACCGTCAGTAATTCAGCTGAGATCTTCTCCTCTGCATCAGCATTGTTTTAAGTCATGAGATCTCATCTGTGAGGTCTTCATGTTCTGAACTCTCTCATGTCTAGTAAAACATCAAATTATACCTTTATAAATGGTGTCTGCAATATTTTCTTTGATTTCATAAAATGTCGCACTGACACATTATTGTCCTAACATTCGTCAGGCTCCACATCTTCATCCTCACCCTCATCACAAATCCTATTTTCTGTTTGAATATCATGATTTTATAATGGAATGCGATTTAATGTCTCCACTAGCAGCGATTTTCCACTGGTAAAACAACTTATTACCAGCTAATCCTGAGAATAACCAGTGTTACTTTATCTGTAAAACTGGTTTAATGAGTCGTGAGAACAGAGGAGCAAACCCAAACCGTGAATTACAGGTGAACAATGCGCAAAACAAAGCTGACTCTTGACTGAACTCTTACCTGAGCTACTGTAGTGTAGTGTAGTGTGTGGACACTCAAAACGACCAGCAGCAAAGTGTAAGTGTCACACTTTTGATTGTTCTGAGATGTAAATCCACAAAACAAGTCGGTGTCTTCTTCTTCAGTGGTGGAGCACTAGTGTGACAGCAGTTCTTCAAGAGACCGTGGCAGCAGTATCCATATTACGCACGAGCCAGGTGTGCTGCCTCCTTGCATCTCCCACTTCCAAATTATTTAATTTTTCTCCGGTTCCTCTCGTCGAATACCTCTGCTGTTCTTATGCTATTCTAAAGAACATTGCAACTTAATTGACACTTATATAAGGAGCGGCTTTCTTCCACTGAACCAGCAGGGTTCCGCCTCCGAAACTCTCCTCTCCAAGCACCTGTCCTCACTCCTGATTGGATGAACTCTCAGGGTCTGTCACGTGAGCTCTCTTGCTCAGGTGAATGTACGATGATGGTAGGCAGGGCTTGTGGTTGCGTAGCAACATACCTCATGGGAGGTTGCGCCTCTTCAGTGACAGATTTAAAAAAAGGGCCCTTTGTATCACCTGAACCCAACCCAAGCCAGAGAGCCAAATTATGTTCTAATTTTAGACGCCCAGCTATTTAGGCCCACAATGACTTGTACGTTGTTATGCAAATTAATGCAATGGAATGGTTTATTTAATTACATGGTATTAATAGCCACCGATTAAAACAGTCTGCAGACTAGTCGGCAGTATAGTTAGGCTACAAGGTTTTACTTGAGACCCTGTGCGGACATGACCAGAGGGGGCGTGCGACCGGAAGAAGTCAGGAGACTCCTGAAATAACTTTGCTGCACTAAACGTGCAATTGTTGCTGTTGTAAATTCACATAAAGTAAGGGGAAGCAGTTTGGCCTGGCGCCGGTTTCACCTGCCGGGCTACTTGTCACGCGTGACTCTACTGGATGTTTCCGCTGGTGTTTGGCACAATACTTTCAAGTCCAACTCTGCATGGGGTCAGTTTCATTTAGTTTTTTAGTCTGTCTGAATGACACATTACCAGGACATTCCCAGTTATCACAATTCAACACATGCTGCATCATCAACAGCCCAGTATTTATAGAGTAACATGTATCCAGACATACAGATGGTATATGTTTAAAAGAAGACAACACTCAGTTGTGTGTATGATTTATTAATAACTAAGAAACAATTATAAAATGTTAAACAGGGTTTGTATTACGCTTATGGGGTATCATTGTCTAAAAAATGAACTGTTGAGAAATAATTTACATATGTTTTAATGTAACTTTTGGGTTGCCAGGTTGAGAAAAAATACATCTACTCACCTGTTTACAAATTTTTGTATCTTATTCGTCCATACACGGGACATGAGTCTCTCACTCTCTAATAAGCTGTAATATTTACAGTCATTTTATAATACGTTAATACATGATCATTATAATAATGGAAGTGGTGGAAAGTAGTATTAAGCTCCACCTGGACCAGCTACAAGAGTAAAGAGCCAGTCATGAATATCAATACAATAATATAAATGGGCCTTTTTGTTTGCTTTATTTATATGTATGGACATTTTGCTGATAATGTTGTACTTTAACTTTAGTAACATTTGCGATGCATGATTTTTAGTTGTAACAGCGTATTTGTGCATTCTTGTATTTCTACTTTTACTTTGATAAAGGATCTGAATACTTCTTCCAGTATAGGTCCACATGCCCTGCAGCTCATCTTGATGGTCTAAAGCTATCAAGACAGAGCATGTCATGAAAAGCCAAATTATTTTCATTTCTCAACATGGCGTTGTGTAAATTATTCTTTTTGATGGCTTATAAGTGATGCAAGTTATACATTTGTCCACAGCCTCATTATAAAAACAGAAAATATAAACCCAACACGGACATTATCTGAAACTGCAAAATCTCAGTAATACAAACCTCCTTGAAATAAGAACATTCTCAAGGTGCACATCCTTAAAAACACAATCACATGTTTAAATACAGTTCATGTGTGCACAAACGTTTAAGCAGTCATCACTTATTAATCCACTGATTCACAATCAGAGCTTTGTAGAGGATTGGGACATATTGTGCAATATTGTCATTAGGATTAAAATACATCACAAAAGGGACAATCTAAATCTCAACTATCTATTGAGTTAAAGCCAAGTTTCGAAAGTGTCAGCTGAGGACAGGACGTTAGGCTGTTCTGTCTCGGTATGCCTTTGGATTATCCAATGGTTTCTGTGAAGACAAGGCCTGAATCTCAGAAAAAGACAGAAGACAAGGGGGAGGAATCAGGTAATGCCTTTTGTCTTCCTCCTCCAATGTTTAGAGTGAAAGTTGTTGTAGCAACCGGAATGTGAGTTTCTCTCTCTTTCTCTCCTTCAGCAGCCGATGGCCTGCATACCTCAGGGACTCCCTCTCCTCACGTCTCCCATCCCAGTCGAAACTCCACGTCCAGTCATTTCCTCTCTCCACCACACACAGAATGCTGTCCTTCATTGTACTTGATCCCGCACACACAGGTAAGCATGAGTGCAATGGATAAATAAACATGAATACACACACAATGCAGATCCAGATGACCCTTCAGATTAACGTTCTAGTGCTGCAACAAATGATTATTTTCATTGTGAGTTAATCGGTTGTATCTCTTATGATAACTTTATTAATTGCAAGCATAAGTGAAACATCTGAAAATTGCCCATCACATTTTTTCTGGGCCAAAGATGACGACTAGTATTGTCAAGCCAACCTCACATATATTCAATTTCATTCGAAAAAAGAGAAACAGATCCTCACATTTAGAAGCTGGAATCGGTTCATCTTTGCCGTGTTTGACATTTTTTACCTGATAAATTACTTAAAATAATGGATGAATCATTTCGACACGTCGGACCTGCTGTCCTCCTTACCCACAGCCCGCATGGAGATAACTTCCTCTAGTCTAAACAGCATCACGATCACAGGATGTTATCTTTTCATATCGCCTCTCAGTTTTACTCTGCCTCCGTCCCAAATCTGCCAATCTGCTTTCCTCTCCAGAAACCACAGTTAGTCTCTCTGAAAGTTGATCATTAACTTCAACCACGCCAGATAAAGAAAACATTCATGCAGAGACGTATGTCTCATTGAACATGTACCAGTTTTGACTGAGGGATTTCCTCAGGGTGAAATCAGAGCATTTGCCAATTGAGACTGAGAGGCTTGTGTAGAATGTGTGTAAACTAAGTGACGTTGTAGAGAGATATTTAATCAGGGACTGTATAAGGGAATACTCTCCACAACAATGGTTGACTTTATTCCATTGCAAACTTCTGAACTGAACTTCTGGAGTCAATAACAAACACGTTTGGACTGTCAAGTGTAAAAACATATATTATTTTCCTATTTATCGCAGATACATGAAGTAAAATTGTCATTTTTATTTATTGTTAGTAACTGGAATTTAATTCAGCATGCAAAAATGATTTCTCAATCTCAAAAAGGCCTGATCCTAGTACATATAAATAGCTGCTATTTGCAAGTTTATATAGGATGAGACCAATTTAGAGACATAATAGACACAAAGGGACTCACTTAACCGTGTATTAATATTTATGTTGACTCAGATGCAGACAGGTATACGTGCGCACGTCTACGCGTGTGCTTTCGTGTGTGTGTGTGTGATGACGGTAGTGTGCTTGCATCATGCGTGTGCCCTGTGCGTATGAGTCCGGTAAGTCTCTGGTACGTGACGAACCTGAAAATGATCCGTCATTGTGCAGCATTGAACAACAGGTTGAGCTGTGGCATGCTGGCCATGGGAAAGAGAGCAGGAAGGCAGCCAGTTGGACTGGTAGAGTCAGCTCACAAAAAACCCCCCAAAGGAAGTTAGTAGCTACTGTATCTAAGGATAGTAACAAGCACTGAACCGGTTTATGGCCGTCTCTGACAGCACAAACACTTAAGGGCTATTTAAACACCGGTCACCTCACAGGTACACAAATGACCCACTTTCCAGCTCACAGCTGATGGTTATATGGGTCAAATAGAAGAGGGAATTGTACTAACTAAAAGAAACAGTCCAGCGTTTGGGTGGAGCAGGCCGAGTCCTGTTCTTGTGAATGTAATGAGTTTCGATGTAGGCCTATTGCATTGTTGGGCTGGTTTTCCATTGTGCCTGTTGGAGTTATTAAACGGCGAGTAAACCATCTGAAACTAACCTGAGCTTCACCGCAGACGCTGAAGATGAAATTGTCAGGAATGCAGAAAGGAATCTTGCAGTTATTGGACATTTTCTTTGTGTACCATTCTTATAACAGACAGCAAACACAGTTATTAATACGCAGCTATGCACACATACATACAGGCATTTGGTTGAATAAACTGTACTTATGAGGACTCACTGATTACAAAACCCCTGCTCTTAAACCACTATACTACATGATTAATGGGAAACTGCCCAATTTAAGTTGTATCTTTCGTCCTAAACCAGCCTGCGTAGCCTTCACTTTGGAGACTTGTCATGCTTGTTCTACTCTTCTATTTATAGTGCTAACATTTCCTTGTAACTGTAGAAATAAAGACACATAACCACAAAGACATGCAACAAGTAGTGAGGCCGGACCATTTTGTGGACTTATTTTAACCACTGACACACCTCAATTTTACCAACAATCCCATGAAATAGTTTTAGTGAGATACAACCTTTCCCCGATAGGACACATACGTATATCGTGACAAGTTGTTTTAATTATGTATTAGACTCATACATAATTAAAACTATGAAATGTAGTTATAAGCTACAGGAAGACGGCTTTAGTTTTAGCACTTTTAGAGCATCTTACAAAGACGCCACATGATTTTAAAGCATGATACTCAAACTGACAGAATAGATTTCTGCAGAATAGAGTGGTGCTCGGCCCACTCGCTGTTATTTACCAGAAGGAGCCAAATTAGATTCTTGATCATCTGTTTCTTACACTTTATCATCTGTTTTACACATATGCATTTACATTTTTCAATCTAAAAAGACCTAAAAGTGTACCTGGACAAAGAACTGCCAGTTAAGTGAGCTCCCAGACTCCATCAACACATTTAATTTCAAGATGAAGCCAAATAAATAACCTCACACCAAATATGGTATTTTATTTGTGATTAAAGATGAACTAGAGATTATTGCATAGACAATCTAATTATATTTTGGTATAATGGTTGTAACAACTTTAATGAGAGCATTGAGAGTGAACCCAACAGTCAAGTTGTGGGCAGGACAAATCCTAATTGTTACTAATATTAAAATATTGATTGGTACGATTTTAAACGTATATCAGAAAAATATATAATTTTAAAGGTTATTAATAATTCTGAATCCGGCCCTCCTATTTCTGGACCTTTTTTAGTTACATATCAATTTAAACAGTGTGTGTGCGTGTGTGTGTGTGTGTGTGTGTGTGTGTGTGTGTGTGTGTGTGTGTGTGTGTGTGTGTGTGCGCGCGCGTGTTCCAACGCTCCAGAGGAGGGCGCTACTGCAATACATTGAATGCCAAGCGCTCCACATCGTAGAAGAAGACGTTAGCAGCAGTACAGGTCCAAGAAGAAGAAGAAGAAGAAGAAAACATCAGTAGAGTCATGTCACGTTAAACATGATTACTAAGGTTACTCCGAAGATACTGGAGATAAATATGAATACCACTTGACAAAACACAGACGTCCATCTTATCTCGGTAAGAAAAGGAGCTCGCTGTATGTGTTAAATAACAAACCGGCATTTGATAGCTAGTTAGCTAAAGCTAGCGAGCATTATGAAAACTGACATCCTGGTGATGTAACCGTCGACTAGTGAACCCTAAGGTGTCATTTAACTTAACACGGAGAACGCTCCGACGTCCGTTGCACCGGGACTTTAAGAGATACTAGATTATTCTGTGAGTTCGTGACTCTTCAGCATTATTGTTGGGGGGGGGGGGGGGGGCTCAGCTGTTGATTCGTCGGCTTGTCGCACAAGTGATTTTATCACTCGATAAGAAAAGAACACGTGGTGCTCACCTCGCGTGACAGTTGTCTTGTTTCTGCTCTTCTTTTCCTGATGTCAGCCCAGGTTCGCGATGAGCGTCCGCTGTTTCTGGTCCTCCACTGCCCGAAGCTTCACTCGCTCGAGTCCCGCCGCCCCCGGTCTCCTCTGCTGGCGGCTTCTGGGCCCCAGCTCCGTTACAAGGTGAGATTCACCTGGAAAGTGCCGGCTGTGTTCATTGTGTGTCCTGGCTGGTCTCTGCTGAGGCACTGTGGAGACTGACAGACAGCAAGGGAACTAGAATATGACACCAACCAGGTGTAAAAGTGGGGTTTAACTTAAACCCTCAGCCCTGTAACAGCCACACTAGTTTAAATTGTATGTGGTGATGCGTGAATTCCTTTTGTTATATTGGGGCAACAGCAGAAATGTCAATGGCCAACACGTGAGAACGTACCCACAGAAAACCCAAACTATCCGCATGGCTAGACACAATTAGGTGTGAGGTATGATTCAGGTGAACTGGCCATTTAAGGTTTGTTGATGCAAAGTCCACTTGTAGTTTGTGAATATTCTACTTCTTTAGAGAATGTTTAACATACAAAGCATGTTACAAAGACTACCTCCATTTTTATTTCAGAAGAAATATGTCCTCCGAAAGACAAATGGACCATCTAGAGAAGACATCGAGCAACTACAGACAAAATGTGAGTTGATATTTTCTTGTTGATTACACTCATCTCGTCTGTATCATGTGGCACTTTTTAACAGTATACATTGCTGAGAGTCCATCCTAAGGTTATTCACCCATTCCTCTGTGTGTGCGTTTGTTTGTTTGTTTGTTTGTTTGTGTACTGGTTGCCTCACACAGGCTCTGTATCCAGCTCAAGTATGTGGCATCATGGATGAGTCCGAGATGGTGAAACGTGTGAGAATAGCTGTCCACCCAGACTTCAGCTTCAAAGCAGGACAGTGGTGAGTAAAGCAGTTTAAGGATCACTGTCACTGACACGAGAGGGGTCACGTTTTAGATCAACCGCATTGTTGAGGGGCTCAGCTGCTGTATCGATGTGTTTTTAAGACTAGTTTTGGGACCCCTCTGTTGGATGAACCCCCCCCCCTTGTTCTCCCAATTCTGCCGACATTGCGTGAACATCAGCGTCCTTGATCTAGTCTCTGACCAGTTAGGCTCAAAGCAGAAGTTACCATTAGTAACACTGCCTTTATGAAACAGAACCTGCCAAATAGGTCTAAGTTAGTGTCTGAGTGAGCTTTATGAAACAGCCCTCTGGTGCCCTTGACAATGCTGTAATACTAACAGTAACCACACGGTGGTGGCATTGTGTTTGCTTTGTCCTACCGTTGGCCTGTTGGGTTTCCTTTCTCACATCATTTTGATGGAAAAAACAAGTTAACAAACGGCTCAAGATTAATGTTGATGAAAATAAAACAGCTGTTGTGGAATACATCACATCAGCTTAAAGAAAGATCAAAGCTTATGAATTATTGAGAGCCTCTTCTCGGGTAAGGATGAGAATAGTTGGGGACTTGATAAGCTCAAGTATCCTCGTAGATTTGTGAAGGTAACTGCACTGGGTTGAATGCACTCTTGCAGCTTTGACCTGAAAGGTGTTTGAGACTCTCTGGCTCATGTTTGAGTGGTGCACGACGTTGGGAAATGTTTTCCCTCGCAAGTTAACTTTCAGCGAGTCCCTTATAGTCATAATAGCAAGTTACTTCAACAATGAGTGCAGAGCTTCTTTTTCTTTCTGTCTGTAAATGTTAATTAGTACCCTGCAGTTTCTGTACATGAGCCCATACTGTAGGTGGGCGGTGGTGGTGAGACATGAAACCCTGCGGCAGCTGATGATGAATGTAAATAGATGGAAATCCTTGACTTTCAGTATTTCAGAGAAACAGGACTGTTTAGTTGTTTGTCTCCAGGTGGGAGAGGAGGAGGAGGAGGAGGAGGAGGAGGAGGTGGAGGTGGGTGGAACATATGTGTGCGTCTTCACAGCAGATCCATATTCATGATGCCTCCGAGGGTTGAGAAGTCAGCGTTTCCCTCTCGTGTAACAGAGGGTCATTGTGTTGTTGAGTATTGCTGTTTTCTTCTCGGGGTTCTCTCCTCCACGTGTTGATGGACAAATGCCGCCACATTGGCTGTGAGACTGGGTTGCTACACTTTGCCTACACTAACTAGCAGGAAACTTTCCATCTGGTTTGGGTTTGTTCTACTCTGTTTCTGGAACAGGCTGCCACCTCTACTGAGGTCAAGGGTCAGCATGTTGTCGCTCTTCAATTAACTGTTGTTTAGAAATCTGATCAGTAAGCTACATTTCCAATGAGAATAACGTGACTTTTGTATGAAAACACAAAGAATACAGTTAAAACGAAGTGATTATGTTTTATAACGACATGTATGTAATGCAATACAATAATGTCAAAACAAGCTTCCGTTGTCAGTCATAGTAGCCGATTTCAACCACTTGAATACATCTTTTTTTATAACTCCAAATAGTTTTACTGAACATTGTAACTTGACATGGATATCATGTTCATAACATCCACTTATATAGACTAAATGAGTTGACTAGTTCATGAAATATTGACTTGTGTGTGCAGGGTGGACTTCTTCATCCCCGGCGTGGAGACGGTGGGAGGTTTCTCCATGTGCTCCAGCCCGGGTTTGCTGCAGAGGGAGGGCATCGTCGAATTGGCCGTCAAATACACCAAACACCCTCCAGCACACTGGATCCACACCATGGTGAGTAGAGTAGAGCAGAGGAGTGCGGTCCGGAACATTCCCAAAATTACAGAGTGGTCATTTCCCTGGGAAGACTATTGAAGCCATTGAGACGGAGAAGAAGTGTTTCTTCAGAAAAAGAGATGCAGAAAGGGAACGAGTGGAGCGATCAGGCTGTTGAGAAAAGGTTTCTGGTGTTCTAGAGTTAGGAAAGGAAGACTGCCACAAAATCACACCTGTGGTTATTCTAAGAAAAGGAAAATGGCAAATCAGAGCACCTACCTGCACCAAAAGGTCACATTAAAAGCTACCGAAACCCTCCCAGCTCAACATTTAGTTCATTAAACCACATAAATCATCATCAGTTGCATCAGGTTTTTCTTTTAGGTGTCGTTAGCAAACAGCCATGTGACCCCTGATGTTTTTCAATCATGTGCGATTGCTGCCAAGGGTTAGTTAAAGTGACTCAGCAAATTTGAAAATTGCCTGCTCGGTAGTTCTGAAGTAGAATTGTGATAATGAAGCTAAAACCTCCAGAGACGTTTGTGCGTAGAGCAAGCCGACAGGGTGAACGATGGTTGTGTGAATGCATAAATAAAGGTAATACAAATACAGTCGTATTTTGTCTGCAAGGATTTGCTCCAAACGGCAGTTTATCTTCTTAATCCAGTAGTGGTAGGTGTGAGTGGTTGTGTAAGTATGAATAGTGTATCCTTCCTGCTTGCCTTTCTCTTCCACGTCTGTACTCTTGCAGCTTCCGTGGTTGATGATGTGCCCTAATAAACAGCTTTGAGCTACCGTGCCTTGTGTAAATAAGCATCAGAAAGCAGTGTGCTGTGTTTGAGCATTCTGAGACTTACAGCTCTCTGCTCCGGCAGCGTTTGATGATCCATTTGTTTGATATTGCTCTCTGTGAGCAGGAGTAGTGCGGGGCCCACGACAGCAGATAAAGGATGCCAGCATTATTACGCGCATGTTTTGTGTGTGCTCGCATGTGTACAAAAGCAGATGAAGGTGTATTTATCTGCTCTTGTTGTTTTTTTACTTCAAAAGACCGTCTCTGCACAACTTGTGAAATTGCTTTCACCCGTACCTCAGCTTAGGCTTGTTGTGTGTTTGCATTCAAACGATGTATCTCAGCTACTGAGCAAAGAGAAATGTGTCTAAATGACCCGACAGCGTCCGCTTGTCTCTCCTCTCAGTGTGCGGTGGGCTCTCGAGTGGCCATGCGTGTCGGCGGGGACTTCTTCTTCAACCCGTCGCCCTCTGACCCCTCCGTGGATTTGCTGCTGCTGGCCGGCGGCGTCGGGATCAACCCCTTGTACTCGATCCTGTTGCACACAGCCGGTCTGCTGCATCTCAACCATGCCTCTGGTGGGCGGGACTACAAGATAGGCTCTGCTCACCTCTGCTACAGCGCCAAGAACACCCAGGAGCTGCTCTTCAAGGTGTGTTTAGAACACTGATTTTTTTAAACTTCTGATTATCTCTGGCTAGCTGCACACGCAACAGTGTCCACATGTCTGGAATATATATGGGCGGGTCTGTCGCAGCGTGTTGGGACCTCAACTACCGTCTGTGTTCCCAGAGCTCCATCATCGAGGTGTGTCGGGAGTTCCCTGACAAGCTCTCCTGTGACCTCCACGTCACGCAACAGAGCACAGATGTGGACTCGCACCTCCAGCCATTCATCAACCGTAAGTAGTGCCCACACACACACACACTACACGTGGACACTTTTCTTTGCTCGCAGGGATGATTTAGTGACTGTCACATTCTACCACAGCCTGTCTTTGTTGATTTATGTCCGTCGTCATGTAGAACAGGTTCTATCAAAGAAGGGACTCTTGATTAATTGATTGACTTCCCTTGTGTCTCGACCAGGCGGGAGAATCACAGAAGAGGAGTTGCGGGCTCATGTGGACCCGCAGAGGACTTTGTGTTTCCTGTGTGGGCCCCGGCCCATGATCGAAGCACTTTCAAAAACCCTCATGGACTTCAGCCTCCCGAAAGACAGAATCCTCTTCGAGAAGTGGTGGTAGAACCTTTTTAGGATTCTCAGAAACCTCCCTCAGGGGGGGGGAGGAAGTGTGGGGTATGGTGAGACTGGAAACCAAGTGAAAGATTCCAGCGATAAGGACATTTAAATGAGAAAATTCACCCTCCGATCGCTGCTACTGCAACCTGTGCCTGATCTGCGATGGACCGCTGGGACCGCCCACTCTAAAGCTAGCAGCTGACTCACAATAGACGAGGGAGGAGTTTAATTTCTTATTGTCTAAAAAGGAGGACTGCGCAGACTGTAAAATCTCAATTTAAGCACGACATCATTCAGCTCACTGCTGAATATTACAACAAATCTGCATCTGTGTGTTTGATCGACATCATTCCACAGCTGTTACACATCTTCATATCGGATCTCATTGCCAGCCTGTATTTGCTTAATAGTTAATAGGTGATGTTAAGTCCTAACTCACATTTCAACCTAAATGTTAAAGCACTAATATGCAAGAAAGGCTTGAAGCAATAATTTGTCATTTTTCGGAAATACGTCCCTGCCAAGAGTTAGAGTAAAAGCTCAGTGTAGAGAGTAAAAACGGCGCGTTGTGGGGTTATGTGCTAAACTATATATTTTTTTTATGGATGAAACAAGCAAGATGTAATATAATTATATATATATATGAATATAAGATTTTGTAAACTTCCAACAGAGTGCTTTAGCTTCATGTGTAGCGGACAGATGAGAGTGGTATTGATCTGCTCATCTAACTCTCGGCAAGAAAGTGAATAAGTGCATTTCCCAAAATGTCAAACTATTGTTTTAAGTCTCCAGGACACAGAAGATCAGTGCAAACTAGCAATCTGTACTATTATTTTACACGAGTGACTCATTTCCTTCTATCAACATACCTCTGCTGACTTGATCATGTGATCTTAGAAGTGTTAAACTGTGTGTATATATAACTCAGAGCTATTTATTTGATGAGTTGGTTGGCTGAGTTACATTGGAGCGATTTGTTTTTTCCACATTTTACTCCCATGCAGACTTCGCACCAAGTGTATTTTCAGAGTCAAAAACCTAACAGTCTCCCACATATTGGCAAGTGTCCCTGGCTCTATCACACACTTACATACACGGAGCTCATCTCACATCGACTTTTACTCAATCGCACACATCCACATAAATGACTTGTGCCGGGGTGGAGTGAGTGTCCCATGGTGCACTGTAATGGAACCTCCAGGTGGTCTCTGATTGGCTTGGATCACTGAACATCCCTTGGAGATGGTTACGAGCGTCTTGTTGTCATCTCTCAGTGGGGGCGACGCGGTTGAGACTCAGTTTCGAGTTGTTTTTTGCGTTTCGTCCTCAGTTTGTGCAGATAATGTGAGATTTAAAGGAAATAAAAGAAATTGAGTCAATCTGTTTTCAAACACTTTATTGGCCTCTGCTTTCATATAAAGACTCACATGTTACACTACTGAGACACGTCACAGGTGGTCCAGGAAATAAGTAATAAATAGTTGATTCTAATTTACACATTTTTTTCCAAAGAAGAAACCTTTTTAAAGGTCAGTTCTCCCAAATTACAAAAATCTTTTTCTCTTGTATCCAACGTTTGAGATATCAGTCTGATAATTCTGCTTCATTACTCTTATGGACATCAACAGACCTCACTGATCAGCTTTTATAGGAACTGTGTTCTGAGTATCTGGGACATCGCTTCTGGATAGAGAGGTTTTGGTTTCATGTAGTTAACGAGCACCACAAACCTGGCCAAAGAAAACCAAAACTATCTAGATTCAACTCGAGCTAATGATGTAATACTTGTTTTCTAATTGACATGAACTGAGCCTTCAATGTTTAAGACCAATAAATTGTAACATCTAATATCTCAATGCGGTGTAGAGGCTGCCCGATACCAACAGAGAATTTTTAACTGTAATACATTTTTCTTACTACCATATTTAAGGGATCCTTATTAAAAATGTTTGTCTAAGTTGTGATCGAGATAGTGCATTCAATTAAATATTTGAAAAAATACAGTACTCAACAAGACCAATTTCTGTAATGCAATTTCATAGTTAATTATTTAAGCTGATACCTCTACGTGTTAAGCTATAATTGGCCAATGCATGTATCAGTCAGGCTCTAATGCAATTTACTACCAAACCCTATGGCAACTTTTCCCCCGCTTGTCTCTATTTGAAATAATATACTTTACGTATAAAAATACAGTGAGCCCCTTGAAATCAGTACTCTCTTTTTAACAGTCCTATTACAAGAAAGAAGTAAAATACAAGAAAATAACACCAAATGCTTGGACTGGAGACTTGCTCTAGGTTGTACTCTATTAGCCTGTTTATTTTTATAGAAGGATACATCAAATAGCAACACTGACCCAAAGCAGAGAACTGCACAACACTTTCCCAAACACGGGAGCTACAACCTCAAAGACTCGCAACAGAGCAGACTGAAGCGAAGGTAACAGCACACGATGACTAGTAACGGTATGACCGACCACATCTGGGTTGGACCAAAAACAAAAATCCAGATCAACAAAGTTATTTTTTTGTAAACTTTTCAGGCCTCAGCTCCTCCTCGCCTGCTTTGTGCCCAATGTGTCAACAGACGCCGGAAAACAGCTGCTGTTTGATGCGCTCCTCCGTCTTCAGCTCCTCCTTGACCCCTCCATCATCCCTCTGACACACGTATGTCCATCTCTCCGACTGCGGAGGGATGTTATCAATGTCTGTTTCCTCTTCCTCAACAGAAGCCCTGCTCCCTGAAAGGTACGAGAAGCCCCTTTGATGCCGTGCGTCCTCTTCCAGCTCCTCTCCACCTTTCTGAAGGCTCGCTCCTTCGCTCCTTCCGCTGTCCCTGCTCTTCCTCCTCTCTGCCTCCTCCTCCTCCTCCTCTCTTGTGTTTCTTCTCAACCTGTCCATCTCTGTCTCCATCAGTGGGGACATGTTCTCTCTCTCTTCTTGCGTTTCTCCAGTAGATTTTTTCTTCGCCTTGCTGCGACCCCTGAGGTTCAGCATCTGAAAACAAATAGATGTGTGTGAGACAGTTTTGCACTTAGTGCCGTGTCTTTCTTTCCATCTCTCCAGACACCTGCCAAACCACAACAAAGCCTCTTTCGTTGATGCCTCTTTCCTGTACAGTGTACTCTTCGCCTATTATTAGACTTTTCCTGAGCGGTTTCAAATTTGCTGTACATCCCATATTTAGCAACACAACTTTTTAAATGGCACCTTCTGTGACATAAAGCACGTATCCTAAAGGCACAAGTGACAGATTTGCTACAAAGATGGAAGACAATTGGAAACAAACCTTGAAGTCTTTTCTCTTGCGCTGCAAAACGGGTCTCTGAAGGAAGAGGATTTGCTTGGTCGACAAACTCCCGTCACTGCAGAAGGAAGGGAGCAGCACTTTTACTACCGTTACCTATTATGTTATAATCTGAGGAGCTCGCATGTCGCTACTTTCATTGAAATCAGGTGTCTGTTCTCTGCGGTTGGTAAAGTGACAGGTTACAAGACAACAGCACATCAGCGACTGTGTTTTTGTTTGCGGCTCCGTCGGATTTCAAAAGCGGTTTCATGTCGAGATGAGCATATGACGGCGATTTGTCAGATCTCGAACCACCTGTCCTGGTTTCTTTTAAGCTACGCTGTCAGTCCTCATCCCAAAAAGAATGAAAGTGTTTAAGACAAAAGAATAATGACTCTAAAATCAACAAAGCAGCACGCAGGTGAGCTGTGTTATTCAAAGTGATGGAATGTGAAGGGAAAGCAGAGGACAGGTGAGTTTATGGTTGGAACGGTGGTATCTTGCGGTGTAGTTCTGTACCTGTTTGTCTTGACAATTGGTGTGGGTAACACACACATCAGCCTCCATCCATACGGAGCCAGAGACTGGAGCAAGGGGATGTAGTCCGTCTTCACCACGACACCCTGGACATGAGACAGAAAAGCACTCAGACACATACAGTGCAAACCCCACACGAGGGAAGAAAAAAAGAAAGCACAGTACCCAAGTGTAGGTAGGCAAATTTAAGCTCAGCCACAAGCACATACTTTCCTTCATCTCCACTCTTATGTAATGTTTGACAGAAAAGAGCTTAAGACTTCAATCACAAAGGATTTCTCAAAGTGCACATCTTCACCAGAGTATTAAAAACTCAAAAGACCCACATCAACAACGGTCCACTGCTCAACCACGATGGCATCGTAGGAGGCATTTGCGGTCTCCTCCGCAGAGCTCTGGAAGATGAACACACTATCCACAGATGAAACCCCATTGTCTGGAGGAGCGGGACAAATTAGAGACAGAGTCAGATAAACAGAGGAAGGACGTATGGGAGTCAGACAGGAGTTATACGCTCATCTCCACTCTCCAATCTCTCACTATTGATCCCCTGTTCCCTTTGGCTTAAGCCGACTTATTGCATGGGTGACTGAACAGTGACTTATAGTATAAGCCGTGGATTTATGGCACGTCAGTCCATGCATATCATCCATTACCCAGCAGCAGAGCACAGATCTACAGCCAGAGCAGCGGTTTCCTCTTGCCAAGAACCAGTGAAAGGTGAGGAGGTACGCTGAAATAGATACTTTAAAGCTGCAATTATCAATATGTTCATATTAATAGATGTGAAAGTGGTGAACCCACAGATACTTGTCACCCATCTCTGCAGTTCCTTGTAGATTTACAGAACGTTTTAGCTTCTTTCAGGCCTTCGACTTCACTGTTTTGGTTCAATCTTACTGATCTCATCAACCTTGTGTCCAGCCGCAGCAAGTAGCTGTTTTCAGGAGAACCATTGTGAGTTTTTCTGGGAGGATGCAAGACTTAATTTAGCTGCGCCACTGGGTCTAAATTGATACTCGTGCTGCCTAGATTAAAGTTGCTCACTTCATGGTACATTTGCCACCTTTTTTTCCCCCGATTTTACAGGCTCTAAATGCCTGACTAAAATCACTTCATCATCATCAGCAGCAGCAGCAGCAGCAGTAGTAGTAGTTCACTGCTACGGCCATGAAACACACCGTTATCATCTCCGAGGTGGAAAAACCCGTCGACGAGGTGCGCACCGCTGGTGAAATGCTGAGTCATGTGGTCGAGCCAGTGCGTGTCGACTTCCGTGATTAGCCCGGCTTCCTTTTGTACCAACAGTGGCACCCTGAGTGAGTAGAACCTCAGAGAAGTGTTCAGCTCCCCTGTGTGGTTGTACAAGGCAAAGAGCTGCATCCCTAAAGGCACACAAAGAAAAAAATCCACAAATAAAGACGCCAAATAGAACTTTGCATTAAGATGATTTGTCCACTGACCCACGTACAAACAGGAAACGGGTTACTTACCACCCTGCGCTGGTGGTGAAGTTGCATTCTTCTCTTTCTCTGAACTCTTGAGCCGGATATGGTTGTTGTTGTGCGTCGTCAATCGGCTCTGCCCATCTGTGAAGCTGGACTTTCTTTTGTGGTTTCCGTCCAGTTCTGGAGAGCTGGGCCAGCTGTCGGAGCTTGAACTTTGTCCGTCTCTCTGGTTGGAAAGGTTCAAACGTTTCTCTGTGGATTCTTTGAGGTCTGGTAGAGTCTGTCTGATTATACCAGCAGCTTCTGGAGAGCTGGGACACCCCTGGTTCCCATGGGCGTCTGTTGGGTTTTGATTTAAACCCCGCTGAACTGTGTCTACACTGGGTTTGCTGTGATTTTGGGGTTGGTTTGTTGATTCTAGTGACTCTTTGAGGCTGATCTGTGAGGTCTGGATTTGCTCACTGGACTCTTCTCGGTGAAGCTCTAACTCCTGTATGGGTTTCAGCGGGCTGAAGTCCGGTTCTTTTGGCTTGTGGTGCTGTGTGTTGTTTTCTACACCTTCATGATCGAACTCTTGAGGTTCAAAGGGGTGATGGTCAGGTTCTGCGTCATTATGATGTGGTTCTATGGGGTCCGTTGGGCTGTTGTTGGCGCTGAAGGGGTGTCGATGTATGGGTGAAGGGCTTGAATGTAAGGAGGACAGCTCTTCAGGATCCCAGTGCCCCAAGTAGCTGGGTCCTCCACCCGGCTGCTGGAGAAAGCCCACGAACATCACTCCTTGCTCTGCTACATCCTGGATCTGTAGGTGTAGCATATACACACACACACACACACACACACACACACACACACAATAAACTCTATTCGAAAAGATTTGACTGATGCATAAATATAAAAAGGACGTCATTCAAGGCAGCACAAATAAATGCGCACAGTCTATGTATAGTCAGACAAACAAAGCCTCATTTACACACAAACAAAGGCTGACGTACGCTGAGTAGATATTCTGCAAAATAACAACCTACCTAATCATCTGCAAAGATCAAATATTCAAATGACAAAAGGACCTCATTATCTCAACGCATCCGTGTGTGCACGCGTGTGACAGCGCGTGTGTGTGTGCGTGTGTGTGCCGCTCTCTCCCACGGAGCTCTGGCGGTTAATTGTCAGTTGATATTTGGGATGACAGTTTTAGACAGGCTCAACGGGAGAGAAATCAGATTGCAAACTACCACCAAACAATAATGAGACGCATCTTCCCCCATTACCCCACTACTTCTGACACTTCACTCATCCACACACACACATCACATATATTAACAGTCTCTCTATTACCATCCGACACACTCACAATTACACAAAGTCACGCCGGTTTATCTGATGAGTGTGTCCGGAGACAGATTGAGAGTGGGTGGGATAGCGAGTGCTGGAGGAGTAGAAGTATAGAATATCAAAACTGAACACACACACTTACACAACCAGGCTGTCACTCTGTCTGCCTGGTACCGCTCCTGGGTTCTTATCTCGAACTCTCTCTGGCAGCTTGTGATCTGATTGGTTATTCATATCACGCTGCCCGAAGCCTATCACATTATATTCAGTGATGTGCATTTCCATCCAATCAGGTTTCCCTTTGTGCTCCATGTGTGTTCAGATGCAAATCTATTCAATAGAGCACATTTTCATTTCCCATTGTGGGACTGTTGCAGAATTCATGAGCACAGAGACTAAAAGTGAGTTTTACAGCTGATAAATGCCAGTGATGACGCTGTGGTTGGCAGGGTATCTTAGGGTCAAGTCTCATTATAGTTTACCATAACTTCAGTGACCTTCCATTCATTATATCACTGTTTCCTAGTTACAGGATAGTGTGCGCAGTGGCACAAGAGCAGCAACTAGTGGGAATCTAGTGTGTTTTTCTGATTTATTTGTATCTATTTCTTTAGAGGCAGGGTTACCATATGGCACAGACAGGCAATTAAAGGCAGTTGCCTGTAGCCCTTTAAGTCCCTTAATGTTCCCTTCACTGTCACACCAGTGTTGCACCAACATGAGAGGCACACACAAATACAAGTACGGAGACTGAGCAGCAGGGAGGGGTGGATTCTATTTAGATCATTTTTTTTTTTTTTTGAAGTGTTCACTGACTTATTATTATAACAGACAACTTAAAAAAAAAAGAAATGTCTGTTGTTGTTTTTATTCCACACATTCCTGCCACCTACATCACCAGCAATGCACTGACATGGTGGAAACTCAGGCGTGTTGTACTACATTAGCAGCGGCTAATGTAGCCTTCAGCCATTAGCCTCAAGCAGAGATGAGGAGCGGGCTACAGAGGTCTGCTAAGCTCACTTCTTTCTAATGCCACACCCCCAGATTTGTTTTCATTTTCAAACTCGCAGTCTTCAACACCAACTGACAGCAATTTTGTTTTTAGTACCACGGCATTCCCTTTGCCTCACGCTACCTTAGAAAACTGACAAAAAGAGCGCTGGTATCAGAGCTGCACCTGCAGTTAAATAATACCTGCAAGTACAGGAATCGGTATTGGGGAAGAAAAGTTGGATGGGTGCCCTAGTATTCTCAGACAAATAACAAGTGTAGATATAAAGTGTTTTTCTTGAAGCGGTCAGTTTCCTTCATTGCAGTTGCATGTTTTCACTAAAAGGCCTTTCCTTGAAGTTATTCTAGCAATATTAAGCCCTCTACCTCATCATTACAGACATGGTGCACAAAGATCCTATTACATTTTAAAAAAAGTATGTTTTACCCCCTAGACATAATGTGCAGTTTGATTGAATGCAAAATACTGAACTCACCCTCTTGACATAGCTCTGGATCACCTCTGGGTCAGCAGCCTGATGACCTGCCACGCACACATCTGTCTCCAGACGATGTCTTGCCCACCTCAGTTGGCTTTTCTCTGAACTGTAGGGTGAGAAATGAAAGTATTTAAACAAATATTCAGTACAAAGCATCCATCGTATGTCATTTAGTTCAGTTCAATTCTGCTCCTATGAACCAGAAAATGTCAAACGTGATCGTACCGTTACAACATTACATTTCCTTTGGGTTTGCTTCTTGTCCATTATCACCAGAGCAGTTCCATCACCCAGTAACATTACAGTCTAAACGACATTGTGGCAGACATGCTCATTGACCCAGAATGATCACAGCAGAAACATTATGTCAGTTCTGGTACAGTCTGAATTTTCCATTTAAGGGAAGCACACATTCACCACCATCACAATAGACTTATTAGACAGAGAGAGAGACTGAATTTGCTTCTGCTCCCACTGCGAGACACGATCATAAAAGGAGTATTCAGATACACCTCTTCAGATTTGGATTGAGGTCAGTGGGAAGGCCGTGGTAATATCTTGTGCGCTGAGGCGTGAGTGACATTCTCAGATAGATTTGAAACAGTAGATCTGTCAGATTTGGTTTCTTTCATTTTTAGGGTTTTTGATGAAAGAGCATGGCGGTGATGGGGAGATAAAAGGCGGAGTTAAAGGGGACGGAGGGGGGTGAGGAGGACAAAAGAGAAGGGGGCGGCCATCACTGAAGAAAGCAGATGAAAGGATGGAGAGATGGTTTCTCTCTTTCAGCGTGCCGTTCCCCTCTGGCGAGCGCTGATGATGCAATCAGCTGTCTCCACGGTGACAGGTGCCAGGAGCCAGGAAGCAGCAGGACCACTTGGCAGGAGGGGCATCAAAGGAGCAGCCCGGCACCTGCCTGTGCACTGGAGTGTGTGTGTGTGTGTGTTTGTGTTTGTGTGTGTCGGTGTTTGTGTGTGAGTGAGTATACAATAAGCTATTCCTTGAGTTCCCATTACAAAGAGTACACTGAACACAGGAGGATGCCCCAAAACTGCAGGCTAAGCAAAATAATTATTTTAATTAAAAAGAGTAAGTGTATGGAAGGTATGTGACCATGGTTGTCTGAGTGACCACAGGGGGTCCCCATCTCTAGACAATTCTTCATATCCTATATTTCTTCATCCAAATTATCCTAAAGTTCAGTAAGATGATGTCAGATATGTTGGAGAGAGTGTGGATCATTTCATGTATTGTAAGTCACTCACATGCTGCTTGCATGGCTAAATGCTATTATGAGGAATTGAGGAAAGATAAGTATGAATGACTTATAAGAACTTCCTGTTTCTTGAAAACCTGATATGTGTCCTGAGACAAAACTGGGCCAAAAATGGAAAAAATGTACATTATTTAAGACCCAAATCAGAATGGAGCTACAACTGAATCTACCAACCGGACTTAGGAGGTCTCTGCATGGAGGTCTCTGCATGTAGGATATGGTTTCTGTTTGGAGCAAATCTGTCAGTAACTTCCACGATGAGATGCTGAGAATAAAGCTCAGCTTGCTTGCTGTACCAGAGCTGATAGCAGGGAGGAATGCAAATAATGATCTGCTCAAATATTTAACATTAGTAATTTTCACCAGAGAATAACTGGGTTACAGAAGAGATACACAGAGTGCAGTGTAGTCAAACAGTATAGTATAGTATCATGTATAGTCAAAAGGGAAAGAATTGGGACGGTGAGCTAAAGTTAGACATTTTTTGTGGCTGACTCATCTGCAATTAACTTCACATCAAGAGGAGGAGGTGAGGTGCAGAATCCTGCTCGTGGTAATGGGTCTCAGTTGGCTTCCATGTCAAAACAATGAAGTTGCAAAAGGCTGCTCCCTTCTAACTACTGTCTAAATCTGGCTGCAAATGAATCATGTCATTTGAATCAATCTGCTACATAAATCCTTAGAGTGAAAACTGTTTGTGTACCTTGGCGTCTCTCGGACCAGCACGGCCCGGTGCAGCTGGCGCTGGATGTGCGCGTGACTTGGGCCGCAGGGATGGACAAACGGGTGGACGGCGACCAGGACGAAACCCTGCGCGTACAGTTCCCGGACCTGAACCGGTAGCTCTCTGACCGAGGAGAGACAAAGCACCGATGACACCGGCACCTCTGGAGGAACAGGTGAGAGGGGAGGGAAATGGGAAATGGTCAAGACATGGACATGACAGGTTGCAAAAGAGGCAGGAGAAAAATACTAGAGAGGAATTTAGAAGTGAAAAAAAAAAAAAAAGCTGGAACGATGAGGAAGAGGGAAGAAAAAGAGAGGGGGTGGGGGGGGGGGGGGGTGGGGGGGGGGGGGAGAGGGAAAAGGGTGTGAAGAAACAAAGACAGAGCATGTTCCATTATGATAATTCCCGCTGAACAACAACACATGGCATCTTCACGCTAAATCTGAAACTAATTACACCAGAACTATTAGCCTCACCGTCACCGGCAGTCTGGCCTTTTGGAAAACACACATGCGAAGAGATACATGCAAATGCATGCTGGAAAGTGCGCTTTTCGAAACACACACACTCATCCATATCACAGACACAGACTAACACATTTTCCCTTGCACTAACAGGCAGTTGAATACAGTCAAAAATGCACACACACACACACACACACACACACACACACACACACACACACACACACACACACACACACACACACACACACACACACACACACACACACACCAAAAGGTTGTAAAGACAATGCTATCACATTGCCTGCTTGGCTGTGTGGTATTAGCAGCAATCGTTAACACAGAGCCGGTTCTCCTTATAACACAATGGAGAAAAATAAAACCTTTACTTCAGTGGAAAATGGTTAGAGGAGCTTATCGAATGGGAGCAAACTGTCACGGCAAATCCGCAAAGGGAGAGCGCAATGTTTGCGTGGACCGCTCTCTCAGGGTCGGTGCATTGTAGTGACGCTCCAGCTCTTTTCACAGGCTTTTAAGGAGACACGTGCATGGATGGCTGCGTGTTTTTGTATCGCTGAGTGAAGCCAGGTGTGTGAGTGTGAGTGAGAGTGAGAGTGAGAGTGAGAGTGAGAGAGAGAGAGAGAGAGAGAGAGAGAGAGAGAGAGAGAGAGAGAGAGAGAGAGAGAGAGAGAGAGAGAGAGAGAGAGAGAGAGAGAGAGAGAGAGAGAGAGAGAGGCTGTCTGTTTGTTTGTGCCTGAATGCTTGTCATCCTCTCTCATTCAATCTCATTTGCATTGGTCTGGAGCAGAGAAAATAACCTGAATAAATTAACTAGACCCACACAAACACACACACACAAACACACACACTCACACAAAAAAAAAAAAAAAAAAAAAAAAGATGTGCAAGCCATCTCATTTTCAATTTGTTCTCCATCATCTGGCGTGTTCACACATACACACACGTGAGAGAAGCTGGCCAGCATGCAAGGGACACAAGCATATGAATGCACATTCCCATCTCAGTGAAACAATGGGAGAAAAAAAAAAAAAAAACTCCCTGAGAAGATCCAACCATCACATCATCGTGGCATAACTGCCTGGAACCAGGAGAGACTTTCATCAAGCAAACACTTAAACGGGTGTCTGTGGCGACTTATCAAAAGCAGTACACTGATGATAGTGATAATAATAACAACTGGAGACTGGGGTGGGGTGGATAACAACGATCCTGTCACCGTAAACAGTCATTAGCCGTCATTAGCTGTGCACGGCTGGCACTCAGCCACCGACAAGACGCGGGCAAGGCATCGCAGCTAATTCAGGCAAGGCATACAGAAGTTATTAGGGTGTTACGCAGTGCTTTGGGCTGGGAAGCGACTTCATTTATACTGTCTGCCACAGTGGGATTTAAAGGGAGGCTGCAAATTCCGCCTCAGAATGGGAACATGGGAACGGCTCTGGGGCAGAAATGCCAGGTGGAGTTTAATAGTGGCAGCTAGTGAGGGCAGGGAGTGTTGTGTGCAAAATGCATGTATGTTTAAGGGAGTTGGAGATGTGGGATGAGTGTTTTTGTGACTTTGAGGGTCGGAGAAGTTAAGAAGAAGTGGAAGTTGGTCTGTGTGTGTGTGTGTGTGTGTGTGAGAGAGAGAGAGAGGACATGAGTGGGAACATGCGTGTTCGAAAGGGAGATTCAGACACCCAAGGGCGCATTGTTTAACGGACACAAGACGCTGCCGAGCGGCTGTTAGGCTGCTGATCCCCACTCTACTATTTCCGTCTCCACCCGGAGCTTTGACCACATCGCAGCCGTCGCATGTGTCGTGAGCGACGCCTCACTTTTGACCCTGGATTTCACAAGCTGCATTCGGGGTGTGAGAGTCATCCCCTTCCTGCAGCCGCTTGAAAGGATTTATTAATTCCTTGTACAAAATCCCAGAATTTCTGATCTCAGTCAGCGTGCATGGGCCATCTTTCTTTTCGCCTGTGAAGAAAGAAAGAGTTTTTGCACTAAGCCTGCTAGGTGATGCATGGGGATTACTCACAGCCACCCTAGAGGCTTATCCCTATGCTTGCTGGAGGTTCACGTTGATTTAAATAGCCTTCTAATGACTTGCAGAGTTTTTTAGGCGAGGATATGTGCCAAAACAGTGACTATAAAATAACCAGCTTCCTGGAGCCAGGAGCTCCCCACTGCTTTTGGGAATGCACCCACGGGTTGTTGGTCAGCGTCTGAGCTTTGTCAAAATGGGGTCTGATCAGAAGGCCCGCTTCACAGGATATGTCTGACAAGACTGGCTTGCAAGTACAGTACAAGCAGTGTGGCACTTCAGGGGCATACAGTACCATGAACGTGTGATGCTGCGAATCTCTCTGCCATCTTTGCCTTTCTCTCAAGCCAATAAGACTGAAACTGCGTATAGGAATTATCAAGAAAAATGGTTTGAAGTCAGATCAACAGTTTCAACAATCTTTCAGAGAGAAAAAAAATGAGTATGCCTGGAAAAGTGTGTCAGGCAGCAAAGATCTCGCAAACTGATGGATGTGTGCTTCGCCTGCTCTCTGAGCCAAATACTTCACACAGATTCTGAGAGCAAAGATTAACCACATAAGGCAGAGGGAAAGTATATCGGTCTTTGTCAGCAGAGGAGCTATTTAGAAGAGCATTCGAGTGTTGATACACATGAGCACAGACTGTACTGTACACCTCCAGTCACAATAACCTTTCCCCACAGGTATACAGTAGCAAACAGCCACGCAAACACACACATGCCCACACACACACACACTGCCGAGCATTAGGCACATGTTGTAAGTTTTAATGAGCCGAGTGGGTCTCCGTCTCTGCAGGGCGGCAGAAAGTCATCAGCGGCGTTCAGCTCCTCGCTGTCTGCTGCAGAGACCAGCGTTAGTCACGCAGCATCACACCTAACTTACTTCCTCACACATCCTCACGACTCCTGACTCCCGCTCGCTCGTTCTCACACCTCCTCGCTCTCGAGACACCCCGCTTCGCTCCTCGCTCCAGACCTGACTAACGCTCGCTGGTATCTCTGGGTTTCATGCACCGTTCTTTCTTTCACCTTCTGTTACAACTCCGTGACTTTATTTTCCCTCCCTTCTACTTTGCTCTACCCCTTTTCCGTTCATGCTATCGGCCTCCTGCGTTTCTTCTGCTCATTATCGGCGCACAGCTTCGCGGCACAAAGGAGGGTTAAAATGTCACACCTGGCTGTTACACTTCTCTACATTCATGTCACGGTAACCAATTAGTTTTAAAATGGGAATGATGAAGATCATGGAACTTACTGTAACGGTGTCACGGTGCAGCAGATTGGTGATTAGAGACTAATTAGACAATTCTTTGGAATAAGACATTGGTTTGGAGCTGAAAATCAAATAAATGGTCCATGTGAGAAGCGAAGGCCAAATGCCAGAAATATCGAACATATTTTTTCTCATCCTCCCCGTATTCACCACAGGGTCGCTCTGACCCAGAGTCAGTAAGTTGGGCTTAGTCACACGGAAATATCTTTCAGCTAAAGCACTGCTGCAGTTAGAGCAGCGCTCATAAACCGAAGGCTGACGCTTTATTATCAGCGACACCGTTTCTGGTTTCATCACTCGCAAGTCAAAGGTCACATGGTTACAAACCTCTCTGTACTCCTCTTCATTCTCAACATTGAGCTCCTCTTCCCGAGAACACAACTGAGTTTAATAAACAGCCACCTAGTCTCACATATCTCAGAGGGGCACCGGGAAAAATATATTTGTTTTTCATTACTGTGTAGGAGTCGTCAAGTCACGCTGGCAGGGAAATAATATCGCTAATGGAAGCCAAATTGAATTAAAGCATGGATTTGACCGTGGGTTTCCTCAATGTCATGGACTGACATACAGATTCTTCTATCTGCCTCCTACACACACACATACACACACGGACACATGGACACACACACACAAATACAAATAAATCCCTTTGCTGGGAATGAGGTCTCTCAATCTCCACAAACAATCAGATAATCCTTCAGGAATCCTTCACTTCTCTTGGTCTCTCGATCACAAATGGAGAGAGAGAGAGAGAGAGAGAGAGAGCGAGTGAGAGAGAGACAGGCAGGCATACACCCACCCACTTACACACACATACGTACACACACAATCAATTCACAGTAGCTGTGTTTATCCTAAAATAGAGTATACCCATCTTAAGCAGCTCAGGTGGCGTCAGTGAGTTTTACCATATAAATGACCTGCCTGTCGGTTGAAAGATAACACTAACTCTGTTGACTAAGAGCTATAAAGTGTTTTATGTAATCGTGAATGAGCCGCCATCGCTGTGTGTGTGTGTGTGGTCTTTCTCTATCTACAGTATGTGTGTGTGCCGCTGCTGCCCGTGCGATTAGACAATTGATCTGCTCCTGCCTTTAGCAAAGGGAAAGACGAGCAATCCTCATGTCTATTGTCTGTTTTGGTCACCAGCACCATTTCGAGTTGCCAGATCTCTCTCAGCCAACACTACAGCCTCACCAATTTGCCAAACATAATAGGGCTGGCAGAAAATGAAGCCGACTGGCAAGCAGACCATTGCCACTTGGCTGTGGCATTCTGCCTGCCGTCTTCTGTTACACTGTTGCATTTGGAAACTCCTCTACAAAATAAAGGACTTCAGTGAGCTACTTGCACCTGCTTCAGCTCGTCGGGTGATGGAGAGCACAGAGTAGACTTGTAGCAACATTAAGCCATGAGGGAAAAGGGTGATTTTTTTTTTTTTTATCCGCTTTAACGCTATCTGTTTCTCCTCCTCGCCTCTCTTCTCCCTCGCTCCGTCCCTCCCCTTCTATCCCTTCACAGTCCACACCAACACAATAGTAGAATTAGTATTTTTAGAAACCAGATGCCTCTGGAGGATTCTCATCAAACATTCTCAAGACGCCGCAAGCATGCACGCACACGCACACACAAACAAACACACACCCACCCACATGATATCAGACACATTATTTTCCATATTCACAAAAACACACACGGTTCAAAGTAACACACATCAGGTTTAGTGTGTTGTCATTGTGCGATGGGAGAGGCAGGGGGAAGTTGGAGGGCATGGCTTTAGCGTGCACAATATAGCTGAGTCGGAGATTTGGAGAACTCTTTGAACTCTCTGCAACAGGAGCCGCACAAAGACACAACTTCAGCTTATAAGCCACTTTTTGCCCTCAAGATACTTACGGTATGAAAAACACACACACACAGTTCCGCAGAGTTGCTGACCTAAACATTTAATTTTAACTGGTTAAAGTTGGAACAGCAACTGTGGCTATTTTATGAGTGGAACACACAAACACTCGGAGTTCAGGATGACGACGCAGAGCTTAACACGAAAACTGAAGTGGACAACCACACTTCAAAAAAGAACAAGGTGCTCAGTGAAAACAATTCCTTTGAATTACGGCCAAATGTGAAGACACATTCCTCGGAGCTAGAGTGGGACTGGGGAAAATGTGAATCAGCTCTGCTGCAATTTGTTGTTTTTCATTTGAGCTGTTTCTGAAATCGCCTCCTCTATCGCTCACTCATTCACTGTTCACTGCAGTACATAACAAAACATCAGGAAGGTACTGCACTGTGACGGGTTTCAGACGCTAATGAATCATCATCATTTTGTCATCTTAGGAACACTGCATTGTGGGATTCTTTTGCATAATAACAGCATATAAGATATGGATGCTACAATATTTGTTTAATTGTTAATTAATTTGCCAGGACGGCTTTGGTTTCACTTTGCCAAGATCATCCGTGTTATCATCAATCATCTGACACATGGAGGGAATATGATAAAACATTAAGTTCACGTCTCACTGGGTTTCAAGAGCCCAGCCCAAAAAGGACAAAGGAAAAACTGCACATAACTGGGGAAATGCACCCTTTTAAATGCTCACAGGAGAACAGTTATACAGAAAGGATTGACATTACATGGATAATCTTATCCATACCTTCTTTCCCCAACAGGAAATCCAGGAAGTGGTAGGTGTATGCCACGCCCACTTTAGTCTCCACCTGTGGCCGTCGAAGGGTGGAGTAGATATTGCCCGGGCTTCGCCTCTCTTCTGCCTTCCGCAACTTAGGAAGCCTACACCCCATGTCTCTGTGAGAGAGGAGGGGAGAGGAGAGGAGAGGAGAGGAGAGGAGAGTTGGGAAGATGAGAGGAGAGGAAAAAAGTGTTAAAAAAAAAAAAAGATTTGAGATGAAAAGACAAAAACAGAGGAGGGTGCTAACAAAGACTCGAGTGGCAGACGATGAAATTGATAGAGTTTCTAAATATACACAACACATTAACACTTCCAATCGTGTGTGCGTGATAATCACACACAGGTCTGAATGTTATTGCTCACGTGCAAACTCAAGCTGTGGGAAATAATGTGTGTATCCAACTCTCTCTCTCACACACACACACACACACATGCTGCAATAAAACTGAAATATGAAAGTGTCAGCCATTACCTGCTTGGTGGGCTGTGATACGGGCATCTCCTAATCAAATAGGGCTGATTGGGAGCGACATGTTTGATCAGAACGAATTAAAGCAGAAATGAGACTGATTTCCTGCCCTGTCAAGCAAAGCGACATGAGACTAGATAGACAGGGAGAGGAGAGGAGAGGAGAGACACTAAACATGTTTTACTGCTAACCCATTTATATGTTGATCCAAGGGTGGCCTTGAAGCCCAAAGAAATCTATGTTATTGTAAGACTATTGTTCAGACTGTGTAAGGACCGGTAGGTAAACCTCAAGGGTAGCTGATTGAAAACACAATTTGGAGAGACCTTGAAATTTCCTTCCTCCTGAATTTCAACAGGCAATTTACACCCAAATATTTGAGTTGCATAGAAAGAAAAACAAAAAGTGGAGCGGTGGTTTTGGGGACATATTAGTTGGGTTGGAATGACAAATGGGTGGAGGGTAGAAAGGAGAGGAGGAGAGGGGTAAAGGACAAGAGAAAAAAAAAAAGGGCGAAATATTGTCAAGCTAATCAGATGTGACAGCGTCGGTACCCTCAAACCATCACCACACTTGCGCCTAATATCCCCGTCTGTCACGGCTTGTAAGAGCCACGCAGTGAGGTGCGCATCTGCATGTCTGTTAGTGCGAGTGTGTGTGTGTGTGTGCGTATGTCTTCCCCGGAGGCAGGTCTATATCTGCATCTCTGGATCTGTTTAGGGAGCATGGAGAATGCCACAGTACTGTAACTCCCATTGGGCCAAGTGCACAGACATTAACTCGGCTAACGATCCTAACAGACAGACATTAAGCCTGGTGTGTGTGTAAGTGCGCGTGTGTGTGTGTGTGTGTGTGTGTGTGCACGTTTGGTGACTTACAGCTTTGATTGCATGTTTCGTGCATTTCGAAAGGTTACAAAGGGCAGCATCTACGATACATTTTCATACCTCATCTGTCTTGAGACAGTACATTCTGTCTTTTTAAATGTTGCAAAGAACAAGCAATTAAGAGTCATTATTCTTTCAATACTGCGTCCTAATCAAGGATGGCGGACAGAAGCAGAGCAGAGGCCGAAGACAAAGAGGTTATCTAAGATAATTCCTTCCACCACCCTCCTCCTCCTCCTCCTCTCTCCTCTTGACCTGTCTGCCCCCTCTTAAACTCTCACACCATTAGCTCTTCAATGTGTCATCACTCAATTCCCTGCTCTTGTATGACCCATGCCTTAATCACCTCTTTGTCTTCGGCCTCTGCTCTGCTTCTGTCCGCCATCCTTGATTAGGACAGCTGCCTTCTTTCTACCGGTACAATGGCCTTGATTAGTCCGACAGTAATCAAGTCAGTTCTGTCATTCTCTCTTTTTTTCCCCGTCCAACTCCCAACCTTCCCTATTTCATGATCAGTTAATCTTGACTTTTACTTGCACTCTCATCTCTCCAATTGTATTCCCTCAACTTCCCCCCAGTCTTGCCCCTTTAATCCCTTTCCCCAAACTGTACTCTCGTGATTCTGTCTTTTAATTCATCACCGTCGCAAAGTCCATTTCTACCTTCCTCGATCCTCCCCGTCTTTACATTATACTGTTACATTATAACCCTCCACACTCACTCCCGGCCCGTCAACCCTCTCCATCCTCCCCGCTGTCTATCCAGTCCTTCTGTCTGAGGGCACAAATTCGCAGCCAAAGTGCTCCCCTGCCGAGCCTAAAACTATTACAATGTCTCCAGACAGACAGCCGGCCTAGGTTATGGGTTATGACTAAGTTGGAGCACGCAGATCCACTCCCAAATATTTTCCCTCCAGGGCTGTGCTTTAATACGCTCTGTCTGCAAGAGGACAAGGGGCCAATTGATGTGGGGATGTTTAGCTGACTTAATCTCTGGCTGGTTAAGAAAAAGGGGGTCAAGGGTGGAGCATAGGATGGAGGAAAAGATGATAATGATGATGGCTATTTGACAATGGGGATGTGAAGAGCAGCATAGGAAAAGACATAAATGTCTGTGGAGAGTTATTTGCATCAGCGAGTCTTTCCTTCATTCCACTTTCTCAGCTCTCATATTGTAAAACACGTTCTACCCTACCCCAATGCAAATTATCTACATTTTTTAAAATGTCTTTATACATAATGCAGTGCTAAAAAAAAAAATCAAAACAATTTGAAATAACTCGCTTACTATTTTGCCAGTGGCAGGTGGTTTTATTGCTCTCAAATAAAACCTGATTGGTTTTTAGTCTTGGTCTTAGCCTACAGCTCCACTGTTTGATCCAACATCTCATCATCCTTTATACTGTACGCTGACGGTTCTGTTTTGAAAGAAAAGGCCTCAGTTTAAACGCTGAACTCTGTCTGCTCGGTTTAGAAACAGATCTCTGTAATTGGACTCAACACAGAATACACAACAAAGGTGGTTGTAGTACCGGATAGACTCCGGTGCCTTCGAGACTCAAGGCCTTTTTCGCAACACACGGGACCTTTTTCTCTATATGTTGACTTCAAACAGAATCTCTCACTTGCCCTGACACAAACACAGAGACAGAAAAAGGCCTTGACAGCAAAAACATCAATTTAACGGGGAGAGAGACGGGAGGGAGAGAGACGGATAAAAGAAACGAGAGAGAGAATGGAGTGAAGAGGAAGATAGACAGGGAGAAGCAGAGGGCTTCTCATTAGAGAATCTCTTGTAACCGAGCGTTTTGAAATGACAGCGGATTTACGCGAGAGCATAATCCGTCTGCGCTTTGCCACTGCTCTGCTACCTCCCGCGCCACTCGTGGGGGTGGGGGTCTTCTTTCCAAGGGGCAGCATTCATCCGCTGCAGAGGGAGACTTGCAGACACGCACAGGCTTGGGGAAATTAACAGTAACTATGTGGGGGCTACAATTCACATTTTTAGTCTCTTCTGTCTGAAAACTCTATTGTCCTAGAAATAGTTTTCATATCTATAATGTGCTGTATATGATGAATATATATTTAAACCCACTTATCATAATCTACTACTATACTGACTAGCTACAGGTAGCAACAGCTGTTATGATGAGAAATAAGCAAGCAATAATGACACGGTTTCTAAATGACCTAAAACATATCTCAATTTTTCTGTACTGCAATGTCTTGTTATGTATAAGCCGCTGTATACACCCATATTTAAAATCTGCAGTAAGCCAATAATAGGCCAATATACTGGCCGATTTAACGGTATAGCTAGTCCCAATATAATATTTTTATCTGCCAGCCAATCAGTATCTTCTGTGGTCACGGTAGAAGTGTGGTAATGCACTTTGAAGCATCCCCATGATGGTGAGCTTAGCAGAGGAAATGCTACGCTGCTCTTTACATATGCGTCTCCAAACCACTGCCTCCTATGAATTATGTTCTAACAATAGGGGGGGGGGGCCAATGAAAGAAGTCATGTGACATTCAGCAAAATGTCACATGAGTGGAGGTTAGAGTAAATAGGTTTATTAGGTCCGATTCTCTCACTGGGCTTTTTTCAGCAAGACCGTAACCAGTGTGATTGCCACAAACAGATGAGTAGAAGAAAGATTATAGATATTTTACTATTTCAGGGTCTTGAGTGAGCGGCGACATCATTGTTGACTACACCTACTGCATGCCACCTGACGAAGAGGGTAAGGTTTGTTTTGCTGCTTATAATATACAGTCGTTGCTGGTTGTGTTCCATTTCTCACCCGATGCACTAAACTGATTTATAGCAAACATCAGCAAATAAAACTCTCTTTACTGGCTTACAGTCTGCTTTATTATAGGACTTTATGGGCCTGCTTCGAAGCCATAATTTGTACTGCTTGTGAGTACACCGTCTATGCAAAATACATTTTTAAGGCCCATCAGCAGTTTGACTCTAAATTATACCACTTTTTATAGTTGGGCGATTGTCTGACATCAATAACACGTAGCTCTGTCAATGAAACCATTGAGTTATTATTAATTCATCATTATTGTTTTATATTGGAAGTGCTTCACTGCGTTTCAAAATTAGAGGTGACAGACTGAGTCCTGGGGAGTGGGCTTCCCTCCCACTGGGTTGGAGCTCCACTCCAGTTTCTAGGATGCGGTTTGGGGGGGGGGGGGGAGAGGGAAGGACACCAAGAACAGAATGAGGAGGAGGGAGAGGAGGAGGGCGACGGACAGACAGATAGAGCGAGGAAGACAGACGGAGAGCCGACTGGGAGCATGTCAGGTTGCCTGGAGGGAGGTGTGATTCCCACGAGCAACAAAGTAGTCACCTCAAACGGTGTTTTAATGAGGCTGCATGGAGAGGATAAAAACAAATTATGACATTGATGTATTGGTATGTTGCTCAGCTCATTGCACAGCCTATTTTACTCTAAAAAGAACAGTTTATCAACAAAGGAAGACTGTTTGGACTGGAGCATCAATTTACTAAACCCAGAGGGTGGCTCTTCAGGTACTGGAATCCATCATTTAACATTTTAGACATTTAGTCTGAGGAGTAACAACTTACAGAATGTGGCCTGTATAATAAACGGGATGTCACTCACCGCTAATGAGTGATTTTTCAAGTGCTTCCAAATAGATTCCCAAGCTATATGTTGAGCACCCATACATAACCATGTAACTAATTGATGTCCCTTGCATTTTGTGGGTGCGGTGTAGCTTGAAATTACAAGTTTCTGGTTTCCCCCTCTTCGGTGCGTTCAACCTCAGCCTCTCTCTCTCCGTACTTGCACACAGTCTCACAACACGTGGCTGCACGGTGCTGCCCGTTAACGCCTGTAGTTTAGTGAACGGGAAATGATACATGGCAGGTCGCTTACGCACCAAACCTTTCTCGTTCTGACACACACACACGCGCGCGCACACGCGCTCCATCCCCCCTCTTCCATCTGCGCTCGACACATTTACTCCGTCACGCATATCTTGAGTTCACTGCAACCTGTGACAGCGAGCAGAGGGCTTATTCATTTCGTTCCGCCGCGGATAACAAATGGCACACGACATCACACAAATCAAACGACTGGCTGAACGTCTAAACCAAGAGGATGTCTCTCCGTCACAAGTGTTTTATTGTGAAAGGTTTCCTGACACTTCTCTATAACTCCTGACCTGACCTTTATTTTAGGAGGACATATACGCACTTAACTTTCTTTTTTAAGTTGTCCCCCCCCCCCCCAAAGCTGTGATATCTAACATTCCACAGTGAGGACACTCACATGGCCCAATAAGAGATAAAACATGTTATATGGAAACATTCAATTTAGTTCCGGTCACTCGTTGCCAAATAATCACACATTAGCAAAATTATTTCCGTAAGTAAATGTGTAGATTTCTTCTTTTTTGGTCAAGAGTTACACTCACCAATCAAGTCGTTCCCGGTTCGCGCGAAGTGTGTACCGGTTGGAAAGCCCCCTCTCACTTGAGACCGTCTCTGTGCGTCCCCCCTCTCTTTAACGTCTTCACTGTCTGTCCCCGTCACGGCTGCTGGAACGAGACACACATCTGGTCAGGTGCTGCGATCCAATGGGAACAAAACACCAATCCTCCATTTAGAAACTACTGCTGCTGAATCTCACGGGCGGCTCATGATAAACACTCCGTCCTACCTCTCCGTCACCAGCGTGTGTGAGGAGGAGGAGGAGGAGGAGGAGGAGAGGGGAATAGAGGGCGCTTTACACTCACCCTCTCTCCTCCCAGTTGTTTCTCACCCGCTGCTCTCCAGGTTTGACACTCTGAAACACTTTGGGAAACAATATGAATCCTATTGTTGGCTTTAAAATGGTAAAACTACCTCAGTGATGGTAAATGACTTAGAAAAGTATAGGAAGATGCTCAGAAATGCACAAAGTACCACAGAGATAAGCTGCTTGCACTGTTTTCAGATATATGTTTTGCCTCGATAGTCAAATTGGTAAGTTTTTGGTTCAGTGTTCATCACACGAGGATGTGGGTCTCCCATCAAGGTTATGGGTGTTTGTGTTTTTCAAAGGTCTCCTTTGGAGAATTCATATTTCATAAGTAGCTATCCAGACTTATCCATAATTCAGAAACGTCTGACTGGGGTTTAGGTGGGTGGGGCTGATGGGTGGTCACGGGCTGGACGGGACACCATGGGGAGCTCAGTCACACCACCAGCCTGTGACAAAAACAAAACGCTCCGTGACCAAGAGATGATGGGCTTGTTGCCAGGGAAGACAGGGAATCCAACCCTGACTGCACACCAGCAGGCTGCTGACAGGCTTATGGAGGATGGGAGTGGCAGAGGAGGGCACGCCGAAAGCTCCACGCTCAAATATCACCACCAAACCAGTTTATGTCCCTAAAAATACAGAACTACTGTTCATATTGATGCAAAGAAACCCCAAGACCTTCACAAGCTTAAATGATAACATACTTCAACTTTTTATTTTTTTCAAACGAACACATCCAAACCCTGCAAACATAAACACAAACCAAACAGTGCAGAGGCTCTCTGAACAAAACCAGTCTATGGACACAATCAGACGTCTGATTAGGAGACCAACGAGGTCGATGCCACAATAAAACTATACGGAACTGGGTCAAGAAAAATAAAATGTGTGACGTACACCAAATACCAAATGTGCATCTCCAACCATACAAAAATACTCTTTTAGTGTATAAATTTCACGGAAAACCAATGAAGTGCACTTACTGAAAATAATATATATATATATATATATATATATATATATATATATATATATATATATATATATATATATATATATATATATATATATATATATATATATATATATATATATATATATATATATATATATATATATATATATATATATATATATATATATATATATATATATATATATATATATATATATATATATATAAAAGCATTGTTGACTCTTACAATGACAGTAAAATACTTTGTGCAAAATCACCTGAGACCAGATTAAAACCCAGTTAAACAACAGTTAACAACCAGTATGAAGTGAACCATGTCCCCCAAAGAAGCAGAGAGCACCTTATTTTAAATCATGTCCTTCATTTACAAAGTGGATTAAAACGGCCTTCCCCTGGGGTTCCTTCCAAAATGTAAGTTGATTGACGAGTAATGGGGGAAAAAGAAATGATGCTGTGATTGTACTCGAGTGTGTGAACCGTTGGAGAGACACCCAGTCACAGGATGGGACGGTTTGGAAACGCAACACGCAGATGATCGGTGTGCTCTGTGGAACTCAACTAAAAAAAGTCTGGCGTATGACCAAGACAAGAAGTCAGTGATACTGATGAGGCGCAAACAATGTGACAACATTGCTGTTCATTTACTGCCTCAATCGACACCCAATTAAATAGGATAGAGTACAAAATAAATGAGTGCTTGAAATTAATGGAATGACCAAGTGTCCTTATACTGTAGTAGACGAGTTAATGGAAATTTCTTAATCAGAGGAGCATTAAATCTGAACTGGAATTAAAGTAGCATTCTACTCCGACTGCTGGAACAACAAGACTGCTGTCAAGACATTGTTACAATATATATATATTTATAAATGTACCTTTGATGTACACAGAGCCCCTGCAGAGGCTAAAAAAGCCCCCAACCAACCAAACATAAAATAATTATAAAAATAAATAGGCACAAAGGGTGAGCTTAAAAGTCTTTTCCGTTTTTTCTTTTAGGATAAATAAAGGAAAATAAACAAAAAACAGCTGGTGTGGTGAGGGTGCTCTGCTCTCCCTGTGTGACTGTCACTGTGATCCATGTGGGTTAAAAGCGGTCTGACCACACGACAGCGGTCCATACCCGTCGTGGTCAAAGTGATTGTGATAAAACTAGTACAGTTAAAGTGGAGAGCTCTTGCAGTCTGGTGTTAAAATGGGTCTCAAAAAATTGAGGGAGGGGAGGAGAAGAGAGGGGGGGGAGGGGGCATTGCTCAGGAAGCAGGGAGAGCCGTTGGGTTGCTTCCAGCCACCCGGAACATCAAGATGTCATCCTGTCTGCATTTCGTCTCACTGTAGTGTGCATCTAAAAGGGGGGCAGAGGACAGAAAACACACATCACAGGTTAACAACAGCTCCCTCATTCAATCACACACACCATACCAGGATTAGTCTATTTTAAAAGCTGTGTTTGCCAGATAAAAACTATTAGCAGGAGCAAAGAATTGTGAAGCAGCTAAAGGTGATCAACCATGTGCAACGGAGCTCTGACAGAATGCAGGTTTCTCTTCACTGCTCTGATTAACTACCTTCTTCTGGAGAAACGGGGTGTACGCTAGCAGACGCTTGGTCCTACGTGGCACATTGTTACCTCAGCCCCCTTCCCAACGGACAAACTCACCAACACCCACTAACATATTTCTTTTGTCTTTAGTGGGAAAAGCTCGGCAGTAGTCACAACTATTTATCGCCTCCAGCGCTGAACGACAGTGATGAAAACATGACACCCGGGTGGACACGCTCATTTTCTACCTTTTTTTGGGGCTCTTTGTTTCGCTCCAACATCGTTCCAAATTAGTCGGCAAAGAGTTTGAAGAGATCTATTGGCTATTGACAATGGGAACGGGGTCCATCGCCTATTTTTAGCAGGTTTTCCCACATTTAAACATAACTTATACACGTTAATTTGGGGGGCTAAAAGGATACTTGCGTATCCCTGGTATGTTTGAAGTCATTCTTACCTGGCTCAGTGGCTACAGCACAGTCATCATCGTCTGGACTCCGCAGTCAACAAAGCTCTGGAAACAGACATTAACATAACATCATAAAGAGATTATTGAGAACACTCACAGAGATGTTTCAAAGACATAAACATCTGCCATAAAGCAGGCTCTTTTATCATTCTAAGAACTCATTGTTGGTGCTGTGACCACCCCTCCCTGCACAGTCTGTTCTTCAGGATGTGAACAGTGGCCATACGACACCACCTAGTGGCATGCATGGACATTGCAGTTTGAGGACAATTTCTTGCCATGAACACTATTAAATAATACAACATTCCACGGATTTTTAAAGCCTCCATCAACATTTTCCTCCCACTGGCCTCACGAGGATCTCAAATGAGAGGTGATTTGCGTTGCTTTGAAACTTAATTATACTGACATCTACTAAAGAGTCACCTGATTGACAGGCCGTGTCTGCTGGTCCGCCATCCAGTGAGGGGGAGTGTACTGTGTGTGGGGGAAGATGGGTCAGCAGTGAAACAGATGGCAACAGACAAAGCCAGATTCGCCTCCATGGGAGATTGGGAGGGGGGGTGTTGAGTGAGGGGCAAGCAGGAACAGGTGATTCGAAGCCAGGCTGAACCCTTCATCTCGCATTCAGCAGAATATATGCAATGCCTCGGAGACCTTGCACGGGATGCTGTTAACTAATTAGTCTAACTGTGTGTGTGTGTACCTGGTAGGCGTAGGCATTCTGTGCGTAGTTCATTGGCATCTGTGGGATCATGACCCCTCCAAAGTTGGGGTAAGAGTACGGCTGCTAAGGGAGACAGAACATTAGATGTTAAAACGCATATTTAAAATCATGAAACTGATTAAAGCCTGCAGCAATAAGTAACTGTTAAGTAAAGTGTCCTTGCAAGGATTGCAATTTAACTGCTAATGACTTTGACAGTCGGTATTGTCTGAATAATTCACCGACTTGGATATTATTAGCAATTACGTTAATCATGCCATAGCCAACTTTATGTTGAGATATCTTTTCTGGTAAATTGAAAGTAAATTGATAGATTGTTCTCCAGCTTGCACCTCTATTCTTGGCTGTGAGAATGAGCCAACTTCCCCTCAGAGAAAGTTAAGATGCATTTCATTTCACATGGTTTAACAGAAAGGTGTGTGTGTGTGACAGCATTACAAATGCCACACACAGTGCATTTACTTCCTGCCTGCCGTAGGGACATTCTTGATAGCTTGGCTATGCGTGTGTGTTACCTGATTGTAGGGGCTGCCTCCATTGAGGATGGGCGAAGGTTGTGCCATACCCCCCCCCATGGGTGAGCAGCAGCCGCAGTAGAAGTACTGAGTGGGGCTCATCCAGGGAGCCGGGCCCACCAGACGGGACGGCATGGACCCTAGATGAAGAAAAAGATGACACAAACATGACACAACAGCTTGAAAATACATTTAGTGGGGAGATCTTATATTTTCACTGCCAACCAAACATCCAGTTCTTCTTTAGTGTATCGGAATACATACGAGAGCTCCTTTCTTTCATGATGGCAGGGCCCAGCTTGAGTTTCCGACCCTTAAAACTGATCTGTTGCTATAAAAAAAAAAAAATATGAACAGAGGAAATATTACTCTCAGTTGGAGACAAAAAGCACGAGAACAGCAGTCTGACAGACATCCACTCACCTCAACGATTGACTGAATGTTGACATCGTCATCGAAGTACACAAACCCGTACCTAGGAGGACACAAGACAAGTCAGACCAAGTTATGAAATAAGCTAATGAATATTCCTAAAACTGATATGCAAATAAACAACCGCCCCAGTTTACACCCACACAAGTTAACTGACGAATACAGGACATACTCTCTGAGAAAAAGGACTAGATGTGTTCATGCTTCATGAATAACTCACTGCAGGTCACATGAATGCAGCACAATAACACACAAATGCATAGTTGTTCATTTGCTCACCCTTTGCAGATCCCTCCACGATATGTGATAATTTTTACTTCCTTAACAGGACCATATCTCGCAAAGAAGTCCCGCATTTCATTTTCGTCCACCTGAAGATCAGAAACATTCACAGGTGCTCGGGCATTGAAATTCTAATTTACAGTAGAATAAAACTTTAAAATGAATGCATTGTTATTTCTGTAAATATGTGGGCAGCAAGCAGGAAGGAAAGCTTTTTTTTTTTAACCATTTCAATTGTATGGTTTCACACTCAAAACAGAAAATTAATGAGCTTAAGACATAAACCTAAAACTAAATATAAATCAATTAAGCTGTCATTAGAGCTTGGGGTCCCAGATTTTAGAGCTGGAAAAGTCAGTTGTTCAGTTTTACCAGGTGGAATATATGAACTAAACACATCTGATCTTTACCTTCATGTCAATCCCACCAACAAACAGGGCGTTGGGCGTCAGTTTGCCCTCAGGAAGAATGTAGCCATTGGACAACTTCAGGGAGGGAGAAGTCTGGTTGCTGCTCCTGGGCTTCTGGACATCCTGACAATGGATCGTTTGAATTATTGAGTTGGTAGGAAAACACCACAACACTGTCATACTGTTGTTCAGTGATTACACTTCAATGAATACCTATTGGTTAAGTACAAATATCTACAAGATCATCATGATGGGGGGGGGGTTCTGTGGAGAGTTATATATGTGTATATATAATATATATATATATATATACATATATATATTTTACATACATATATGCACACACATATATACATATCCAACGGTGGAGCAGCAACACAGTTAGCATAAAAAAAAAAGTCGACGACAGACCGTAAATGTCAGTTATTGCTAGCTCATTTTAAATATAGCATACCCAGCTAACATTAGCTACCAGCAGCTAGTGCGCCTTTTTCGGTTCTTAAGGAGAATGTTGCTAATTAGCTCGCTAGCTAACACTAACGCTAATGTTAGCACAGCGAGGTACTCAGCTAGCACGTCGATTAATTAAGTCAACACATGGCTTCAATTAAACAGAGCGACTGTACGGCTACATGTTTAACAGTGTAGTGTAGTGCACATGAAAAGTGTGGCTGGAACTTACCATATCTAAAATAATTTTAAAAATAATAAATTAGCCAGATGCACTTCAACGCAAGCCACGGGCGCTTCTTCTGCCCAACAACAACCACCTCACAATGGCGGAAACCACGCCTAGTGCACATGACCAATCTAACCAGTGGCGGCTGGTCAACAGAGGGCGCTAGGGCGCCGCCCACCTTGAGCCACAACAAATACAATTAATAATAATAATAAACTATACAAATTGTCAATATTTGTGTTTTTGAAATATGGAATCACCCAGTAATATGTGTAAAATATGATATCTGCGGTAAATATATGCTTTTCCTGCACGTCGTCTCAGCCTGTCTGCACGTCCTTTCCGCGTGTGCACGTCTCAGCTGGCTGGGGCGCTGGCGAAACTGCCCAAAAGAGGCGGGTCTATGAAGCAGGTTAGCCAATTGCTGATTAACGATATAAATGTGTGACATACAATTTAGCCAATCAGCGTCCTCAAATAGATTCAGCTGATTCTGCCCCAAACTGCGCGTTCCCATCCGGACTAGTCTCTACAGGCGAGCGCGAGCGAAAATTTAAGGTTAGCCAAAGAGTTCACAATGACATATTTTCCTCATCTTGATCTTGTTGTACTTGCTTCCTTTGTCCACGCAGTGCATGATCACACTTTACTGTTTACACTTCAGGTAAAATGAAACTTGGGCTGTAAACAATATTTTAAACTACTTTTCCAATTGATAACTTTGTCATGGGTTAAAATCATGTGAAATCTAAAAATGTGTCTAATTTCTTATTGTATTCATCTGTATTTGTATTTTTTAGAACACAATAGTTTAGGTGACAGATGATTCGTTATGCAAATGTGCTAAAACTGCATTTTTGCCCCCTTGTGAATATGTATACTATGGGCCACGTGGTTGAGGCTCCTTCTGGAAGGAGAAGCAGAGCGGCTACCAGCAGAGGGCAGATGACTGCTGAATAGTGACGCTTCCAGGTAAGGTATTAGGTCAAACCATTAAAACAAACCCAGAGTATTGTTCCTTGTTGTCTCACCGCCTGCTGTAATAGTGTAAGCTAATATGTTGAGTTACGTTAAGAGCTCTCTAGGAAACAGTGTTCCAGTGTATGTATTTGGGGCTTTTATTGTGAAGGATGAAACGGAAGAAGGAAAAAGTTTATTGTGAAGTGTGTGAAAAGAGAATAAAGTTGCTGCCATCTTGGTGCAGACTACGGAGCCCCGTGTTTATTATTTTATTACTATTATAAAGTTTAGGTGCAACATAACCGCTGCCACCAATGTAGCCGAGGGTTATGTTGCGCCTATACTTTATAATAGTAATACAATAATAAACAACGTTTCCTTCTTCCGTTTCATCCTTCACAATAAAAGCCTCTAGCTTCCTAGAGCGATCTGTAACTCAACATAATACAATAGTTTTGGTTGTGACCATATTACACACAGAAATAAACCCGGTCCGACCTTTTATCAGGGAACAACCGCCCACCACATATAGTTCAGCTTTAGGTGGTTGGGTTACTACGGAGACGTCCCTGGTTGAGATCAACAGTGTGTCAGTTTACAGCAACGTGAGGCTTTTCAAAGCGTTTGCAGGGCAAAATTAAAGTAGCTCGAAATAGTTAATGTCATTTGTACATTAGAAAAGTGCCAGATTAACCTACTTCCAAACTCTGCGCGCAAACTTTTGTTGCTAATGGACACATAAAACATTTGAGTTTAATGCTACGAAATGAATGAAATCCTGCCGATATCCGACGTAACTATACAGAGCAACTGATAGAAGGTAACGGTCTAAAATGATATTAACGGTCGGTTACAACGGTGTCTTTCAGCAACAAGATGGAAAGGCAAAACGCTGAGGAGGTAACGTTTATTTTCTGTTGAAAATACGTTTAATACGTCCTCATGTAGCTGAATATTTAACTATCTTAATGGACTGCTTTATATTGTATTTTATACCGTCCTAAAGGAGACCCTTCTATCTGTCTAGGTTTGCAGTTTCGTTGAGAAATATTGATATATGGGCTGATTCTGAAATGCACTATTCATTTGTATGGCCTATATTTTGCATGCAATTGTTATGCACTAACTGTAAAGGCATAATTAAACGCACGTGTTTATCATATAAAAAGACGTGAAGTAGTGTAATAAAAAAAAAATAGAGTGTGCACTATTAGCTTTTGAATAAACAACGCTTGTATCACATTTAATTTTTATTTAGTGTGCAAATTAAAGTCATGCAAAAGTGTCAGTGGTTAGGTTACAAGGTTTATTGTCATTGTACAACACGGGGTTTTATTGTCATTGTACAACACGGGGTTTTATTGTCATTGTACAACACAGGGTTTGTTTGTTTGTTTGTGTTTTAACATTTACTACTTTTGTCTGAACTACAGATGGAGGATGACTCTATTTTCAACATGAGTCAGAGCAGAGGATATCCTTTCCCCCCACCTTTGCCCACGACTTGTAGTGCAGAATCATCAGAAGTGTATCAAGTAAGAATATCACTGTATCATATAAACAAGTGCTTTAGAGAAGACCGGTTAAACGCATGAACTTTCATGCTACCATACATCATCTTATCATTCAAGTTGTTATTTTACCCCAGATTCTATTGAGGAACAGTCATCACCCACCCATTCTCCAGACCACTTCTCGGACACTAGCAGGTCCCTTTAAAGAGCTGCGTCAACACCGTACTCCCAGTGAGTCTATTGGAAATAACTACAGTCCCCGGGCCCAGAAATTTAAGATTAATAAACTCCAGCACAGACGACGCCCTTTCCGTCAATCCTTGGAAAAACCAGCAGAGCCTTGTATCCTTTTTATGTTGAAACCCAGCTCTTTGTGACGAAGGGAAGCTTGTCTGAAACGGTCTACGTTTGCAATGTTCTTTCCTTTTATTTAATCTTGTTATAATTTAAAATGTGCTCTGGAAACTTCTCAGAATGGATTTTGATCTTAATCAGGCTTTTAGCATTAACCCCATCTGGAGGGATACAAAGAATAACACCAAGAAGAAGGTTATTATTCCCTTAAAGCGACACATTTCAGCAATAGCTTATTTTTGTTATAATGTTCTTTTTCTTGAAGCACTTTATCTGACTTGTTCCTGCTTTCACAGGGATACATCTTCTCATGCTTTACTCTCACGTAGGCCAGAGCCTAGACCAAGAAATGTTGGCAGTCCCAGCAGCCGGCCCATGAGTCCTCAAGAGCAGCTGGACGTCATGCACAGCCAAGAGGAGAAGACGAGGGCCATGCAGACAGAACCTACGCAGAGAGACCTGGAAGCAAGTATCAGTTAATTCAGTAATGAACATGTCAGTTGCTGATTAGAATCTTTTGAGTCACTTCTTTGACACATTATTGATCTTAACTTTTCTCACACAGCGGTATATATACTATATCACCAATGGTGTCCCCAGCTCTGTACTGGAACCCCAGCCACCCCAGCAGATGATGAACATCATGCGCCTGCTGCCTCCCGAAACTGAGGATATTAGTAAACACCTCAAGATGATGAGGGCAAACATGGAAGAAGAGGTCAAAATAGAGTATAACCTCAGCCTCAAGCAGAGCATAGGTATAAAACAATAAAGTGTTCTTTAATGACAGTACTGCTTTATTTGGAACTTCTAAGCATATGCCAGTATCACTTTAACATTGCTGTTATAGACTGTCTGACCAAAACAAACTCAGCTTCAGCTTTTCTTCATGTCTGCTGCTATCTATGTATCTTTTAGCACATTAAACACAACAAATAAGGATTCTTTAATACATGTGCCAATATGGGTTTGAAAAAATAGTCACTCTAGTTGGTGCTTTTGTTCATTAATATTTCACTTGCCTTGAAAATGACATTTGGTCAATCTGTTCAATCTATTTTGTCTTCCATGTGGTTCCTTGACAGTGGACTATATTCTGATGGACCCATCTGAGTGCCAGAGACTGTCCATATCCAGCATCCCCAAGCCTTTTACCAGGAGGGTGATCCGTGGGCCGGTGCCTTGGGCAGCTAGTTACAAGGAGGTCCACACGTGGCAAAGCCAACATCTGTTTACTGTCAGTCACATGATGGTCCGACTACAGGATGTCTGGCTAAACGGGTAATACAGAAGTGTGCCTTTACGGTGCATTCAGTGAGAGTTAGATTACATTTTTACATATTCATTCAAATCCTACTAAACAGTCTGGACATCAGCTTCCTTAATGAATGTTCCAGTAATGTGGCTATATATATATATATATATATATATATATATATATATATATATATATATATATATATATATATATATATATATATATATATATATATATATATATATATATATATATATATATATATATATATATATAAACAAAGAGGATGAACAATGCGTAAATTTGAATTTCACAAAACACCGCCTCTGCATCTAAATAAAAATGTTTTTAGGAGAGGTCTTTGTAGAAAGCTTTCAGCTTCCTACCTCTCCTGCACAAGCTATTTACTTTGGATTCTGTATCTGAGTTTATGTAGGTAAAAGTGTGTTTGCATTTATGCGTCTTTGTGTTCACATAATGGTATAATAGATACAAAGACAAATAAATGGATCAAATCTTATTTCAGCTTCTCATCCTTGAGATTTATTGGACTGGAAGACCTTTTCTCCGCCAGCCTCCCCCTCCTGCCATCTGAGTTTGAAGAGTTTATCCAGAGACGGTGCCAAACCACGAGAGATGAACTGGTCCAAAAGTGAGTACTGCCAACTTGCCAGACTGTGTCAAACCAGCCAGTCTTTCAGTGAGGCCATAATGTGATGTACAGACTTAATTATGTAGTAAGTCCTTTCATTGGCTTGTAGATCTACGGTATGTACACAACCAAGAGAGCTAATCCTGTTGTAGGTGCAGTCTCATATTACCACCTTGTCCACTTTGTCAGAGCCAGGCGGCCTTTCAGGGGTTTGCTTTACACACTGCCTCACTTTAGGATTCCATTGCATCCTTTGTTGTGTGACTGTTGTATAGCCTGTTAGACCATGTAGCAGCCCTGAAATACGAGCCACTGTAATTTGTAGAAGCTAGCTTCGATTTGTTTATTTCCATGTTAGTAATTTGCACCTGCTTGGATACCATTACTCTGAAGTCTCTGAGTCTCCCATGCCATGCCTCTGAATCCAGAGGGCATTATTTGTCTCTATGGGGTTGTGTAAACGGTAATAAGAACCAGGTAATAAATAAAGCAAATAATAACTGCAGTAACTAGTGCAGTCAGTAGAGCTTTTATTCAGTGGACACCGTGGATTTGAAACGGAAAACTGTGCAGAAAGCGCTTCAGGTATGTTATTATCACACATGCTCTTGGAAGCGGATTATGATTACAGCAGAGAGACCATTCATGACCACCAGTGTTATGTGACATAAAAAAACAATACAAAATAGCTCAAACTGAACTCGCAATCATCTTCTTTCAGTTGGCTGCCTCACTGTGCTGCACTCATTGACACCTTCAAGGACCTGTGGTTGCCCCTCTTACCCCAGAGTGAGCAGGAGGCTCCAGTTAGCGTCAAGGAGTTCTTCAGCTGTGTGGCTGCTCTCATGTCATTGCAGCTCCGAAGCTTGGTTGTAGAATCATTACAGAACCTGTTATATTTCTTCACTATACATGAGGTTTGGACAAAATTTGTAGTTGTTCCATTTTCTTTTCCAAACACGTTATGATAGTCTTTGAAATTGCGAGCGAGGAGTCCTCAAATCTACTCTTACTGTGTTCTGTGGTCTTCAGGACGGCAATGACTTTGGCGAGGTGTTTGATGAGATGAAGTATGTTCAGTCTCAGGTGCTGCTGGTTGAGCTACAGGTGAATGAGCCTCACGTTGACTTTAGTCCAAGCTTTCAGGAATGTTGGGAGCTCATCCACAGAGGCTTCATGGAAATCATCAAGAGTGCTGAGAAGCTCCCAAGGGTACAGTATTCCCGTAGCACTACAAGCTTTGATATTCTTCTTCTATAATAAACAATACACAGTGCTGCTTCTGCTTTTATACAGCAACGAATATAATCTGCGACTGAAATGCCTTTGCCAGGTGGAATGTAACCTCTTTCCCGATATAAAGAACTTGTACCTACGGACCGTCGGTCCCAACGAGTCGCTGGTTACAAACCTAATCAACAAAGCCAAAGACGTTTTCAACAAGAACACCGTGGGACCTAAGAAGTAACGACACATGTTGAATTTATGCCTTTCAACTACTCTGATTTACTAGCAAGTGTAGAGGAGCCGCTAACACTACATCTCATTCCTCAGGTATTTGAGCGTATATCAGAAATACAGCAATCTACTGGACCATACAGCAAAGCAGGAAATATCAGCTTTCCTCAAAGAAAAGCACTCGTTAGAAGGCTTCAGAAAGGTAAATTCCATCTAAAATCTACACTGAACAGTTTCTGTTTTCAATTGCTGTTTGCTGTCTACCAAGTCCTCTCTCCCCTTTTTCAATCCTCAGGAAATTGAGTGTTTTAATCACTTATGGAAGGAGATTGCCTCACTGCATGCCACGGTGCCCTTGTCCATGTTTTGTCTGTATGCTGGCAAGCTGAATGATGACCTGTGTGACCGTGCTGAGGGACTGAAAGACAAGATCATAATGTTTGAAGTGGAGGAGAACCGAGAGCTTAATAAGGGGTGAGGGGAAACTGTCCGCCTCCTTAAACATTTATAATATGAACAGCAGAAAGTGTCGGATAAATTCAACATCTATTCTTTTTTCTCTGTTGAATTTAAACAACAAGCAACGTTTACTAAAATTTTAAGAGAGAGAATATCAACCATTCTTTCCCAGGATCTGTCAAAAGTACGAGGAGGTTTCTGAGATCATCAGAAGCACCCCAGAAACCACAGAGGAGTTGGTGTCTCTCAACCAGTACATTCAAAAAACCAGAGATGTCACTATTCACAAGCTGACAGATGAGATTGATGAGGCAAGATGCCGCGTCAGCTTCCTCCTGGACTATGCCACTCTACCCTGTATGTGAAACCTCTCATGGTATTTTGCAATTACAGTCAAAAGAAATGACATGTAATCTACACAAATGGCACCATTCAGTAGATGCCATTTCTTTTTTTTATCTGTGTAACTAAACTTAGGCCCCGTCCACAATTTGTTTGGCTATTGTTTTCTTTCTTATTCTAGCTGATGACTTGAGGCTGAACTCCCGTGTTTTCCATTGGGACGATCAGATCCTTACTGAGCTTGAAAACAGCAAGACTCATCTGGCCACCATGACAGAACAGGCTCAGGACTGTCTCCAAACAAGGTTAATAAAGACTTTTCACACTCTGTCAACACCCACAGCTGAATGAGATGTTTACCAATGGTTGGTCCCTCCTCTGCTTTACCAAGGCACCAAAGAGTGTCCTACATGAGAATAGTTTGGCTCCAAGAATTGCAGTCAATTCAAACTAAGATTTGAAAACATCCCTTTACATTAGGCTAAAAGTCACTGAAATCTATAGCAACAACTACTTTAATCTTTCCCTAACTGTTCAGAAAGTGTGTCTTCTGTGATGCACCACACTAACTATAGTGTCTCCAAAGCCAACAACTGAAATAAAAACTGTTACCTCCATTTGATTATCTCAGGGTATCCGATTTTCACCAGAGGCTGCAGGATGTGGACAAGGAGATATGGGCCTTTGAGAAGAAGGAAGTGTTTAACATGGAGGAGATGAAGAACAATATGAGAAATCTCACTCAAATCACTGCTAACCTGGAGGCTGCTATCACTGAACAAGAGGTAAAAGATGTTTTAGATACCATAAATATGCACATGGTTATGCTTTTGATTTCTAAGCTAAGATACTAAAGCAATATGGAATATGTTTAAACCACTGATATTCTACAGGATATCAACAATGAGCAGACTTTGTTGGAGAGGGAACAGAAACAGTTCTCTTTGCGCCAAACCCTGATAGCTGACAAACAGCCATATGAACAGCTCTGGAGCACAGCACTAAAGTTTCAGAGCATGTCAGAAGAGTGGATGAATGGTATGTGACTCACACTGCGAAAATAACACTCGTTTTTTTTTTCTCAGTTTCTCATAGCTACTGTGCGACTGCATTAAAAAAAATTCTGGCACAAATAACGACTACTGGCAAACAGCAAGTGCAAGCGGGATGCACAGCAGTTTTCACATTGCTGTACTTTGCTTATCATTTAACTTCTAGGTCCTTTCCTTCACCTGGATGCTGAGAAAATCTCTGATGACCTTGACACAATGTGGAGAACCACGCATAAACTGACTAAGTCTTTCGCTAATCTTCCTGGGCCTTGTCGGGTGGCCAGAATCTTCAAAGGAAAGATAGAAGCGTTCAAGATGCACCTACCCATCCTCACCACCATCTGTAACCCCGGCATCAAAGACCGTCACTGGGAGGCGGTCAGCTGAATTTATGTTTTAGTTAGATATTCTGATCGAAATCCCGTGTCAGATTCACTTTGTGAGGACCGAGTGTCCAGCGTCTCCTGTGATCCAATGAAGCTAATGTGAATAATTTACGACACCTTTGTCTGTCTACAGATTAGCAGCATCGTGGGCTTTGCTGTCAAACCGGATGTGAGCAGCTCACTGCTGAACATGTTGGACCTGGGCCTTTCCAAGTTCTCTAAACAGTAAGACACTCTACTGACATTACACTGTGTTGGAATACATGCAAGGAGCAAGATGAATGTACTGTGTTATAAGGAAAACCATGGCTTGTAAGGAAAAGTGACCCTGTTGGAAATATTCACCAATATCAGAAGGTGATGTTGTTATTCCTCCGCACCGGTGACAGCCGTGGCCGGAGGCCTCAAGGTTGTTTAGAATTGATTAGAATTTAATAATTGTAGTAATTCTAGTTTTACTTCTGTCCTAGGTTGGAAGATATTGGAGCGTCGGCCAGTAAGGAGTACTCTCTGGAAAAATCCATGAAGAAGATGACAAGTGAATGGGCTGAGCTCCGGTTCTCTTTCACTCCGTACAGAGATACAGTATGACAAACACATATATAATCACATACTTTCACAATAGACGTAGCACAAGTGGACTGCCATTGTAACGTATTACATCTTCAATGTTGAAATGTTACAAGAAATTGACATGTTGGTTACGTTGCCGTCACTGTCTTAAACTCTAGCCATGAATTTCCATACAGAACATTGACATCAACTTGTATTAAATACAGTTTATATTTCATCATAGGGTACCAATATTGTGTCAGCAGTGGATGACATCCAAGTGCTTCTTGATGACCACATTATTAAGGCACAGACCATGAAAGGTTCACCTTTCATTAAGCCAATAGAGACTGAATGTAAGGTAAGACATGACGCCACAAGTCACCTTTCGACTTTAGAAATGTATATGAAAGTCAAAGAGCCATCATACATACAATTAGTTTGTGTGGTTTTGGAAGTCTGTGGGCACCTCTGCCAACTAAAGCCAGATGGATATGCAAGCACAATTTCATGCCAGAACAAGTAAGAAAATTGCCTGTTCTGCATAAACACAACCTCAGCTGTGCCTCTCTATGCACCAGTGAAAGTGGCTTTGTCATAAAATGACCATAAAATACTTCAAACAACCAGTTTTAGGAATGCAAGATAATATAATCATATAAAACACAGTAATCTTCTGGGTCGAAATATAGTTCATGGACTAGATTATCTTATTTTTCCTTTTTGGGGCGTCTTGTTTGTAGTCATTTATTTCTTTAGAATGAGGGTAGGCTGTTGTAGGATTGTTGTTGCATTTTGTAAACTATACATACTTTACTTTTATCTATGAGACACAACAATACCTTGTTGTTGCTATTTATCTGTTATTCTCACCGTTACTCTCCTACCCAGCATTGGGAGGACAAGTTGCTGAGTATACAGGACATCCTAGACTCCATGTTGAAGTGTCAAGCTACTTGGCTCTACCTTGAACCCATCTTCAGCTCTGAGGACATCATTGCCCAGATGCCTGAGGAGGGACGCGAGTTTGCCATTGTGGACAGCTACTGGAAGGACATCATCGCTACGGCGGTAAGATTCTCTTGAAACACAACTTCTTGTGAAGGTTTGCGAGAATCGAGTCTCACGCACAATGCTTCACCATGGTGCCTTTGTGTTTTTCGCTGGTCCAGGTTAAGGATACCCATGTGCTGGTGGCTACAGCTCAGCCTAACATGCTGGCGCGGCTACAGGAGTCCAATGAGTATCTAGATCACATTCAAAAAGGCCTCAATACCTACCTGGAAAAGAAGAGGCTCTATTTCCCAAGGTTTGGACCACTAGTACTATCCCTAATAGTACATTATAATAGTTTCGACTTACAGGGAGGTTAAAAATCTACTTGCAAAGGAGAACACTTTAATTGTATCGACAAAACATTACAGACACATGACACAGTGAGCCTTTATATTAACATTATTTTTAAGAGTCTCGTCAAGCGGTTGTTATGTTTCATCTCTCCTCTTCATCTTCATCATATTTCCAGGTTCTTCTTCCTGTCCAACGACGAGCTGCTAGAGATCCTCTCACAAACTAAAGACCCAAGGTGTGTGCAGCCTCACCTGAAAAAGTGCTTTGAGGGCATCGCCAAACTGGAGTTCACTGAGGACATGGAGATCATTGGCATGATCAGCTCAGAGAAGGAGACCGTGACCTTCACAGAAAAGATTTATCCAGCTCAAGCCAAGGTATAGAACAGTGCTTTTATACAGTGTGTCATAGTTGTATTATATATGTTGAGATTAAATTCATATATATGTATGTATCATACCTATTTTATATTCTTATATTGCTTAACAAATTTAACTTTGTTGGACATAACATATTGGAAGTATGTGGTGGACTGTTTCTGTTTGATTTTTAGGGTATGGTAGAGAAGTGGCTGCTGCAGGTGGAGAACCTAATGCAGAGGAGTGTTCGACATGTCATCCATGAAGGAATGATGCAGTACACAGAGGTATTTGGGTATATTACTGTGTTTTTTAATCTATGATAAACTTGACTGACAATAGATGCAGACAAGTCATGGCTAAACTGGGGAGTGGGTTTAATTAGTATTCTTTTTATTAAACCATCCATTAGTTCTTTGGAGCAGTATTAAAAGTAGGATGATAAAATACAAATAATTATAATCATTACCATTTATTTGGGTTCAGATAGATATAAACAGTGTAAAAACATTTTCTTTACTGTGTAATATTTTATCTGTTTGTGCTGTAGTTGCCCAGGAAGAAGTGGGTGTTGCAGTGGCCTGGCCAAGTTGTCATTTGTGCCTCCTCCATCTTTTGGACTAGTGAAGTATCTGAAGCCATACAGACCAACTCACTGCCAGTCAGTACATCCATTGCTAACTAACACAAAGAGAGACAACTTCTAGTTGACTGTAGTCTAACCTGCCGACTGATTTTCCATTCCACCTAAAGGCCTATGTGGAGAAATGCAACGCTCAGATTGCTGACATTGTGGAGCTGGTGCGTGGGAAGCTGCCAGGGGGGGCAAGGATGACCCTTGGTGCTCTCACCGTTATAGATGTTCATGGTAATACAGCTGTTCTCTTAAAGGGATCAAATAGGATCTCTTGATTACATTTAGCTTGCAGAGAACATCTCACGCTCTTTCCCTCTACTAGCTCGAGATGTTGTGGCAAAACTGGCAGAGGACCGCATCTCCTCTCTGAATGACTTTGCGTGGATTTCTCAGCTGCGTTACTTCTGGGAGGATGGAGAAGTGATGCTGCGCATGATCACCACTTACTTGAAATATGGCTATGAATATCTGGGCAATTCCCCCCGTCTTGTCATTACACCGCTTACTGACCGCTGCTACAGGTAACTTACAGTCTATGTGATCCTTTATCTTATGGATGGAGAGCTGCAAAATACAATATCATAGTCAAAATGAGATTCTAACATACTGTAACTTCTAAAGTTGATGTCAAAAGATGTGGAGTTCTTTTATTTTTTCAAATAACTTTTGAAATAACTGCTATACCAGAACTCTAATGGGGGCTTTGAAGTTAAACTTGGGGGGAGCTCCTGAGGGTCCTGCCGGCACTGGCAAGACTGAGACCACAAAGGATCTGGCAAAAGCTTTGGCAAAACAGGTACACCAAAATGGTTTTCAGTAAAACACTGATCTGCATTTTATTAGTCTTTTTTCTTAATACTGACAATAATACTGCATCTGTTCTTTCTGCACACCTGCAAATTTCTGCAATTTCCCGTATCTCATCTCGTCTTAGTGTGTGGTGTTCAACTGCTCCGATGGTCTGGACTACAAGGCCATGAGTAAGTTCTTCAAAGGACTGGCACAGTCCGGAGCTTGGGCCTGCTTTGATGAGTTCAATCGTATTGAGGTGAGCACACGACCTTTGTTATACTGGTCTAATCTGTGTATGTCTGTGAAATCAAATGACTCAAATCTTATCTGCTCTAACTGAATAGTAGCTCAAGTTTCATGAACAAATATTCTATTACTATTCGGTTTAGTATTGGTTTGTGTTGTTATTGTTAAAATGTTAATGATGAAACTTGAATGGTCTGTTTGGCCTCTCACATAAAGAATCAAGTTAAGATTCATTATAGATTTCAAATCAAGTTTGGACAACTACATAATAACAAGACCTGTTTTCCTCCACCACAGACACCAAGCTAAATCTAGATCATTAGCAAGTCAGCAGGTTACAGAGACACTGCTTTTGACTTTATGCCAAGTTAATTGGATTATTTGAATACTCTTTAAAATGTCTGAACAGAGGTTGATTGACGGATTGCAACACATACAAAACACTGCCGCTAGAGGTTTCTAAAAGAAATGTGAAATTGCAGATTATAACTCTGCATTGCACTGGCTTCATTTTTAACATAGAGTCAAGTACAAGCACCTTTTTATATATCAGAATATCCATTATTTCATATCCTGCCTTGTGCTCTCATCTTCTATTGCAAAAAATGCACCACGTAAAAGGGCACCTTGATTTACATCTACATGTTTTATTGACATTTTACTGACTGTTTTGTATCCAAGCGATAAAATGGCAAACACACCTGCACTTATGTTGTCTAAGTGTTGTTTGAATGCAAAGAAAAGCTTCTTCACAGCTAACAGCTCCCACTTGAGGAGAATAGTTAGCCTGCAAAATGTAAGCTTAGGAGTGAATTACAATCCATTTCAATACGGCTCGTTTGCATCTTAAAATTCGTAAATATATAATAAATAGATATTATGCTTATGATGGCCTGATGATGATGAATATTATATATTGTTATTTCTCAGTCACAATGCATTCCAATGGTTGTGTCTGATTAAAGCATTAATGCGTTTTACAAATTTGTTCACATAGTCGGTCACCATGTGTTTGCGTGTGTTTCACAGGTGGAGGTTCTCTCCGTGGTGGCTCAGCAGGTCCACTGCATACAACAGGCCATTGCCAAGAATCTGAAGACCTTCCTGTTTGAGGGGACAGAGCTGTTACTCAACCCAACCTGCTCTGTGTTCATCACCATGAACCCTGGTTATGCTGGCAGGGCTGAGCTCCCTGACAACCTAAAGGTACATCCCTTTAGCACTATAGCATAGTCTTAAACATTACTCAACAGAGCAGAATCTGATGATGAGAAAAAAATGGGGGGAAAGTAAAGAGAGAATAAGATGCTGGAACTGTACACCCATCACTCTTGTCTTGTAGGCTCTTTTCCGGACAGTGGCTATGATGGTGCCAGACTATGGTCTCATTGGTGAAATCTCATTATACTCCATGGGCTTCATTGAATCTCGCAGGTAAGTGTGAATGATGTCCTGGACAAAATCATTTTATTAAGTATATTTTGGGGGCTAGATTTAGCTCCCGGTTGGTTCCGTCACCAAGCCTCATACATCTCAAATTCCAGCCTGTCCCAGAAGATTGTGGCCACCTACCGCTTGTGTTCCGAGCAGCTGTCCTCCCAACACCACTATGACTATGGTATGCGAGCTGTGAAGTCTGTGCTGACTGCAGCGGGGAATCTGAAGCTGAAGTACCCCGAGGAGAATGAGAGTGTGCTGTTGCTTAGAGCGCTGATGGACGTTAACATGGCCAAGTTTCTGGCACAGGATGTGCCACTGTTTCAGGTGACAGATTTTGAAGCAAATACAATTGTAATTTCTAGTATTTGGTTTTTCTGTGTATGGATCAATTGGTTTACAAATTATTCAGTTAAATTCTCCCTCTGCTGCCCACAGGGTATCATCTCTGACTTATTCCCTGGCGTAGTTCTTCCAAAACCAGACTATGATCTTCTCCTCAAGGCTCTTAATGACAACGTTGCTAAGCTCAACCTCCAGTCTGTTCCATGGTTCATTGGCAAAATTATTCAGGTACCAATGAGGACTAATTCTTTGCAATACTTAAGACTCATAAAAGATGTTTGGCTAGTTGTTTTTGACCATTTCACAGCTGTAAAAATAAACATTCCAAATGTGTCCTATAGTTTATTTCCTAAATGACATAAGCTGACAGGAAGTAAACATGGACCAAAGCTGTTGCCAAGTAATACAACTGTGTTCAAACTGTATACTTCTAACACTTAAATGTACTCAGACTGTGATTTGTGATGATGGATAGGTGTATGAGATGATGTTGGTACGCCATGGCTTCATGATAGTAGGAGACCCTCTCGGAGGAAAGACTTCCGCATATAAAGTTCTTGCTGCTGCCCTCGGAGACCTTTATGAAGGTTGGTATTTCAGAGAAAATGTATCTTTTAGTTGAACTAGCAAGTCATTGGCAAAGATATGATTCTGTTTTGATTTATAATAGTTTATTCTCTCTCATTTCACTTTTTCAGCCAAGTTGATGGAGGAGTTTGCTGTGGATTACTGCATTATCAACCCCAAGGCCATCACCATGGGCCAGTTGTATGGCTGCTTTGATAAAGTCAGCCATGAGTGGTCTGATGGTGTGCTGGCCACCTCCTACAGGGATCAGGCGATCTCCACCTCAGAAAATCGACAATGGATAATCTTTGATGGGCCCATTGATGCTGTCTGGATTGAGAACATGAATACTGTGCTGGATGACAACAAGAAGGTATTGGCCACTTTGATGCGTTTAATGAAATTGTATGTAGACATTCATAGTTTTTGTAAAGGATTTCCCTCAGATTTACAGCCTTTAAATAAGATGCCTCTGTCTTGTTCACTCTCTAGCTTTGTCTGATGAGTGGTGAGATTATCCAGATGAGTAGTAAAATGAGTCTGATCTTTGAACCTGCTGACCTGGAGCAAGCCTCTCCAGCTACCGTCAGTAGGTAAGTAGAACAGACAGAAGCTGCACCAGCAACTGTAGTATACCGTGTAAATATAGAAAGTACACATTTTGAAACTTTAAAAGTTACTGTATTGGGGTTTTTGAGTGTAACCATCTGCCTAAAGGTGTGGTATGATCTACATGGAAGCTCAGCAGCTGGGCTGGACTCCTTTCAGAGATTCCTACATGAACACACTGCCTGAAAGCCTGAGCAGTGAACATAGAGAACTGGTGAGATCACAAACACGCATTTGTCTGAATCTGCTCATTGATTACAGTTTTTGTCAATTTATATCCTTTAAGATGTCATATGATGTGTCTTATACCTGCCTCGTTGACCTTTTGTCCCACAGATAGTGGACCTGTTTGATTGGCTAGTTAAACCCTGTCTGGACTTTATAGACAGGGAGTGTCGCTTTGTGGTTCAAACATCTCCCATTCACTTAGCCTACAGTCTGATGAAGTTGTACACCTGCCTGATGGGTTAGTAAGAATTATATTAAATTAACAATTTATACATGTTCCTTTTCATCAGTGTGAGTGTATGTGTTAACATTCCTGTCTATACCCAGATGAAATCTCTGCGTCAGGAGTCGATGGCACCCAAATGTCCTGCCAGCAGATCACCAGGTGGCTGCAGAGTCTGTTCCTATTTGCGGTTGTATGGACTTTGGGTGGAACCATCACCGGGGACTGTCGTAAGAAGTTTGATGTCTTCTACCGCAGTCTGATCATGGGCATGGATGATGAGCACCCTTGGCCTAAGACTATCAAACTCAAAAAGGACAACATCTTCCCTGAGACAGGTCACCAAATTGATTTACGTATATCGTTACTATACCAATTAAAAAAACCTGCTTCTTTAACATTATAAAGGCCTGTTGTTTACTTATTGTTTTTCAGGCACTGTCTATGACTACTACTTTCATAAGGATGGACAAGGACAGTGGAATATATGGACTGATTCAATCACAATTGAAGAAAATGTCATTCCAGTTGCAGCCAATGTGAGTGTGTTTATATCACAGAGGTTAACTGCTGCTAAAGAGGCCACCGTGAATGTCCATGTTCACTGAAACTCTGCTTAACCTTACCAGGTGTCAGACCTCATCATCCCAACTATGGAGACAGCACGGCAGCTTTTTTTCCTGCGTACCTACCTGGCACATGAAATACCCATGCTGTTTGTTGGGCCCACTGGCACTGGCAAATCTGTCATCAACAAAAGCTTCTTGGTAAATCTGCCTAAAGAGCAGTACATACCAAACTGTATCAACTTCTCTGCCCGAACCTCAGCGAATCAGACCCAAGACATCATCATGGCCAAGCTGGACCGAAGAAGGAGGGGCGTGTTTGGACCTCCTGTGGGAAAGAAGTGCATCGTCTATGTTGGTAAAGATAGACACAGATACAGCATAATCCCATTCTGTTGGGTTAAAAGTGGATCATTGAGTGCTTTATAGTCATTCACTTTTCATGTACAAATTGACTGTTATTGTTATCTCCTCTACGTAGATGATCTGAACATGCCAGCGAAAGAAATCTATGGCGCCCAACCCCCAATTGAGCTGTTAAAACAGTGGATTGACCATCATCACTGGTATGACAAGAAGGACACCTCCAAACTAAACATAGTGGACGTGCTGTTCATGTCTGCAATGGGGCCTCCTGGTGGTGGGAAAAATAACATTACAAGTATGTTTGAAATAATTATTTATTTGGTATTAGTAATTTCATTAAGGAAAGCGGCTGGCGAAATTCACAAAATGTTTCAAATCCTAGGCCGCTTCACCCGCCACTTGAATATCATCTCAATTGATTCCTTTGATGATAAAACACTGACCAAGATATTCAGCTCCATTGCTGACTGGCACTTCAACAAAGACTTTGATCCTTCTTTCTACAGGTAACTTGTCAAATATGTATTATAATGTCAACCAGTGGTAGAATGATTAAAGTTGTCTGTCAGAAAGATTTACTGTATTTTGACTTATGTCCTAGGCTAGGAAAGATCATGGTCCAGGCCACCATGGCAGTCTATAAGGACACCATGGACAGCTTCCTCCCCACCCCGTCTAAGTCACACTACATCTTCAACCTGCGGGACTTTTCTCGAGTGATACGGGGTGTGCTCTTGGCTCCACATACACACATGCAGGTAAGTGAGGAAACAATAGTGAAATGTTTCATTTAATTGTTCTGAATTGATGTATGTTGTCCTATTTGTGTCAGGATGGAGACAAACTGATCCGCCTGTGGATCCATGAGGTCTATCGTGTTTTCTATGATCGCCTCATTGACAACGAAGACAAGGAGACATTCTTTGGCATCGTAAAAGAGAGAACCTCAAACTTCTTTAAGCAGAGTGTGGAAAAGGTACACATGTGATAAGTGCGCACAAACACTCTCAAAAATAATCTCAGCTAGTTAAATCAACAGTTTTTCACTTCATCGTTCTGCATTTTTTTCTCACAAATTATTAACAAATATGACTGAAATTTCATAGATTAGAAGATAGCAAAAATATCAGTTTAGTAGATTATGGTCAAAATCTGTTTAAAGGGGCCAAATCTGAGATTGGGAGCATTTTAATTGCCGCTTAACTGCTAACCAGTGGGTCAAGCTCACATGCACTAACATGCCTGCATGGCCCGACTATGTCAACAAAGCAAGGAGAAGCTCGAATAACACACACTTAGGAAGAATGACTACGTTTTCTGCTCAGTTAGACATTATTCAACTGTATCTTTAGAGAGCAAATAGTTGTGTGCTGCTATATTAACGACCCAGAGTTCGTGACCATAGGTGAGGGTAGGAACGTAGACCGAGTGGTAAATTGAGAGCTTTGCCTTCCGGCTCAGCTCCCTCTTCACCAAGACGGTCCGGTGCAGCGCCTGCTTTACTGCTGCAGCCGCACCGATCCGCCTGTCGATCTCCTTAATGTTCAGAATGTTAAATACAGCTACTTTTGAAGGGTTTCTGCTGTTAGATACATTTTGTCAATCCATGTGCTAGTGGGGAAGCACAAATGTAGAGAAGTTATCTAGGTACAAAATAGCATTGCAGTCGCAAGGTTTGTTTTTAGAAAGTCAGATTAAATAAACAAACAAACTGGGAGAGAGGCTGCTGCTTTGTCTAGTGTAGTGTGTTGCGGTCTTGATTTAAAACTATAGTGTCTGTGTTTAATCCTAAATCTCTTCTGTTGTTGTCTAGCTCCTGAGCCATCTAAGCCCAGATGGCAAGGTAACGGACGAGAGCATCCGTAGCTTGTTCTTCGGTGATTATGCCAAGCCTGATTCAGATGTTAAGGCCTACGATGAAATCTCAGACTTGTCTGCCTTACAAGAAGTGATGGAGTTCTACCTGGATGAGTTCAACAACTGCAGCAAGGCACCAATGTCCCTTGTGATGTTCAAATTTGCCATTGAGCACATTTCCCGCATCTGCCGTGTGCTAAAACAAGACAATGGCCACCTTCTGCTCGTTGGCATTGGCGGTTCGGGGCGTCAAAGCGCCACTAAGCTGGGCACCTTCATAAATGATTACGTCCTGTCCCAGATTGAGTTGACCAGGAACTACAGCTTGTCGGACTGGCGTGATGACCTGAAGCGGATTATGCTTAAAGCAGGCATAGAGGGAAAGAACCTGGTGTTCCTGTTCAATGACAGCCAAATTAAGGATGAGGCCATGTTAGAAGACATCAACATGCTGCTTAACACTGGTGATGTGCCTAACATCTTTGCTGCCGATGAACGTGCTGTCATCATAGAGAAAGTGCAGGGAATCGCCCAGCTTGAGGGCAAAAAGATTGATGGCACTCCGCTCTCAATGTACAATTTCTTCATTGACCGTGTTAAGGCTAACCTTCACATTGTGCTAGGTAGGCACCTTTACGTGGACTTTTTCTTTTGCTGATTGAAGTTGTAGTAAGTAACTACGAATTATTGTATTCAACAGCCATGAGTCCTATTGGTGATGCATTTAGGAACCGTCTTAGGATGTTCCCCTCGCTTATCAACTGCTGCACCATTGACTGGTTCCACGCATGGCCAAATGATGCTCTGGAGATGGTGGCCCACAAGTTCCTAGAGGATGTGGAAATGCAAAGTGATATCAGACTGGAGTAAGGACATAAAAAGGATGACAAAAAGTAGTACTCGTTCCAGCTGCTTAAAAGTGGCATGGACTTCATTTGCATCTAGAACTGTGTAGTATGCCCACATTTCTATCTGTGATCTCAGGGTGGTGGAGATGTGCAAGACCTTCCAGACAAGTGTCAGAGAGATGTCTGAAAGGTACTTCTCCAGATTGAGGAGACACAACTATGTCACACCCACCTCCTACCTTGAACTCATCCTCACTTTCAAGACTCTGCTCAATGTAAAGAGGAATGAAGTGGATACTGCGAAAAACCGCTACATCGTTGGACTCCAGAAACTGGAGTTTGCAGCATCTCAGGTGATGCACCCTGTCAAAGAACATCTCCTTGACTGTTACCTTGTTTGTCTGACCAAAATGAATGGTATAGACACATCATACTATGTCCACAGGTGTCAGTGATGCAGGAGGAGCTGACAGCCTTGCAGCCAGAGCTCATCCAGACCTCAGCTGACACAGATAAGATGATGCTCAAGATAGAGGGCGAAACCGTGGAGGTGGACGCTAAGAAAGAACTTGTGTCTGCTGATGAGAAAGTTGCTAATGAAGCAGCAGCTGCAGCTCAAGCCATCAGGGTATAAATGTATTTCGGGCGATATGGCATATTTTGCCACTGCAAAATGTCCATAATATATGTAGTGTTCAAATCTATTCATGTATTTAGACACAGATTGTTTGTCTTTCAGGATGAGTGTGAGGGAGACTTGGCAGAAGCAATGCCTGCATTGGAGGCTGCCCTGTCAGCCTTGGACACATTAAAACCTTCGGATATTACAGTAGTTAAGTCTATGCAGAACCCACCAGGTCTAGTAAAACTTGTCATGGAGTCCATCTGTATCATGAAGGGCATCAAACCTGAGAGAAAACCTGATCCCAGTGGCTCAGGTGAGAGCACAGCTTTGACTGAATGATTTTTAAATGGCATTATTCTCATTGACGAAGGTATTGTACTTTTGAAAGAAATGATCTGCTCAATATGAGATATGATAACAGCATCACTATTTCATAAAAATATATTGCAGGTAAGATGATTGAGGACTTCTGGGGCCCATCGAAGAAGCTCCTTGCAGACCTGAAGTTTTTGGAGAGCCTCAAAGCCTACGACAAAGACAATATTCCTGCCCCGAACATCAAGAAAATCAGAGACAAGTTTGTCAACAACCCTGAGTTTCAGCCCTCTATCATTAAGAATGTCTCCTCGGCTTGTGAGGGTCTCTGTAAATGGGTGCGAGCAATGGAAGTGTATGAGCGTGTAGCCAAAGTGGTAGCCCCAAAGAAGGAGAGACTAAAGCTGGCTGAGGATGAGCTGGCTGTACAGATGGAAATGTTGACAGTGAAAAGAGCTGAGCTGAAAATAGTGGAGGACAGACTTCAGAGCCTGAATGATGACTTGGCAGCCATGATTGACAAGAAGAAAGAACTGGAAGACAACATTGGATTGTGTTCTCAGAAGCTGATCAGGGCAGAGAAGCTGATTGGAGGACTGGGTGGGGAGAAGGACAGGTGGACAGAGGCTGCAAGGCAACTAGGGATTAGGTACGTCAAAAGATACATATAGTGTATGTTAATCTTCACAGTAAATCATGATGTGTTATATGCCTGAAGTTTGATATTAATGAAATTGGTTCTATATTTCCCCTCTGCAGATACACCAACCTGACAGGTGACATACTCCTGTCTTCGGGAACTGTATCTTACCTTGGGGCATTTACTGTAGACTACCGTATAGAGTGCCAGGAGCAGTGGCATATTCTGTGCCAGGAGAAGAAAATCCCCTGCTCTGAGGACTTAACCCTCAGCAACACTCTGGGTAACCAGGTGGCCATCAGGGAATGGCAGATTGCTGGACTGCCAGTGGACTCCTACTCCACAGACAATGGTATCATAGTGTTTAACTCCCGTCGGTGGCCCCTAATGATTGACCCTCAGGGTCAAGCCAACAAGTGGATCAAGAACATGGAGAAGGCAAATAAACTTGCTGTCATCAAACTGTCTGATGGAAACTATGTGAGAGTTTTGGAGAACTGCATCCAGTTTGGAACCCCAGTTCTTTTGGAGAACGTCGGAGAGGAACTTGATCCGATACTTGAGCCTCTGTTGCTGAAGCAGACCTTCAAACAGCAGGGTGTGGAGTATATGAAAATAGGGGAGAATATTGTGGAATATTCAAAAGATTTTTTGTTCTACATGACCACTGGACTGAGGAACCCTCACTATCTCCCAGAGGTGGCTGTAAAAGTCTGTCTGCTGAACTTCATGATCACGCCACAAGGCCTACAGGACCAGCTTTTAGGGCTTGTAGCAGCCAAAGAGAAACCTGAGCTAGAAGAGAAGAAGCACCAACTCATTCTGGAGAGTGCTGCCAACAACAAGCAGCTCAAGGAAATTGAGGATAAGATCTTACAAGTGCTCTCCTCCTCACAGGGGAACATCCTTGAAGATGAGACCGGCATTACGATCTTGTCATCCTCCAAAATCCTCTCAGAGGGGATCTCAGAGAAGCAAAAAATTGCCAGTGTCACAGAGAAAGACATTGATGACACTCGCATGGGTTACCGTCCTGTGGCTGAGCACTCCTCCATCATGTTTTTCTGCATCTCAGAATTGGCCAACATCGAGCCTATGTACCAGTACTCCCTGACCTGGTTCATCAATCTCTACCTGTATTCCATTGCCCAGAGCTTGCAGAGCAATGATATAGAGGAAAGGATCAACAGCATTGTTGAGCACTTTACCCTCAGCATCTACAATAATGTGTGCCGCTCGCTTTTTGAGAAGGACAAGGTGCTTTTCTCCCTGCTGCTCACTGTAGGCATCGTGCAGGGTAAAGGCCGGGTTGACGACGGAGTCTGGCGCTTCCTTCTAACAGGTGGCATTGCTTTGGATAACCCTTACCTCAACCCTGCTCCAGAGTGGCTGTCTGACAAATCCTGGTCTGAAATCGTCAGGGCGTCCAAACTTCCAAACCTGGAGGGTTTCTTTGAACATGTCCAAGACAACGTGTCAAAATGGAAGGAGCTCTATGATTCAGGAAAGCCCCATAAGGACCAGTTGCCTGACCGGTGGAGTAAATTGGTGGGAATGGACAGAATGGTAGTAATCCGGTGCTTCAGACCAGATAAAATGGTTCCAGCAGTGCAGGATTTCATAGTGGATAACATGGGACAGGCTTACATTGAACCGCCCACCTTTGACCTGGCAGGGAGTTACAAAGACTCCAACTGCTGCACTCCTCTCATCTTTGTGTTGTCACCAGGATCTGATCCAACTGCAGGTGAATAATCAAATTCTTGTGACCTTTCTACATTTTAACACATGATAGCCCCAAATCTAGAATTAAATACAGAGGGATACTTGGTTCAGAAGTGACTTGTGGTTTTATGTTTGGATGCGAAAAGTTCATTACAGTATTGAATTGTTTCTTCAGGTCTGCTGAAGTTTGCTGATGACCTAGAAATGGGGGGCAGTAAGACCCAAACCATTTCTCTCGGACAAGGACAAGGACCCATAGCAGCTCAGATGATTGACAAAGCCATCAAAGAGGGTACCTGGGTGGTACTGCAGAACTGCCACCTGGCCACCAGCTGGATGCCTGCTCTGGACAGGATCTGTGTGGAGACCATCACCCCAGAGAACACACATCCTAGCTTTAGGTAACAGACTCTACACAGGCATTGAGTTTAACTGAAACGTGTTCTTGCATGAAGAAGACGATAGACAAGACAAGTATCTTTTCTTCTCCGCAGGTTGTGGTTAACCAGTTATCCATCCGACAAGTTCCCAGTCAGTATCCTGCAGAATGGGCTGAAGATGACCAATGAGCCGCCTAAAGGAATACGAGCCAACCTGTTGCGCTCCTACCGGAGTCACCCCATCTCTGACCCTGCCTTCTTTGGCAGCTCCAAGAAGCAGGTCATTTGGCAGAAGTTCCTGTTTGGTCTCACCTTCTTCCACGCTCTAGTACAGGAGAGGAGGAACTTTGGACCTCTGGGTGAGACCTCTGTTTGACCCTTGTGTGATGTATCGTTTTAATGTAAGGGTTTTGTTTTGATATTTGAAACATTTTTGTAATCATTTCATATTTATTTTTGGTTCATTATTCAAATTTTATGTAAAACAACCCTGTTGCGGTTGTTGGTCCGTTTTCTCTCAGGTTGGAATATTCCCTATGAGTTCAACGAGTCTGATCTGAGGATCAGTATGAGGCAGATCCAGATGTTCCTGGATGAGTATGAGGAGGTTCCACTGGAGGCCCTCACATACCTTACAGGTGAAAAACATATAGTCGTTAACACAGCATGACATTAATTATAATGCATATATAAAAATGTGTATTCAGTAACATGGCTCAAACCTCTCAACAAACATCACAACAATCTGCTATGATTTCTAATTTTTGTTTTTGCTTTAATGATCTCTTTTCTTCTCTTCTCAGGAGAATGCAACTATGGTGGCAGGGTGACAGATGACAAAGACAGGCGTCTGCTGATTTCACTTCTGTCCATCTTCTACAGTTGGGACCTGATAGAGCAGGAGGGCTACCACCTGTGTGAGGGAGATCTGTATTATGTCCCAGCTCATGGCCCCTACCAGGTACTGTCAGAGCTCTGGTCATTCCTAATTAATGCTTCAGTGTATAACTGCCATAAAGCATCTGTCTTCTTATGTCATGTTGGGGAAAATAAATCCAGGCTTGCATTTCAAATAAACACAACAGCAGCACATTTCACTGAAAACCCAGAGGAGGATTGATGAGTTTGAGCCGGAATGAAATCTCGATCATTTTTGGCTTTAGGGGCACCGTGTTGAAGATCGCTTCTAGAACTTAAGTACTTCTTTAATTATCCTACCTGAATAAAAAAAATATGTTTTCAAAAATGATTTTCTTTTTTCCAGACGTATGTTGACTACTTACGCAGTCTTCCAATTTGTGCTGATCCTTGTGTGTTCGGACTTCATAGCAACGCTAACATCACAAAGGATCATCAAGAGACCAATCAGCTCCTGGATGGAGTACTGCTGACTCTGCCCAGGCAGACGGGCGGCGGTGCCAAGTCTCCTCAGGTTTGCACTGCCTGTCTGGAGCACACAGACTTTTATTTTACACTCTTGGCTTCTGCTTATTTCTCTGAGGAAACACTACATGCAAATTTGTTGTCCCACATTCATGCTTTGTCTGTGCTCAGGAAGTCGTAGATGTGCTTGCAGAGGACATTCTTTCTAAGCTGCCTGCAGATTTTGACATACAAATAGTGATGGATATATACCCGGTCACGTACGAGGAGTCCATGAATACTGTTCTGAGGCAGGAAATAATCCGCTTCAACAGGTAATAACAACTTGTGCTGCTATGCGATTAAATATTAATCTTGGTTATTTATTGCTCAGTTTGTGCAGGACACACAATTAATACTTGATGCCATTAATCTCCACGCTTGACAGACTCACTCATGTGGTGCGCGTCAGCTTGGTAAACATCCGTAAAGCTTTGAAGGGCCAGATCGTTATGTCTGCAGAACTTGAGAAGGTCTTCAGCAGTATGCTGGTGGGCAAGGTGCCCGCTATGTGGGCAGCCAAGTCATACCCTTCTCTCAAGCCATTGGGGAGCTACGTGACTGATCTCTTAGCCAGGCTGCAGTTCCTACAAGTAAGAATTAGGATTGTTGTTAGTTTTAAAGCTAATCTATTACATTCTGTTCGTAGTATGTATGGAGAATGGATTACATCACTTTTTAAATTAAATACACTAATACCTATTAATATCCTTGGATGTGTGTCTTGACAGGATTGGATAGATAACGGCCCACCTACAGTCTTCTGGCTCTCTGGCTTCTACTTCACCCAGTCGTTTCTTACTGGCGTGGCTCAGAATTTTGCCAGGAAGTACACCATCCCCATAGACTACATTGGCTTTGAATTTGAGGCATGTTGTCATTTTTGTAACCTTTCTCAGTGTTTTTGGTCATCTTCAATCATAATAAATGAATAATAATAGGAATATATAGGGTGGATATTCATGCTCAGAGTTTTGTTCCAGGTAACCAAAGAGGAGACCCATATGGATGAGAAACCAGAGGATGGGGCCTATGTTAAGGGTCTTTTCATGGAGGGAGCTCGCTGGGACAGAGAGAACATGGTCATTGGAGAGTCCCTCCCCAAGATTCTCTTTGACTCTTTACCCATCATCAAGCTCAAACCGGGAGAAATGGCTAAGTTTCAACATGAAAACCACTACGTTTGTCCGGTTTACAAAACGAGCGCCCGCAGAGGTACCTTGTCCACCACTGGCCACTCCACTAACTACGTCATGTCCATCGAGCTGCCCTCTGACAAGCCACAGAAACACTGGATTAACCGTGGGGTGGCATGCCTCTGCCAGCTGGATGACTAAGAGCTAGCATCAACCGATCCAATATTCAATATTAACCTATTTAAACACTGTATATGCCAAAGAAATGTATTTGTTTGTATGCCAAAGAAGCACAGATGTAAACTGAAACAAGTCGAGGTTCTTAAGCTTGGTTGAAAGCATACATTGGTAACAATGACTACAATTAATAAAATGTTTCATCTTGAAAGACTATTAAGTCTATTAATTGTCGCATATCCTGCGTGGTTTATTGAGGAGGGAGTTTACATTTACATTAGATTTCAGCATAGAATTTCCTCTGATAATTCAAGATAATTGACTCCTAAAGTTTTAAACCAAACCAAAAGTTCATACTAGCTTTGAGCTACACAGTAAAAAGCAGAGTCATTGTGTGGATGTGGAGAATTTATTTTAAAACTTAAGAGATATTGTACTTTTTGTGGAAAAACCCATTATTTAAATTTTGTTTCATACTGATTTCAGTCACAGGGCTAGTAACTGGTGGGATCGCGTTATGAAAAGCGCTGGTGCCGATATGTGTTTGCACTATAGTGCACTTTAATCAACATTTCTAGTTTCCATGTGGCTCTTTTGTTTCAGGTGGTATGTTTCGCAAAGATTTATTACTTAATAATTCAGTCAAAATAACATCAGAACAAGTGGATGGTGTCAATATATGCAGCGCTCTCTCAACTCAGCAGTGCGTTCTGATGGCAAACACTAGATGGCAGCAAAGGCACAGGGGTCTGAACTGGTACCCACAATGAGAATGTCTGCTCACTACATCCTCACTGATGCGGTCTCTCCTATCATTCATATATGTATTTATATATTCTAGCAGCCAAACTGTGTAAGTGTGGTTTTATGAGAAATGTGGTCTTAATTTTGAGAAACAATACCACTAAAATATAATTGTTGGGAGAGGAGTTGCCAAAATATCTTGACTGGCGCTTCGATAATGAAATGCTGATGTTTAAACATGTCTCATCTATCGCACTGCAGGGGGTTTTGTCCAGATTTAGCACAGAGACGTGTGCAAAGCAAGAGCAAAAATGTTTGTGATAAGTGTACCTTGCCATCACTGATGATGGCTGGGAGTGTGAGTTATTGCCTTTCTCTGCATACAGGCCATTACATCACGGGATGCAAATCACCACTGAGCCTTTTCACGATGGACCTAATTCAACCAAACTTAAGTGAGGAGAATGTGTTTACAAAAACACCCCAATGGTATAGTAGTCACATACTCAACCATATAACTTTAGATCAGGTGGTTGGTGAGTGTTGTCGCCTGGCTGATGCTGTATTAATGTCAGCAATGCTTACTGCACTCTGCAAGTCAGCACTTGTGGGTTCAATCATTATTCATCAGACATCATGAATTCAGCTTCTGCATCAACAGCCGCCCTATTATTGGACGTAAAATACTGCAACAATAACTCTATATATTATAAAATGCAGCGGATGCAGGCTCCTGTGGACAGATGCTACTAATTCTATGGTGTGTTTTGAAGTTAGAGATTGTACATCTCTAAGGGACCCTCCGAAGTCTCGACCTTGGAGTTGATCCTCTGTCTAGTCCCTTCAGGCCTCCTTATGCTAATGTGTAAATGTCCTCCAGAGAGAGCCTCCTGGAAAGCTAGATGATCATTTCCCTTTAAAGAAAATGAGCAAACTGAACTGCCAGGAGAAGCAAAACACAGGCATGTCCTCCAACATGTTATGAGAGTGTGACACCTCTGTTTACTCAGTATTACATTACCAAAATACTACTATATATATCTACTTCCGTTCTCTGAGCAAGGACGCCCCGGTGGCAGCATTTATTGGAGTCACTAAATTATGTTAATGTTGAGCTGATAAGGAAGTGGAAGAACCTCCTGTGTTTTCCGATACGGTTCCCCTAAATGATGAACTCTGTACGAGACTGTGTTTTATTATGGGGGAATTACACTGAGAATGGTGGGAACCTTCATCAAATAAATCACACAGCACATTTGGTTTTGCGTCAGTGAATGCTGCACTGACCTTGATTTGTGTAAGTATTGGTATAACTGTGTGTCAACAAGCAAAATCATTTCAGCTATTTAGAGCGTGGTGTTTGTCTTGCAGAGTCACAGAAACCCTGCAGTTCAGGGAACATGGACACCATGTCTACGTACAGGACCTGGATGCACTGCTCTCCGTGTAAACTTTCTGAGTGGGAAATTGTGTTCTGGTAAAGTGAACTCAGTCATTTTATTTGGCGTTTATCCTTGAGGAAGGCATCTTGGCATTTATCCATAAGCAATGCATCACAATGTGTCCCCCCCGGATCCTTGAGGAAAATCCATGACCTTGATTTCAATTGAATTGTAGAGGTGCAGTTGATGGAGCATTCTACTGTGTGTTTAGGTATGCAAAGGACTGTCTCAAACGTGCATATCAAAAGAATATTAATTTGAGTCTAAACTGCAAAAATACCTTGACAATAGCTTACTTTCTCAAAATATACAAGGATGACACAATACTGATTTCTACTCATGCCAAGGAATTAATAAAGTGCTTGAATACCAAGTCTACAGTTATGAATGTTAATTAATCATTTATAGAGGGTTTTATTATTAAGTCTGCAGTTATGAATGTAAAAAGGTAATGAATAGAGGGTTTTAATATAAGGCCTTCAGTTCTAAATGTTTATAAGTCATTAATGAAGGCTTTTAATTGTCACGTTTCTATTGATACCCGTTAATACATTTTTAATAGAGGGTTTTAATCGCCAAGTCTGCAGTTATACATGTTTAGGAGTCATTAATGAAGGATTTTAATTGTCACGTTTGTATTGATGATCATTAATAAGTCTTTAATAGAGGGTTGGCATTTATTAATGTCAATAAAAGTCATTAATAGAGGGTCGATCTGCGGTTATAAATGTTAAAGCAGTTGTTAGTGGGCCTAAATGGATACTGGTCAAGATAGTCTGCAGCCTTTTTCAAGAAATAAACCATCAAACCAATTACAGAGAGATTTCCCAACCTGGCAACTCAAAAGTTGTTCTTAGTAATGGCTTATAACTGATCTATAAAGCCCAAGTAGACAAAGTGATTTAATCACCAAATCACACTTCGTTGCTGGAGGGACAGGAGAGCTCAGACCACCCACCCATCTGACAGATGACGGCTTTATTATGCTGGCTGCACTCATAAACCCATTGGCTGCTGGTGAAGACTGGAGCGAGACAGAGAGCAGGGGCTGATTCAAATGTAGGCTTGGAGATCATCATGATGTGCGTCGTCCTGTAGCACAGTGTGATGAGGATTTAGATTGAGCCGGCGGCGGAGGAGGAGCACACAGCCTCCGTGGCATGTGCATTTCCTGAACGCAAGCGCACATCCAGCTAACGCGGAGATGTGTTGAGTAGTGTTGGCGGTGGACGTCTAGAAGGTGTCGGTCACTGCTGTCGCTCAGCTGTCTCCCCTACTGTCACCCCCCCCCCTCCGTGAGTGTGTATGTGTGTGTGTGTGTGTGCGTGTGTAGGAGGAAGATACTACGAGAGAGAGAGAGAAGTTTTCCTTTGCGCATGGTCGCCTGTCGTTCACTTCACACGATGGCACGCCTGAATCCGCGTGCAGCGTCGTTGCGTTCGGAGCCGTGTCGCTTTCAACAGATCTAAGAAATCCCCCCCCCCCCCCCCAAAAAAAAAGTGTCACCATGGCTGAATTTGGAGACAACAAGAGCGCCGTCGGTCCACCGGTTGCTGGCTGGAAAGCTGCGTCAGGAGTGAGCCTGGAGACGCACCGAGGGGAGCCGGTGTCAAACGGAAACTGCGGCGTGTCGGACACCGTGAAGAGGGTCCAAAACGAATCCAGCTGCGAGTCCCCGACGTGGGAGAGCGCGGGATCAATCCCTCGACGCAGCAGTCTGATCAAGGTAGGCCATCATTTCTATCGGGGGGGGGGGGGGCTCATCTTGATTTGAAATATAAGAGGAAACACTTCAAAACTAAATATGCATGCAAACTGTTGCCATAGTAGACCTGACTTAATGAGCAATGATTCAATAGAAGATGAGACAAGATAAAGTAGGATATCATGGTTACACACAAACATGTATGGAATAAAAAAAGTCACCATCAAAGCATTACCGAATGGTGTGACTTAACACACTCATAAATACACTCAGCTCTCCCCCAACACCTCTTTATATACTCTGCAACTTGAAAAAATAAACAGTTAATACTGTGACTCTGCTTCCTGTCAGCTTCCTTTCCATCTGTCCAATAGCAGAATAATCAGTCGCCTCCCTCAGGTGCCAATGCTGTTGAAGAAATTTGGACAAATGAGTAGAAGTATTGTGTGCATAAAAGATGGACGTCATGACACATTTAAGATGATAGTGAGTTTAGATGCAGCCTGTCAAACTTTTAGACCCCAAGCCTCGAGTATGACCTCACAGGAAAAACACGCAATGTCAGAGCTTTGCAGTCATATGTGTCTTATAGGGTTGATCTGTGCAGGGAAGGCTTTGTTCCAGTCACAGACTACAGCAGGGAATGTCACGTATTCGCACTTCATCAGCCAGGGAGAAGGAGGAGGAAGAGAGACTAAAAAGTGAAATCACCTGCTGTCGTCTTTGATTAAAATGAGAAATTGCACCCCTCCATGTGTGGCTCACAGTTGAATACCCCTGTTGAATTAACCCTGCTGCCTACACTGATCTGAGCCCCTTATGTCAAGTTTATTTATATTAAGCCCTTTACACAGATATCACACTCAGCAGTTTATGATGTTGTTTTATTGACTCAAAGGGCATTTAAAGTATTGTCATATCATTAACATTTAATCAGTAACTCGTCCACTGACTTTGTGCTCTTATGGTGTCGACTTTTCATGGGGGAGGTCTTGTATTGAGTTGCTGCTTTTCTGCAGAGCTACTGCCTGTAAAGACATGATTATTCAAGCATGGCTTCTTCTGTGTCTGATTGGCTCCCACTCTGCAAGCAGGAAGCCAGTTAGTTGGCCAATTTCCTTGAAAGGTTCATGTTGCAATATTGCTATTAAGTCATGAACAGTTGGTGTTGACACCTAACTTTCTACCGCTCTTTCACTGAAACACACACACACACACACACACACACACACACACAAATATTCCTCACCTCCTTACCCACACACACAGCAGGCCTGCTCTTGTCTTGTTTCTGTGTGTTGCGACATTGCAGCCAACCCGACAGAGGATTTAAAAACACTTTGCTTCAGTGACGTTCTGGCATCTCATTCTGGGTCAGAAATGGTGTTAAGTAAGTGTGCTCTGCATGCAGAACATCACCTGCACTTCAAGGAGTGTAGTTAATGCAGGACAGCGTGGGGGGAGAAATGCTGTACACTGCATATGCATCCCGTGTATTGAAGCATGCATTTGTGGTATGATGATGAATTCGATTTGTCGATATTCAGTGGGCACACTTAATGCTGAGAACGTGCAGCAAAGCATTCATCACAGCAGTGCGCATACGTTTGTTCTTTCACCATAAACGTGCTTGTATTTTGAATCCCAGACACCTGAGGCTTAAGATAGATGGAGCTCAGAGTTATGAACCCAGTCGTCAGCACAACAGTCTGTTCTGCTGTTTCCCAAACTACCCCAATGGCTCAACTCAGGATTCCACACAATAGGAGTCTGGGGTGGTATGTAGGCAGATAAACAGGAAATGTGACATTCCAGACTGCTTTTCACAGGAGTCATGTGATTAATGTCCAGTGTGTGTGTGTGTGTGTGTGTGTGTGTGTGCGCGCTCCCGTCGGCGTCGACTGAGGTAATGAGAGTACCTTTAATTGCGTTTCATCAGTATGTTCTTCATGCTCTCCGCCGTCCTCTCACTTATTCTGTCTCGCTCTCTCGTGTGCGTGAAGGAGATGCAGAATCAGTTGCCCGCTCAGTTTGTGTCTGTTTCGAGTTCATCTAGATGTGTAGATAACCACCAGACTCTCTCTTTGTCTGTGTTTTAAAGCACACTCACAGAAGCACACACTTGCACAGACTTGACATCCAGTAAAACACAGCTAGGCGCAGCAAATATCTGCCATCCAGCTCTCATATTACTCATGCCAAAACTGTACTATAAGACTCAGAAATACATGCTTGGCATGTTTATGTGCGTGTGAGAGAGAATCTACCACAAACTATATATCCAAGCATATATCCACATAAGACAAGAACTGCCTCAACTCTTAAAGGTGACTGCAATGCTTCAACGTATCCTAAAACCTCAGGAATAACATTTTTTGATATATGCATTCATTTGCTTTCTTGCTGAGAGTTAGATGAGAAGATCGACACCACTTACCCAGTATGACACTGGGGCAAGGAAAAGGTTATCTTAGCTTAGCATAATGGCTGAAAGTAAAGGGAAACAGCTAGCCTGGCTCCGTACAAAGGTAACAAATCTGCACAACAGCACCCGTAAAGCTCACTAATCAACACATTGTGTCTTGTTTGTTTGATTTGCACGAAAACACAAATGTAGAGCGAGCCAGGCTGTTTCCAGACCTTATGCTAAGCTAAGCTAACCCTCTCTTGGCTCCAGCGTTATATCTAGCAGACAGACATTAGAGTGAACATGTGTATTTCCCAAAATGTTTGGGTTCCTTTAACTTTCATCACATGTTGAGACATGTGATTTACTGGACAGCATATTTTAGTGTGTGAACCTTCATCAGTATGCATGTCTAATGGGGTTGTGTGTGTGCATATGTATTTTTGTGTGTGTGTTTTCAGACCGAGGGAGCAGCATTAGCCAGAGGCGTTAGCACACAGCTGGGGTTGTTTGAGTCAGAGCAGCCCTGAGCACCTCCTGCAGTTCAGATCAACATATGTAGCCTGCTTTAAACTACTTTAGCCTGCATAAGCATGACCCCTGCACAGCACAGGGAGTGGATAAACCTTCTCACTGATTGTGATGGAGCCACAGAACATTCAGCTACTCTGATCTCCTCTGGAGATTCATAATATACATCCAGCCATCCACGTGTGTGTCTTGAGTTTGTGCCTGTTTTTGAGCCTCACCTCAAGTCATCACTGAGGCGTGTGAAAGCCCCGCTCAGCGCTTTGATCATTGATGCCCGACTCAAGGCTCCAACCGCCTGTTCGTGGTCTTAGCGGGCCTCCTACCTTCAGTAAATGAATCTGTGACGTTTGTCAGCTGAAATCGTGGTTAGCTCTCTGACAAGATGACCTTTTCAAGTCAACCTTTACTTGTTTCATTTTGTGCGTTTGATTGTGTCTGTGACTGTGCGTTTGATTGTGTCTGTGACTGTGTTTGTGTGTGCGCCTGCAGTTCTTTGGACTTCAAAGGTTTGAGGCGTAAAAGAGCTGCAGCTCTACTTGCCACAAGGGCAGGGGTTTTACAGGCAGACAGCAGTTGAGTTACTGTGAATGCTCACCACATTTTGTGTTTAACAGTATTGCCAGACATTAATTAAGCCGCTGACTGAAAGACTCGACCACATAGTGCTTCCTGCGCCCTGTTTGTCGCTAATGTCCCGTCCTCCACTGCAGTCACACACACGTGTGCAGCTGTGTGTACGTTCTCATCTATTTGAACCCACGTTTAGCTCAGTTTCATCAGTAAGAGTTAACTGAGTGCATGGGATGAAGCATCATTATTGTTGCTGTGGTTACCTGCAGTGTAACGGTCTTGTGCAGTGGTTGATTGTAACTATACGGTTGTGATGGACACCTGCCAGCCAATCAGGAGCAATTATTCCTTAGCCATGGTATAATGTGATGAGTAGAACTATATGCACACACACACACATACTGCTGGCTGCTGGCACCCTCACGTGAGTGTTCAGATTATAATAATAAGACTTTCTTATTGAAGGCTTGTATTGCACGTTCCATACATCATCTCACTTTTCCATGAAATCCCCCCCCCCCTTTCCAGCACTGGAATAAACTCTGCCATTAATCATCCATCATCTGCCATCAAACACACAAGGCTAGAGGGAAGACGGATCTGCCTCCCCACCAATTCTCACTCCTCTATTCTTTACATTCTCTCATCTAACTAGCATCTCTCTTTCTCTGATTTACTGTTTGTCTTAATTAGTGGATCAAAGATGACACCCACTAATGACTTTCATCGTCCTGCTGACTCTGAGACGCTGTAATTAGTGATACAAGCGTGTTGCATCCATGCTGGTTTCTACAGGCAAATACCCAGGGCTCTGTAGGCATAAAGACATAGACAGTGATCTACCAAAGAGCTCCTTTATTTATTTCTCTCCATCCTTCTTTTAGCTCATCTTTTTTTCTTCTTCGTTTTCTGTTACTCTGTGTCCTTTTCTCAAGTTTTTTAGTTTTCTGTGATGTATCTCTGTCATCTTGTGGGTGCTTCTCTGATAACTGCATCTAAACTGCTCTGCCACACAGTGTTCCCCATTTCTCTCACACTTCATCCATCCATCTGTCCCTACAGTTCAATCAGTCATCGTGTTCTATCAGGGACATCAGTCAATCATAGCAGTGCCTAATTTTCCAAATGTATTCACAGTAATCTTAGATAATGAATACATCATTTGATGGGCTCACATATGTGCTAAACCTAAAGATAATGATCAATAATTAGAATTAGGAGTCATTTTCAGTGACATCTGCCATTACTATAAAGAATTCTTTCTTTCTCCGTTTCTTTGTCCTTTGTGTTGTCGCTTCACTTGGCCCTCAGTGAAGCCACAGGAAGCTCTGTGACGAGCTGACAGGCGGCTTCCTGTTTTGAAGCGCAGTGGTGGTTTTGGAGACTCATCTTCCGCTTAGTCAGAAAAACAAAATAGGGCCTTTGTGACGGAAACATACCGCACATTCTAACAGAGGTTGAAGTCGAATGGATTTTCTTTTTCATCAGGGTATAGAGGCTGCACTTGTTTTGTTTTGTTATTTGTGTGTCTGCGTTTGTGCTCTAATCTGCTTAGACAGTGTGTGCTGCTTTTTTTTATAGAAAAATCAATAAATGTACCTTTTGTTTTTTATTCATGTGTTTATCCTGTTGCAGGTTAATCTGTGCCCTCCAGTTTCATCTTGTCAGGATAATTCATTCAGAGTCTACAGTGACGTCAGCGTTGTTTGGTTATGTCTCTCTCTTTATCGGTAAATTCATGTCGTAGGCGTCACAGAGGTGCACGTGTAGGACAGCCTCCACACATGAGATAATTGAATCTCAACTGTTAAACAGGCCCCTGGGAGACATGCTGGTGTTTCCCCCGCTGCAGACACAGCTCGTGACCGGCACACACCATAAGAGGTTTATTGGATTTTTAGGGGAAGGCACATTTGTCCATCACCTGTTTATTAATCAAGAATGACGCTTTTGTTACTTGTCACATGGTGCATAAATGTCGGTGGAGTACATGGGTATCGTGTGGCTCTGTGCCACACAAGGACCACACACACACACACACACACACACAGGAAGAGATACAGATCGAGACCACCGATAATCTCCGATGCCTGTCACCACACTGTGTGAAAGGATGAGAGAGGGTGACTGATTGGAGTGGTACCGTACGCTCCTGTGTGAAGGTGCACGTGCCACGTATTTGTGAGTTAAGTCAACAAGTATTGTCTCTGCGCCTCATTCTGTGTCACTGAGGAATTTCCCATGAGCTTTCATATTCAAATTGGGTGCTTTTTTTCAAAATACATGCTGCTGGTGAGGTGGAGCTGCGTCTGAGTCTTCTTCTTTTAGAGGCGTTGCTGAAGCACTACAAAGGGTGAAGTCAGTGTTTTATTTTGTTCAAATATTTTTTAGGGGCTAGAACTGATTATGAGAGCTTTTCCTTTTTCTTCCTGCAGTCTTCAGAGTAAGATTAAAAGGTGGGTCTTGAAGGAAAGACGTACTGTCTCTCTCGCCACACCCCTTCTATCATACCCCAAGGCACCAGGCGTATTTTTAGAGCAACGCCGCCCTCATCATGCCGCCTCAAAAACAAACTTGTCGCCATTGGTAACACTTCTCCATCCTAATGAGCTAATTATATGAGGATTTGTGATGCTTTCTGAAGGAAACCTTTTCATCCTCTGTGAGTTATGCTTCCCCTCTCTCATGTGTTCATTCATATTCTTTAGATGAAACACAGGATCTTTTCTTTCTCTCATCTCTTTTGGCCTTTCATATCCCCCAGATCCCCAGATTTCTTTCATATGAATGGTTCCCTCCTCTCCTCTCTCATAAAAGATCCAAGTGCTCTCATATGAACTCTTATTTGAATGAAGTCAGAGTCATGCTGATGAGTATGTTAATATGCCGCTGATCACAGATCACTATGAATATGAAAATGTTGATCGGCCTACTCGTCTGATCTATTTGGACTTCTTAAATCCTACAAACCATATTAGCTTTATTATACCTTTATGTATTTTAATCAGGAGAGACACTTTAATGGAGAAAAGATAATATATGTGATAATGAAGTCTTGACAGTACGTCATTGCATAGCACCAGGATGGCCGAGTGGTTAAGGCGTTGGACTTAAGACCCAATGGGCAAATGCCCTCGTGGGTTCGAACCCCACTCCTGGTATTGTATTACCAAAATTAGTTGAATACATAACATCACTTATGAAAATAATTGTCATAAGAGATTATGGTGTGGCTGTAGCTCAATTAGTGGCAACAACAAGGTTGTTGGTTCTATCACCGGCTCCCCACTGACCGGATGTTAAATTACTCCCCAAAGTTCAGGTTACCTGTATGTATGTATATGAAGATTGGAATAAAGTTATAAGTATTTTGAATTTTCAGAAAACCAGAATCTGTGTTTGTATTGTAGAATTACAATTTTGATTTTAAAGATTTATTTTTATTACATATTGTCTGTTACTTTTTGCTTCCCTGCTTGTGATTTATAGGCCTACAGTATGTAAGTAAGACAGTAATATGTCGAGTGTGTGGGTGTCCTCAGTCAGTTTTAGGATTGAATCAACTACAGTTATGTCATCCTGCTTAGACCTTCGATTAGCTTCAATTAAGTCTTTGATTGGATTTTATCAGGACTCTAAAATATCCATAATTGAATAACTTCGCCCACATATATGCTCTTATCTGTTCTCTGTGGGGGTGATATCTGATCGGTCAATAAATCAGACGGATGAGCTGCGATGGTGAGCTCAGATAAACTGATTGGGTCTGCCAGCGTCATTGCGGAGGGGCACAATTAGAATGCTGCTGCCTCTGTCTGGTCAGGTATGATTAATGGTGTAATGGTGAAAGGCAAGGGCAAGCGAAGGCTTTTAGCGTCAGGAAAGACAACAGATTGGGAGGAGGAGGCTCTATATAGTAGACCAAATAATCTGTGTTTATATATTGTTATATAAACTGACATGCCTTTTTAATCCTTTGAGATCCATTCTGGATGGAAAATAAATGCTTTTCATGCCCAAGCAAAGAATACTGTTCAGAGGGATAACTGTCTGTCTGTCTCTTTCTACTAATTTGTCTTCCCCCTCCTGCTCCTTTCTTTATCTGCGCCGTCCTTTCATCCTTCCTTTCCTCCCTCCTCATCAGAATGGGTCACGTGCTGGTCGGGACAGGAAGAAGACGGTGTCCTTCAGCAGCAGCCTGTCAGAGAAGAAGATCAGCAGTGCTGCAGACTGTATCCACTCCATGGTGGGTCATCCACATTGTAAACCTTTACATGGAATATAAAATAAGATAATCCTTTATTAGTCCCACAGCGGGGACATTTGCAGGATTACAGCAGCATAGTGCAAATGAACAAACAAGAGACATAAGTAGAAAAACAAGATCAAAACAAGTATAATAAATACGTAATCACACAGTAAAGGTATAATAATTAAAAAATGTTTAACAAACCCGCAACAAAAACTAAAATATGATATAGTCGGACTGAATGATTGTTTATATTGCATTGCATATACATTTTACTTATATGTGCATGAAATAGTGAATGTCCCTTGTATGCATCAAGAGTTGAATGATAGATCACAGGCTTTTGAGCCTGTCAGACACGAAAGGGAGCTTGAAATGGAGGGAGCTTTACACTGAAAGTCAGCAGTTGACAACTTCATCTATTCATTTCAGGTTGAGGGGATTGAGCTGAAGAAAATCCGAACCAACTCCCGTATTTACCAGCGTTACTACCTGCTGGACGCAGGCCTCCAGGCTCTATGCTGGGAGCCATCCAAGAAGGAGTCAGACAAAGCCCGCATCTCTCTGGCCTCCATAAAAGAGGTCAGTGTCCAGAGAATTTTTTTTTAAAATCAGGGGTTTTCAAAGTCTGAGAATGTGGGCCTCCTTTAGACAAAGCTGGGAAACAGGCGCCCCCTCCCCCCCCCCATATAGTTTGCTGATTATGTTATTTGAACCCATAGACACTTCACATTCCACTTGACCATTCACACTATTGAACCAAGATTGAAGCTACTATTGCTAATATCGTTTGACATAACTTCAGACGATACCAAATAAATAGAAAAGGTTTGTCCTAAGGCATTTATTAGTTCATGACTCTGGGGAAGTGGGAAAAACTGTAAAATTCCCCCAAATTCCCCTCTAAACTATTTCTTTAACCAATTGACACACATTAGGTTATCCTATGTGATCGTCTTTTGATAACCAATGTAATAACTGATGATTTTTTCACTTCCATTAACTGAGCCTCCCCTGGAGGTGTTAGGAGCCCTCTCCCTCTTTAAATACCTCTGGTCTAAATCCACCCTCCCTCGCTTTATTAATGATCTCACTGAGTCCTTTAGACTAAAGCATTGGGAATATTTACAACCCTGAATCGTAAGGAAGGCAACCGTTGATTTGTTTCACTTCTGGTCTCACACTCTAGGTACGGACAGGTCGTAACACAGAAACGTTCCGCACCAGCGGAGTTTATGAGCAGATTTCCGAGGACTGTGCGTTCTCCATCATCTATGGAGAGATGTATGAAAGCTTGGACCTGGTGGCCAACTCTGCTGAAGTGGCGAACATTTGGGTGACGGGCCTGAGGTATGACACTGCAAGAACTGGGAGCAGTCTTATTTGCTGGACGACTCTGCGTTTTTTGCTGAACTAAACCAATAAAATGAATGAAAAAGCTGTCAGTGGAGGGCTATTCTGCTGTTGCAGGAATTGCTTTTTATGTGAGAGTCAGCGAAATACCTGAGATAAAAATGAAAGAAATTGTGATGCAGTATAGTAAGGAAAATATTCTGTCCAATTGCATCTGCCTTGTCCGTTCTTCCCGCAGGTATCTGATGCAGTATGGGAAACATGCCCTGGACATGCTCTCCAGCAGCCAGGACAGCCTTCGTCTTGGCTGGCTGCAGCAGTTGTTCTCCTCTGCTGCTGATTCGGACGGACAGGAAGACGTGGAGGAAGGGATCCGCTTGCAGTTGGCCGTTAGGCTGATACAGAGCGTGAACCCTGGGGTCGGCGCCCGCAAAGTGGAGCACAGGTTCAAAGAGCTCCAGAGAGTTCGGGAGAGGATGTGTGGGCTCACTCTAGATAATGAACCTGGAGCTAAAGATCATGTCGAAAACAAAAGAGCAATAGGAAGAAATGAGCCAGTCACCAGGCAGCAGTTCATTGAGGTCTTCCATGACTTTTGCACACGACCAGAGATCTACTTTCTGTTGGTGCAGTTCTCTAGCAACAAGGAGTTCCTGGACACCAAAGACCTGATGAGGTTCCTCGAGGCTGAGCAAGGCATGACTCAAGTGGGTAACATGAATTAATCATGCATACAAATAGCAGAAAACAGGTCAGACATATATTTGCAAATCCCAGCCTTTATTACATCATTACACCCCTTTCCAATTTCTTTCCTTCATCTCTCAATTCTCTTCTCTCACTGTGACCTCCAGGTGAGTGAGGAGACCAGCTTGAAGCTCATCCAGTCCCACGAGCCATCGCAGGAGGGCCAGCAGGAGGGATACCTGTCACTGGATGGCTTCACCAGCTACCTCACCTCGCCAGAGTGCCACCTCTTCGACAAGGAGCACGACACCGTGTGCCAGGACATGTGCCAGCCTTTGTCCCACTACTACATCAGCTCCTCCCACAACACCTACCTCATCGAGGACCAGTTTCGTGGCCCGTCTGACATCTCTGGCTACATCCGCGTGCTGAAGATGGGTTGCCGTTGTGTGGAGGTGGACGTTTGGGACGGCCCCGATGGGGAGCCGGTGGTGTGCACTGGACACACTCTCTCACCACCACTGGCCCTGCGCTGTGTGTTAGAAGCAATTGGAAGATTTGCGTTTGTGGCCTCGCAGTACCCATTAATTATATGTCTTGAGAACCACTGTTCACTTCCACAGCAGAAGGTGATGTGGCAACATCTCATGAGGATACTAGGGGAGAAGTTATACAGAGATCCGCCATACGAAGGGGAGTCATACTTACCATCGCCACATGCGCTAAGGCATCGAATTCTACTAAAGGGTAAGAAGTTGGGGCCAGGTCCTGATGGGGAGGACGGGGAGGTAAGTGAGGAGGATGAAGGGGCAGAGATGTGTCAAAGGATGAAAGCGGTTAACAGTGGAGTGGCAGCGCCTGGAGGAAATGAGAAGGACATGGTGCAGAAAAATGTCTCTTTCACAGCAGTGACTCAGTCTAATCCTCAACATCTTGTCCCCAAACGTTTACAACTCTTGAAGGAGCTCTCTGACCTAGTAACTCTTTGCCGCTCAGTCCGCTTCATTGACTTCCCCACATCGACCAAAAGCCAAAACCCTTGGGAACTGTGTTCCTTTCATGAGTCTCTGGCCGTGCGTCTCGCTGGCGAAAGCCCTGGAGACTTTGTCAACCACAACAAGCATTTCCTGTCACGGGTGTACCCCAACCCCATGCGTATTGACTCGAGCAATATGAACCCTCAGGACCTGTGGAAGTACGGTTGCCAGATTGTGTCTATGAATTTTCAGACAGCAGGACTGATGATGGACCTGAACATAGCCTGGTTCCGGCAGAATGGGAACTGCGGTTACGTTCTGCGGCCAGCCATCATGCGGCAGGAGGTGTCTTATTTCAGTGCAGACACCAGAGACACGGTGCCTGGTGTGTCTCCACAGCTGCTCCATGTGAAGGTGTGCTGGAATAATGCTTCGACCACAACAAATGTTGAGTTCTAATAAACTGGAAAAATCCTCTAAACTCATGATTGTGTTTCTGGCCTCCCAGGTGATAAGCGGTCAGAACCTGCCCAAGCCACGTGGTGCCGGGGCCAAAGGAGACGTAGTGGACCCCTACGTGTACGTTGAGATCCACGGTATCCCAGCTGACTGCGCAGAGCGCCGCACCAGGACGGTGACACAGAATGGGGACAACCCTGTCTTTGATGAGAGCTTTGAGTTCCAGATCAACCTGCCGGAGCTCGCCATGGTTCGCTTTGTGGTGCTGGATGACGATTTCATAGGCGATGAGTTCATAGGTAGGTGTCAGGGTCAGAGGTCAGAGGGGTGACTGTAAATGGACTCAAACACAACGATTTCATAGTTTGAGTTTGTAAGAGTGGATCAGACTGTTTAAGAGTTTTTACTGGACATGTTTTTAGATTTTTTTCAAATGAATTGTGATTTCCCTTCTACCACAGGCCAGTACACCATCCCTCTGGAGTGTCTTCAACCGGGCTACCGACATATACCACTCCAGTCTCTGACAGGAGAGGAACTTGCTCACGCCAATCTGTTTGTCCATGTGGCCCTCACCAATCGGAGGGGAGGGGGAAAGCCTCACAAAAGGGGAATGTCTGTGCGGAAGGCCCGCAAGGGGAGGGACTACACAGCTCTGAGGGACTTGGGGGTCCGGGCTGTGGATGAGGTTTTCAAGATGGCTGCTCCTCCGCTGAGAGAAGCCACAGACCTGAGGGGAAATATGCAGGTGAGTGAAAAAATTACTTTGTGATCACTTCGCCAGTCAACAACGGTTTCGATAAATCTTTGTATTCAAGTCATTTATCAGGCAAAAATGAAAAACAAATACTGGCTTCCAGCTTCAAATGTGATTATTTGCTGCTTTGAATGTGGGTTTTGAGCTCTTTGTCAGACAACACAAACAATATAAATATGTTGCACTTGCAAGTGAAAAGGTATATCTCACCTCTCTTGCTCATTATCAATATATTGAGATTGAACGGCGATTATTCTACAACTGTAAAGAAGAAAAGGGAAGACTGCCACTGGTGTTCTAGTCAATAGTTGAAAAAAAGCTCATCTAACCTTTATAAGCCATGCAGCATTTTTGTCTGTGTGTGTCACCTTTGGGCAATAAAAAGAGTAATTATACGCTCAGTCAGTGTGATGAGACTGTTGTCATCCGCGTCTATTCATTTCTTCTGTTTCAACCTGAACTACTACAACAGCACAGCTGCAGGAGAGAACTACAGAGAGCAAATCAATAGTAGAAGGAAAAGACAAATAGCTCTGTAGCAGAAGTGACTTTTGATTATGTGTGTGTGTAGGTGTGTGCGTGTGTGTGAGTGAAAGAGAAAAACCAAATCAAGTGAGAGACAGAGTGGGAATGAGATTTTACAGATTTTATGTTTTTCCATCAGGGTCAGGAAGTAAGAAAGAGGTAGATTGTGAAACTTTGTGTGCGTTTGAATTTGCAGGGTATTATATCTGTCGGTCCTCTTTTCTTTTCTTTCTTCACCAGAACTCAGTAGCAGTGTTCAGGGAGCTGTGTGGGGTGTCAGCGGTGGCTAACCTCATGCAATGCGTCCTGGCTCTGGGCTCCAGGGTGTCAGGACCAGATGGGGCGCCTTTACTACTGTTCAACCTCTTTGACCACTACCCCACACTGGAGCCCCAGGGGCCCCTGCCGGACGTCCTTCGCCGGGTTGTCTCCACCTATGCAATGGTGAGGAAGGAAGAGACAGTTCCATACTTGTGGTTGTTCACCAGATGGAGTTTCTCATCTCTGAAATACATAGAAAAGGAAGGAAAGCGCAAACAAAAGCAACAAAGATCACAAATCAGTGAACCACCTCCCGTCTCCTGTGTGCTTGACCTAACAATGAACCCCACTCCCAGACAAAAGCTTCCTTTTAAACCAATGTATTCTCAAACACAATGTGAGCTCTTCATTGTTATGTAGCAGACAACATTCCCATTTGTTCTGGGACTACCAAGGCCCAGTAAACACATCCTTCCCTTGGCCTGAATCCACTGTGTGTTTCCACCCAAATAAACTTTCATCGACTGAGGAGAAAGTTGTTCAACAAGACTTAATTTATTTAATGATGTCTAAAAAGAAATCCAGCCTCCGCCTTAGAAATACATACAAAGAGAGAAAGAGGGACAGAGGAAAACTAGAGGTCAGAGGGGTCAGTTTGGTCTGTTAGTCATCTCATCAAGTAGTCAATAAGGTGGGATTAACCGTTTGTTTGGCTGAGTTTAGCTTGCTCAGCTGCAAGGATAGAATGACAGCCTTTCTCTCTGTCCTCACTTTTAACATATTTCCCTGTGGTCTCTACCTCCGTCTTTCAGCCTCTTACTCATCCCTTCTTTCACTCATTGATCGCTCTTAGTTCCTGCCTCCTCTTTTTCCCTCTGGGTCTTGTTAGACTGTGACAGGCCACCTATATGTGGTCCAGCACTCTAGCCTGTCCTGCCATGTTCAAGTGTTGCTGCGGCAAACAACATTACACCCCTTTATTTCGCCATCTGTCTGGCCCCTGCAATACTTTTTCAATTGATATTTACTCAAAGTGCACTTGTTTGTGTTTGATATTAGATATTCCACAGGAGTCTCTTCGGTAGGGTGATGGATAGTCAGTATGAATTGCCAATATAGAGATAATGTCAAGAGAGCACAATGTGATGTGTTTGTGTGTGTGTGTGTGTGTGTGTGTGTGTGTGTGTGTGTGTGTGTGTGTGTGTGTGTGTGTGTGTGTGTGTGTGTGTGTGTGTGTGCATTGTGAGTGAGGGAGGGTTTGTAGCCAAAAACCGGCTGTACTAGAGACAAATAGATCTGTCTCTAGTCTTATTAAGTTATGATTAAGGCGCCGGTGTATAAACCGTGACACTTTAATTTAAATAGGGTTGTTTATCACTGCTATGCAACTATTCTATTTGTGCATTAGTGTGTTCGTGAAAATGTGTGTTTGTGTGTGTCTCTGTGTGTGTGTTTAGTCGCTTCCGTTTCCAGTCAAGCGGATCAGAGTTGAAAAAGCTTGCTGAATACCATTAGTATAGATTTGAATGTCGTTCAGCTAAATGGATTGCACACCTCAATCCTGATGCCGGGAGGGAGAGGCAAACGACAGAGACAGGAAATAGGGAAATAGGTCTCTGTGTGTGTGTGTGTGTGTGTGTGTGTGTGTCTTGGATCTGGTCAAATTTATGTACTGTAGTTAATCCCTTATTTGTCGAACAGTGTTCTTTTGTTCTCCAGCGGGGTTCACGTCCCAGCAGGATGAGAGGAAGTGCAGAATTAATCAGGCTAAAGCTGCTCATGCCATTCCTGTGTGTGTGTGTGTGTGTGTGTGTGTGTGTGTGTGTGTGTGTGTGTGTGTGTGTGTGTGTGGGGTTATCAATTTGAAAGAGCTGTCACTTCTTTGTGGGTACCTTCACATGCTTGCTTGTGTAGTTGTGTCTACTGTGCAATTTGTGGTAAAACATTCAACAGTGGGAACTCCAACTGGATAATTCAGTCACCAAAATATGTAAAACAACAGCGTGATATTTAATTGTAAATCTTCACCTCTCATGTGATTTTACACCAATTGAATGTGTAGTATATTGTGTCCTTTTACACCAGACAATCAGACAGACTGTACATGTGCTTAAATGTGTGATTTACGCAACAAGATGGCTAATTCGTAAAGGGTTGATGGTGCACTACAGCCGTGTGGGTTACATGCTAATAGATGTTTCCCTGTCTGCAGATGGTCCAAGCGAGCAGAGCGGTGATCGAGCTCTCCGATGGAATCCACGACAGGATCCTACAGATACAGACGATGGGTGTGTACCCGTGTGTGTGTGTGTGTGTGTGTGTGTGTGTGTGTGACGCCGCTATGAAGACGCTATGAAGACAGTGTGTTATGATGTTTGTGTTGAAACCATGCTGATGTTCCCAGTCAACTCATGGCAACTCCCACACAGCCTCTTCAACAGTGCTGCTATCCACACTGCAGCCGCTGCTTTTGTCATTAACTTAACTTCCCTCATTTAATTTCCTCTCCTCTTATGCTCTCTCCTCTCCTCTCATTCCCTCTTATCTCTTCTAGTATCCTCTTTCCTTTCCTCTAATTTGTCTTTGTCTTTCCTTCTCTCTCCCCTCATGCTCTCTCTTCCCCTTTTCTTGTATCATCTTTTCTCTCTTTTCTGTCATTCTCCTTTGATTCTGCTTTTACAATTTCCTCTCCTCTGTTCTCCTTGTCTTATATCTCTTTTCATTTTCTCCTCTTCTTGCATCTTCTTTCCTCTCATTCTTCCCTTTCTTTTCCTCTCCCGCCTATCCCATTTCCTTTTCTTTTCTATCATGCTCTTTCCTCTCATCTCCCTGTATCCTTTCATCTTCTTGTATCCCATTTACTTTCTTTTCCTTTTCTCTCTTCTAATGCTCTTTTCTTTCCTGTCCTCTCCTTTCCCACAATATTTTTCCAATCCCATCTTCTGCAGAAATCTGCCTAAGCAACAGTGTCACGAGAGGTTACATGTAAATAAGTATTTATACCGGCCCAGTTTATTTGTATGTTTTGGATAGAGGGGGGTTAAATTTGTGCAGCTCCCGCCATCGATCATCCTTCCGTCGGTTAAGCGAAGGGCACCGTAGCTGACCTGCTGATATCACTCCTGTGATGTTTGGCAGAGGTTTGTTTACTTCAGGAGGACCGTCTGGATGATCTGACATCAGTCAGCCAGACTGTCGTCAGAGTGGCAATAAACAACCCACAAACACCAACACTCACACAAACACACATCCCCTTCCCCACCTCGGCTCAGTCTTCAGCTGCCACTCAGGAGACACTGTGATTGACATTTGGAAATGTTAACCCAGTGGCTTGGAGAGACAAAATAAACAAATTCACGTAATTTATATAATTCTGTAGTGCTGGATTTTATAAAGCCGCAGTAACAAACATCATTATATTTAAGAGTTATTGTTAATTTCCAATGCAATGTATCAGCATTTTTAGCTAATGCTAATTTCCAATGCCAATCCCTAGAAGGGCCTTTAAAATAACAAATATAAAACATGTTCACGGACTACAAAGTTCAACTATGTGCTACATTTTGTTGACCTTATAGGAACAGCGTGGGTTGAAATGCACACAAGCTCGTCAGCTTTTCAATACTGCCGCGAATAGAAAAGAGGAGATGAAGGAAAGATGTATGTAAACCTGAGGGTGAATTGTTATTTTGAGAGGAAGATGATGGTTCAGCTTTGGCCATTGTGGAGAAAGAGAGTGTTTAACAGAGATTACCGTAATGTTGTTTACAATTTTGCACTCTATCCACTTTGCTCCCAAACAACTCATTCCATCCTCAACTGAACTTCATTTTAGGTTTTCTGGAGCCACAGTATATATGTATGTATATATATATATATATATACTCTTATACTTGTATTTCACATGTGATCACTTCTAGTGTTATTGGTAAATAGAGTGAGATTTTAAAGTGAGATAGGTTAGTGCCAGTATGTTCATCTGATAAAGAGCTGCTGCAGAGCCGGAGGTCTGATCTTGTGAACAAAGCTCTTCCTGTGTGTACAGAGTAAAGATGGCGATCAGGTGATCCAAAGGCGGAGGTCCTCCGCTTAGCCTTGGAAGAGGGGGTGGGCAACGGGAACACATAAACAGGTCACACAGAGGGAGCCATGGGACGGCTGGTGGCAGAGATGGATGTCTGCACTGTTACATCAGAGCAGAGAGAGATGAAACGGAGAGGGAGAAGAAAGCCATGGGAAGATGGATGGCAGAGATGGATAGCTACAGGCAATGCTGGGAGGAAGACAAGCACACCACGGGAGAGGAGAGAGCATCAGAATGTGTTGGTGTGTCAAAGGGCCGGTTCATCCAAATTTATAAAACACTCATTTTATCTCTTCTAGTGGTATATATAGTCATGCAAATAGTTTTGTCTCTTTATCACTTAAAACTTTATAAAAAGTAACTTAACGCTGACATATTTTGCCGTCTCCCCTAGTCTCTACACTCAATCTCAGTCATCATTGTTGCGTCAGCACACTGTTCCACATTCAGGGTGGAGCTACATCACTGCACCAAAGTGAGAAGTTAAATCACTGGAGGTCAGATAGAAAAAGAACATTTTGGGGGGGAATTACGTTGCTTTTTAAATTATTATCAGTCTTGTGTTTTTCCCAAAACAATGTCCTTATTACAACACACTGTGAGACTATTTATTTTCTAGTTAGTAGTTCCAATGAAAACAATGCACAGGGAGGTCAAATTCAAATATTATCAATACCACTAAAGGTATGTGAAAGCACATAACCAATACTAGCGTCTTAACAATCAGAAAATGATACATCAGTTGATATTCAGTTTTAAAATAGATTGGACATGATCAACAAACATTTGGAGAAGTTTCCCTTCAAATTGTCTGTTAAAGAATTGTGACGTAGGTGCTGAAAGACACATTTTGTAGTTGAAAAGGAACTTGTTAGTGCTACCTGTTGGACAAACCATGTAATGGTTTCATCATTTTGATAATGGATTATCATGCATTAGCTTGAGGACTCACTGAATGGTCTGATGAGTAAGAAAAATGATTGAATCGTATGCTGGAGCCGTCACACCCACCAGATCTTATCCCCCATCCCCAAATATTTTTTTTTTTTGTGTATTTTGGGTGAACTGACCCTTTTAAGAACCTCAGTTGAGCAGCTGCTTTTCCTCCAGGGCCCTGACCTGTATAGTGGTGAGACTCACACCTGGTTGTTTCTTAATTAAATCAGGCTAAAAGTGAGATCTGTGTTCTCTTCCTGTCACAAACGCTCACAGTTCAGATAGAGGACAGGAAGTGAAGGTGATGCTCGTTCTGCTACCTCTGGGTCAGGACCATATTTCTGTTTATCTGTGTGTGCTCACTGTCCAAGTATTGGCTTGGAAATAATGTTCCCTCCATTGGCTTCACTTGGTTTCACAGGGAAATAGACACACGCACACACACACACACACACGCGTTTCATTGGCACGTAGGCTTCGAGTTGCCTAGCAACCGCGCGGTAAAGGTTATTATTCAAGCAACTTCTGTAGGTGTGTGTGAACGTAGCGCAGCGACAAACGTATGTGTGTGCAGGTGTGTGTCAGTGTTTGCAGACGTCTAGTGACAGAGAGGGGATTTTTGTGTGAGGAATTGTTAAACTCGCGTCCAATCTGTTTACTCTTTTCTCAGTGTGTGTGTGTGTGTGTGTGTGTGTGTGTGTGTGGTCCCCAGCTTGGCACGTTTAACGTCTGGGCTCTCGTTGATGGCTCGCAGAGATGTGTGCCCTGTGTTAACCCACTTCCGGGTTTCCATGGTAACAGTGGCCTGGAGCGGTCAGAGGAAGCCAGACACACACACTGCACACACTCTAACTATCCGGCGGCCCGACTTTTATTACGCTCTCTCTCGTCTTTCAGATTTTCCATCATTCCTCTGGATCCGTCATTGCTCATTCTGTTTCTTCTTCTCTCACTTTGTGAAATCTGATGCTTATGGTCCGAGTAGAAATTAATTAGAAGTTGTACAACAATTAATTGAGGGTGGCGACGTAGGGCCCGATTGATGTGAAGCCTCTTCATTCAGCGTGGGCCCAATATGAAGACTGGAGAGAGGACAGGACTCCCCAGAGTCTAGGTGCTGGTGTTGGTGGAGTAAAGCCTGCAGGTGGATGATGGAAACTCACAGGCCGGTTGGTTTGAGGAATGCAGGCAAAAAGATGATTGGTCAGATACGATGACGTCAGAATTTGTCAATGTTATCAAGAGAAATAAAGGCAATAGGTGAGAGAACACCTTTCTAACTGAACTCACTGAACTGAGTGTATAATCACTGTTGTGTCCTATAGTGTGTGGGAGCAACCTACTGAATCTCACATACTCCTAATAGCCAAAGGGAGCCAATCCCTTTAACTAAATACTGTTTTTTGACACGAATGTTGAATATTGACTCGTCTAATTTAGTTTTTCTACTGCTAACACACAGAGCAAGAGACCGGCAAATAGCAATGTTAATTTAGCAATAATTAAGCAAAAGGAAAAAATTTGTAGTAATAACAATACTAGTAGTGATATAAAGAGTGAAAAGGTATGTGTGTAGGGAGTATTTTGTGGTGGATTAATGGGTCAAACTCATGACTTTCACCTCGGGGACTGGGGTTTAATTCTTGTAAGAAGGTTATTTTTACACTAAGTTGACATTATTTTTTTAATCATTATTATTTTTCAGTTTTTTGTCACAGTTTACACCCGGGTGCAAACAGCCACGTTGACTATTCCGCCCAGGTGCAAATAGTATTGTTGGATTCTCACACCAGGATACTAATAGCATCTGCTATAATTCTCTTTTCGTATTGCGTACAATTACATCTACACAGGAATGATCGATGATCTTGTTATCGGTTTTGTGTATTTTCGGCTCTAGCCATGGAGTTTCATGAGAAGCTGCAGAGTCTGGCGGCGAAGGAGGGGCTGAGGGGTCGCAAGGTCAGTCGGGCTCTGGACAGTTTCAGCTGGAACATCACCATCCTTAAGGTCAGCAACACACACTCGTACAAAAAAGAAAACAGCCCTCGGGGTAGACCACTACATGTTTCTGGCCTCTAGCTAGTTGCTCATCTTTTTGCTCTCTTTCCACCTCCCTCCCTCCACTTCTACCCTCTGTCCCTGTCTCTCCTTGCTACCCTGTACTCCCTCACTTCTCTCCTGATTTCCCCTGTTTTCTCTCTCAGGGTCAGGCCGACCTGCTGAAGCACGCCAAAGCTGAAGTCCAGGAGAACATGAAGCAGGTCCACGATGCCGCGTTGACTGGAAATCTCACCAAGGAGGGTGTAGGACTGAAAAGAGTCCGCTCCCAAACCCGACGAAGCCAGGAGGACTAACCCACCACGAGTGTAAGAGGACCCTGGACATAACAAGCGAATCAAAGAGGACGTGACCAAATTGCCATCGTAGCTGCTGTAACAAACCCTTTTCATGTAATTGAAATGTTCTGTGGTCTTACTTTGCCTTAGTGTCAGACTGTCAAACTGCTACGGGAGAGCTGTAGTACTGTGTTTTTAAAAGAGAAGAACAGAAGAGTCGATGAATGCCTGAAAGTCCTTAAAAGATCTTCAAAATACAGCCACTGTCCACCCACCTGTCACAGATAACACTCGAGAGCAGCAGAGTCAGGGCACTGCTGACAGGACTCTGGAGATAAATGACGCTGGGAAGATGAATGTAGTTAGACATTAAGCCAAGGTTAAGTTATCTGCATTAAATTGTAAATACGACAAATGTATATCAACCTCTTCTTATGTGCAATGTGTCTTGAAGAGGGAGGAAAATTTGTCATTTTTCTAGGGCAGTGTGAGATGACTGAATGCTCAGTAAAAGAAAAAGTGATCAAAGTCTTTGAAAATGTTATTTTGAAAACAGCCACCTTCACATGTTAGCAGCTTGTGCTTTTCAAAGCCACCATCTTGCAATGTCAAGCAAGGATTGAAATCATAACTGTGTTAGGGTATGTTTAAATGGAACACTCGTCCTCGATTATATAAGTGGGAGATGAGCAGGAGTCTGTGGATGTTTTTGGTATTTGAACAGTTTATCTCTTGGACCAGTGCAGCCCGTTTATATCCCTCTGCAACGTATTCCCATTCAGCATCTGTAGGTCCTGGATTGCTGCTCTTCATCCAATCACCTTCTCTTGCCACGAAAGCACTTCACCCTCTAAATATTATCACATATAATTCTATATTTTTGTATTTCCCTTCAGCGCTTGTGCTACCTAAACCAGTTACCCGTCACAATGATCAACTCCACATCTGTAAAAGTCTGCCTCTAGGGAACAAATACTGTTGTGTTGAAAGTGCTTACTATGTGTGCAAAACACTGTACAGTATTTTACTATGTAGTTTCAATCCTTTTGCTGTGAAGAATATTTTACATAAGTTATTGATCCTGAATGACATCATTCCAGGCATCGGTGCAGTAGATGAGGCTCGGCCTGTTCAGCTCTGTAAAAGGTTGCAGTTCACCATTACCTTCCTTCAATGTCGGGATGGAAATAAACTAGTTTTTAAATGACCGGTGCTCCTGTGTCTCTTTTTGTTTTGATCCAGATTTTAAACTATAAAGTTCAAGATTTCAAACCCTTATTTTCACTGGTGTAAGAAATGACACAAACACGTTATGGTCTCACAATGTCAGAGCTGATGCTAATAACTGTAAATATAGAGCAACTATTAATTGGAAGGTAAGTTATTCATACATTCAAATAACACATTCATTAATATACAGTACATGGATGGTCCCAGAGGTAAAGTTGTAGAGTTGATCTGATCTAAGGTTTAGGAGTAACTGCCTTTTAAGTTTGACCCTTTAGTGAACAGACGTAATATATGAACACAACACAAATCTTTAATACCAAGTGAACATTATGCAATTCTCTGCTTTCCAGTGTTTTCTTCTTTTACTTTTTTGACACATTGCAATGCCAAGTTTTAGGTGCGTCCGCCACCTATTGTACCTTTGTATGTAGAACGGGATCTAGATTATTCTGTAATACACTTTACAGTGTCAACGCTAACTTGAAATAGAACTAGAAACTCTACAAAAGTGATGATTTGTATCAGTTGTGTTGCTTGTTAAGACAGTGTACAGCAGAGTATTCAACCATTAATGATGTTAAAGGAACAGTGTGTAAGATTTAGTGACATGTAGTGTTGTGTTGCAGATTGGAACCAAGTAAATACCCCTGTCAAATAAAAGCCATATTATAGTATGTTGAAAAAAAATGTGTAGACGGTATGGTTTTCAGGTTTCACCTCTCCTCACCTTGAAGTCCTCGTCTCCATCCAGTCTGTTGCTCCTCACAACACCTTTTGTCTTTTACGTGAGAACCAACAAAGAAGAATGAGCTCCTTAAATCAACTGTAATGAGACATCAGAGACACTGATATTCTGAGGAAGTGTAAATCGCACTGAATGATGCCCGAAATCCACGTCTTTTACAGACCATAGCCTATAATTCAATGGATTTTCAAGTTCGAGTGCATAACGAAGCAAAAGAGGCCACTGAATTTAACATTTTTTGTACGCATTAAACATAACAGCTGGTAATGTGAGAACATGGCCTACCTCAGAGCTTCAGCACAGATAAACTATTGTCTCAGTTCATCTGTATAATATACTATTCTTTTCCGGATGTCATCCATTGAGGCTGCATGTCTTAAGTGTGAGACGAATAAAAGTCTTAATATGCAAAACGACTGACAGTTAAATTTAAAAAAAATATTTTAGGAAACAATAAATTACCTTTTTCTGTGACATTGGGATCCAGCATCCGACTACAATTCTAGGTATTATGGTCAGACTTTGTGGCAAGTTCTATCACATTTAATGAGAGACACAGACACACCAATTGTTTCCAACTATATTCATCGGCGGAATAATTCAATCAGCCATCAGTCTATAGATAATCAGTCACTATGTTGTCTCTGGAGTGGTAGAAGAGAGTTAAAGAGGAGATGTAGTTTTGTTTTGATCAGTTTTTTAGTCTTCTGCATTTACACATGCTCAGATCTTTCCAATAAGAGTAGTTTTTTTTGTCAAACCTCAACACCTTCCATTTGCTTTGACAGTAGTATTGAAATGATATAATATACAGTAGCCGATATTCACACGAACAACTTTACATCAAGCACAGCATTCCCAAACAGGTTCAAGAACTTCTTCAGTTTGAAGTAAGAGCAACGTAGTTTTATTGGTCTTGAGTTAATTATGCTGAATGGGCAGCTAGAGGGACATTCTTTGCGTGCGCTGCTTTACATGGTTTCCACGAGAACAACCGAGTTATAATGTGAGAAAAGCAAACTGTCAATCACCACATTAAAATGTCCACATCGGAATCAATTAAAAAACAGAAAAAAAAGAGACTTACTAGATGATTTAATCATTTTCATCAAGGAAATTAAACTAAGGGTTAAAAATATTTTCTTAAAAAAAAAAAGAAAAAAAAAAAAAAGAAAGCTAACAAAATGAACAAGATCACAGAGTTAGGTTTTGTTTGGTTGAGAGACGAATAACGGTCAGAGGCACTGGTTCAGGAGGGGGGGGGGGGGGGAGGGGAGGGGGGCTGCCCTCGATAAGGAGGACATCATCCTTTCCTTTGAGTATCAGAGGAGAGAGTTTCCTCTGTAAGGACATAGACACAGGCAGAGGTATGGCCAGAACTCCACATTCAGAAGAATCAGAGGATCACACTCCCAATCTTTCCAGTAATCTCGAGAGGAGAGACTCCTTCCCTGTATAGAAATTGCAGTTTGAGGTCCAGCAGAGTAATCATGTAGTGACAGGGTAAGCAGTTCAATGGCACCCTCTCTGGTAGAGTAGGGTGCTACAATTAAATATCATGAGCGACAGGACCCAACATACCGAGGAGACAGGCATTAGGTAAATAAGATGGCATCAGCTTAGACGGGGCTGAAGTGGCACAGATGACAGGTAAAGAGACAGACTAGAAGGTATTTACGACTGGAAGTGTCACAGTTCAAATGTGCAAGTTTTTTTAGCCGACAGCAGCTGCGGCAGTGCTCCCCCAAAAACTGCAGATCCCACCCTCTAATCCCATGTCAGTTTTTTTTTTTGTTTTAACACCACATCCTGTGAATGGGATATGACACAGGTGTAAGAGGAGCAGAGGGATTGGCTCGTTCACAGGTCGTTCGGGTTGACAATGGTGAAGTCAGAGTCCTTGCTGTTGGTGGAGCCCTCGTCTGGGCTGGAGGAGCCCGAGGTGATGCCGGCCATCAGGGGGTCATGGAAGGTCCCGGCCGCACCCTCGGGCTCCAGTCGCACCAGGCCTCGACCTCGCCTGATCGGAGGGGTGTGCTCGGCTGCAGCCTTTCCTCCTCCGTCGGCAGCAGCAGCAGCAGCCGGGTCTCCGTCCTGGCACACGAGGATGTAGTCGTCCCAGTTCTTACCCTCGGAGCCGACGCAAGACGCCACCTGCACATGAGAGATGGTGAGGGTCGTCTGTGTCTTTTTCTTGCGTTAGCAGAAATTCTGCCACCCTCACTTGAAATTATTGCAGATGCTATTAGCATCCCAGGTGTTAGAAGCCAACAATGAATGCTATTTGAACATAGCTTTATTGCCTTAACCTAAACAAACCACGACTAAAAAAAAAACAAGTCAGTCAAGTCTAAAAATAGGTTTCTCACACGACACGAACCCCAGTCTGCTGTTTGAGCTTTCCATCCACCACAACCTCCTCCCTGGATGTACTTTATCGCTCTTTGTGCTACTAGGCAGGAGATCAGGGGGCCAGGTGTAAATAGCCGAATAGCTGCTGTGGGACTATTCTCTCCCGGGTGCAAATAGACACTCTGTTAAATGATTTACACTACTTAATCTAGTGCAGTAAGTGGATGGAGAAGATGTGTCCATGAACTGTATAAGCACTGTCTGCTGCGTCTTTGGCCCAAAAGCTCAATGTATTCAAATGCAACAATTTAGTTGCGGTCTGAAGCAGCATAACTCTGGGTGATTCATTCCTAATGGAAAGCTTTAGCGGCCTAATCCTGCAAAGAATACAGTCCTGGCACAAACATTGGATCATTTTCACAAACAGGGTAACATTTTTGGAATGAAAATGATCGGATTTAAAGATACTGAACACCGGATCAAAAGGTCAAATAATGAGACCAAACGACTGAAAACTAATCCTGTCCGAACTGATACTGATAGATGCAGACAGTGCAGAGCTCCAGTACCAGCAGCCTAAAAGATGGATTATCGTAAATGAACCTGTCGCTCAGGTGGGGCCATCGCCGGCTCCTCCTCTTCCTCCTCCTCTTCCTTCTCTTCTTTCTCTTCTGTGCTCACGGCCCCCCCGTCCAGATCAGAGACCCGGCTCGGCCTGCTGTTTCCTTGTTGGTGGTGGTGGTGGCCACCGAGGAGATTTTTGGCTCTCAGAGCCGTTTCAGCGGCTGCTGTGACGGTGTAGTGGTCGTCAGCGATGGAGATCTCCTCGTTCTCCTCGGCCTCCAGCTGGCTTTGGTTGAAGCGAAGCGCTCCCTTAAGGATGTCTTTGATCTGACAGGATCCGGGGCGACGCGTCAATGTGATAGAAACAGACAAACGGAGAAGAAGACGCACATGTTAAGATAGTAGAAGTACAAAAACACATCACAGACAATGTACACTTGGTCAGACTCACCTGTTTGAGTCCGGCCAGTGACACCAGGACCTCGTCCTCCTTCTCCAGGTGTTCTTGGAGAATCACTTCTTGGATATTACCTGTGGACATGTGATAAGCTGTCACTCACTAAGCTATACAAACAGCGACAAAATCCCCTAGTTAAAACACCCCATTTGCAACCTAGTGCACACATATGAAATAATGTTTTACATGCTGAAAGTGAACATGGACATTTGTGCGTTTGTTGCTGGTGTACATTTCTAGCTACTCACAGATGTGAGTGTTCATCATCTTGGCACAGAATTTGCTCATGGCCTCCAAATCGTTGATCTGGCCCTGCAGGAAGGATACCTGGGCTTCCAGGTCCTCCTCCTGTTGCAAAAGCAGAGGGTAACAAAGGGGAGTGTGGTAAGTAGAGGGTCAAGAAACCCCAGAGAGGAGTTAGTGCTGGAACTGTAAGAGAAGATTAAGAAGAGAGACCAACAGAGGACTAGACATGCAGACAGTCGGTCAGCAAAAAAAAAAAAAGAAAGTTTACGAGAACAGATTACAGGTCGGACTGCTCACCGACTCTTTCTTGCCCATGGACTTGCTGTGGGAGCGAGAGCGAGTGATGTTGAAGAACGACTCTTTCTTGGTGGCCGAGAGGGGCGGAGATGAAGTGCTGACATCACTCCCTCTGGAGGGGGGAAGAGGCGGGGAGGCGGAGGATTGAGGCCGCACACCGGAGAGGCTTTCTATGCTAGGAGAGGAGCTGACTGTCCTGGAGCTTTGGCCTGAGAAAGAGAGGGGGGGGGGGGGGGGGGGATATTAATACAATATGTCCACAGCATCCATTAAAGAAATCAATTATATCACCTCAAGTTGTTACGCTCTTTTACAACAGTACAATACTGCTTGAGCATGGATGTGCATTCATGACCGTGGGATCAGTGCGTCTCATAAATAGGTTCATTTTAAATAAAGGAGTAGAAGGATACAATAAGAATATGAAGCCTTGATTGTGCAATAATTGGAATTATTAAAGGAATTATAAAAAAAAAAAGCATTTACGTTTGCATTTAAATGAAGCATTAATAACTGAATTTTAAAATGGGATGGCTAAATTATTTTCACTTTTTGAACTTCTTTTACATTTACAGTATTGAGTTTGTCTTAGCGTCGACTTATAAAATAATTGAATTTAAAGATGTGTAACCAGTGTGCCACCTAAAACTTAAAGGAGATCCGACCCACAGAGCAGCAGCAGGAGCTTTGATTGGCGAGCTGTCTTATGTTGGCCGGGGGACGTGGAGAGTCAGACCAATCAGTGCTTCTGCTGTGGCTCCATGAATGATGTTCATTAATTAATCATATGTAAAATATTAGTTTGAATTAATTAAGTAACTATAACTAAAAATGATTGGAAGCCTCTATAGCAGAAGGACAAGAGGAAACCATGTTTCTTTGCATTTTTAAAGGCAAACTTGCAAACGCATGAGACACAACAACAACAACATGTGTCTCAACTGTGTCTTGGACACACACACACACACAGGACAAGCTCTTGAGTACATGTTCAAAGCAATGCTGACAGCAGATGCCACAACACAACCGTGAGGTTGATGTTATCAGTATAATTTCCACTGATGTGGCGAGCTGTGATCTCCCTCTGCTGGTCAAAGTTTACTATTACATGCTCTGGACACTAATGTCCGTTTACTGTCTGGGCTGGGAGAGAGTCCTGAGAGACTCCACCTGAAACTACATGGAACAGATCGGAGAGTCAAAGCTGATGCTGCCACGCCCACACAAACCAACGTTTGCAGGTATTCAGATAATCTGCACTGGTGTTAATCTGTACATGCAGCCAATCTACAAATGAAATACCAGCGAACTAAAGTGCAAATGTGTGTGTGTCCCGCTGCTAACCTTTGCTGAGGTGGACAGGCATGCTCTCGGACTTGAGCAGGCGGTAGTGCTGAGTCTGGGCGTGGCTCTGGGTCTGCGGTGGGGCTTGGCCTGACGGGGGCTCGGCCAGCGGTTGAGACGGGGCGGGGGCAGGTGCCGGTGCCGACGCGGGGGACGTTGACGAGGAGGAAGAGGAGGAATGTACCTCGCTGTTGATTGGCGAGATGCCGCCGGACCCGCCCGATATTGCCGGAGCGATGAGCTTCCTGCCGAAGCTCAGCAGGCTGTTGGAGACCTTGTTGATGTTGAGCGGGGCCGTTTTTGTACTGGGACCAGAGCTGGAAAGACACAAGTATGTTGAGGTGAATAAGGAAAAACAAACTCCTGTCGGCAGAACGCCTTCAGACCTTTATCCACAACTGCTTGGTGAGAACTGTTGCAGTTTGAGCAATGTATTGAGACATATTTTGATTACACACCTGTTTGTAACATATGAATGGTTGGTGAAGGGTTTTTAGAAGTTTCTATGTACATTTTGGTACTTTTTCCGATGTGAAAAGAGATGATCTGTGAAATCTGCTATGAACCAATAAAAATCAACCTCTGTTCTCTGTGAAGACAAAACCTTTTTTTTTACAGTCACTTGAAAAGTCTACAAGAGGACTAGTGTTGCCAAAAAGCAAATTAAAACTACAATTACTTAGAAAATACTATTTAAAAAGGGTACACTGACTTTTTTTTTCTTGGGGAGAAGAACAATTGTGTGCGTGTTTTACCGTGTCTTGTTCATCAGGTCAGCTCCCCTGGTTTTGTAGTAATCCAGGTTCTGCTGGAACTGGTAGTTAACCGGTCGTGGATAGTTCTACAAAGGGGACACAATAAACATTTTTTTTCTTCTTTTTTTTAAGTCAGAAGAAATGTCTCTGGTGTGCGTGATAAACAAGTAAACACGTCAACCCAACCGGTGTGCACGCATGACTACATCAACAAGCAAATATGAGTGTCTTGATGTTTCTGAGTCAGTACATATGAGCAACGAGCATCTTTCCTGCTCCCCCTTTGCCCCACTGTCATTAGGGATGATGCCCCCCCCCCTCCCCCAGGTGCAACGTGATGTGGACGTGCAGTGACATGGTCTTTCACCTGGGGGGGGGGGGGGGGGGACTGTCATGTTGGATCAGCACCTTCCTGCATTTGTCCTCCCAGGAGAGTAGTGGACAGGAGTGTGGCGAGTTGTGTTTGTATAAAGTACGGGTCAGTGAAGTCAGAGGAGAAACAGAAGATGGTTTGAAGCGGGACGGTGGGGTGATAGCTAAGGTCAAAGAAGTACTAATGTTGTAGTCCACATATATACAGTATATACACGGGTTTTTAATTCTATATTCAAATTCATGATCGTGGTTTACTGAAAAACAAAGCTGCACACAAAATATGTGGTATCTGGGGAGAATGTTTTTTAGGTAGCTGTGTCTACTGTCCTGAGCGTTGTTGTTGTTGAGGTTTCTAAGTCTTGCAGAATGTGTTTTCTAGTCACTATGAGCTTCCTGTTTGTAAGGGATAATGGATAAAACAGTCAAAAAGTGTGACTGTCTCAACCTCGATCTCTGCTGTTATTCAAATGTTGCAGGTTTCTAACATTTAGAACGCTTTACTCATGCGTTACACACAGTATATAGATATTAAACAGGTCTATATCTGTGCAACTTCCTCTTTCTTATCAACCGGATTTACCGGTTCATTGACTGCACCTGTGCTTCATGTATTTACAGTAAGTGCCTTAAAATCACTAATATGTAACCACTGAAGTGTGCGACACGGAAACATTTGCTGCCAATTTGAACTTCCCTTTTAGCGCCCTAGCGTTTTTTTCACAGCGCAATAAGACTTTTTGGTCTACACGATACACGATGTTCAAGGATTTCAGCCCAGTGTTGTGTGTGTGTGTGTGTGTGGTATGCGTTTACTTCTGCAAATATTCTCTCTGCATAGAAAAAGAGGAATTATTTTACAAGAGCAGTACCTCCTGTGTAGAGAACTGAATAATCCTCACTTTCTCTTCTCCATTTGAACCTGTGACCGGTCAGGCATAGTGAAAGTGCTTAATATACGTACCACGATGGGACTTTCGGGGAAATTGAAGAGTAACAAACACAAACACTAAACCACACAGCTGTTGATCTTGGAAACAAAATCAGCATGTGCAGTTACAACAGAACAATGTTGTTCCAACTACCTCTGCGGGTGTGGTTTGCTTACTTTGGGATCTCGGAGGAATAGAGCCTTTTGCAGCAGGGAGTTGATGTCTCCTAATGGAGGGTAGTGCATTAGCAGGCCCAGGCAGGTCTGGAAGTTACTAGCAATGACTGAAACAGACAACAAATGCAGTATTAGTGATGCTGGAAACAATCAAGTGAGTCAAAATGTATTTTCTCCAAGCGTTCCTATCAATTCTAGCATAAGATTGATTGAAAACTCTTCTGAATTGCCGTGTGCATGTAGTTCCTTGGCATGGGTTCTACAGCAGCAGGGATTCAATGTCTTACTTAAAGACACTTATAGTAAGCAGGGACAATACGGGATGTTTGCCAACATTAGAGCTTAAATCTCCATCTAGTATGGCAGCAAATATCTACTGTATTCCATTTAAAGCAATATGACTCCGTCAGATTAAATGAGGTGGAGTAAGTCACATTCTTCCAGTCAAGTGATGCTCCGAAGACAACACATGGCGTTATTGGATTATTTCAGTAATAAATGGAGCGTACGAGCGTCTCGGATGTAGAGCAGCATAGCCACGAAGATGTAGTCGACCAGGTCCAGAGTGATGCTGTCAGCAAAGAGGGCGTCCCACATCACCAGCAGGTCCTGGAGCGGGAACTCACGGCCGAACAACAGACGAACCCACCGGCTGCAGGACAGACGGACAGAAAGGGAAACAGGGTAACTGTGTTTGTGTACAGCTAAGGGTCAAAGTATCAGACGCCCTGAAATACCGGTGTAAATACTGACATGCCGTAAATCTGCGGGGCAATCTCCAGCCGGTTGAGGTGCATGTGCAGTTCAATGTCGTTCTTCTTCACCAGCTGGTCCTGGATGCGGTTGACTTTGGTCACTATGGCCACAGACGGGCCACAGTCCTGGGGCCGTGCGAAGGGGATGCTGGTCAGCATCTCGTCCTTACCCTGGAGCAGTAGATCATCACGTAGTTAGCGTATCATTACATGATGATATGATCAACATTTACGGGATATGTCGAAAAGGAGAAAAAGTGATAAATACAGAACTTTTCTTTTTTTTTAAGGAGGGCATAGAATTCTCAGAGTTTGAACAAAAGCTTATTTTAAGCCAAAATGTGCAGTTTACTCCATTTATATATATTGGAACATTCAGTTAGTTATAATCCTTAATAATTATGAAAACAAACCCTATTTCTTTCAGCAATCAGCCTAACAATGCATTTACATTGTGTAATTACCTCACTGTATAGATGTTTAGATTGTTAGTGGCAGCCCTTCTCAAATTGCCTTCCTGAGTTTGAATGATTCACAGTAAATTAGCGTTTACTATTCACTCTCCTATTGGCATATCTGAGCGCTTACTGCTAATATAAACCCAACATTTCCTACTGCTGCAAGTTACAAATGGCAAAACATGGGATGGCTATTATTGTGAAGCAGTCACAGGAAATGTGTTTATTCGTAACCATGATCAGTCGATAGGGAATCAGTTTTAAATATTGAGTAACGGCACAAGAAGCAGAAGTCGCAGTGAGCAGTTAGAAGAAGAGCTGCAAGTGTTTGCTGCAGCATTACATCACACTTGTTGTTACCCAGGTATCAACCAGTTAATAGCCTCTCATCAGCATACCGAGTTTAATGTCACGTCTTCTGTGCAGTCATTATAGCACAGTGTCAAAAGCAGTTCTTCAGATCACACTGACCTTCCTCACTTCCCTCTCATAGCTGGAGAACCACGGCTCTGCTGTCTCCATCAGCTGAGAGAACAAGGCACTATAGACAGAGTGTGTGTGTGTGTGTGTAGAGGGAAAACAGAGAGAAAGAGATAAATGATGAGCAAACAAAGAGGTGATATATTGTGAAATGGAAACAGAGATGTAAGCCAATTCCAGTTAAAGTAATACAATTTCTGAACACGAACACAAGTAATTTGTCTGATTTTAGGAGAGTACTCACTAGGCATCATGCTCGAGATACTCCGGGTTCAACAGACACTTCATCTCCTCACTGTGGAAAAACAAAAATCGATCTTACCCCAGATAGATGTGGAAATATTTAGCACAGGCTACAGAAGGTCTTAAAAGGTGTTTTTTTAGGCAACTAAAAAAGGGGTGAAAGATTTCCCGGTTATGAGGAAGTGACCTGGGGCTGGCCGTCTCGCTGGCATGCTGGAAGGCTTGATGGTCACAGTGCAGCACAAACACTATGGGAGCAAGCAACTCGTGCATCCCCTACAGACAGAGAAGAAGAGCGCGTGAGACGTTAAAAGGGGGCAGGGGAGAGAGAAATGATGGTTCATTTGTGGTCAGTCCTTCTTTAATAGTGATGCACGAGGTTTCTAATCTGCGACGACAGGTTTAATTTAGATATTGTTAGCCACTGCCCGGCCGTGTGTCACTTCCAGTTTGCAAAAAAGATGCTTTACTGGGCATCTATTCATGCGCTGGCACCTGTTACAGACACTGATAATGATTAGGTTACAAAGGCCCACCCACACACACACACACACACACAGATACGCCTAGATCATCAACACAATGGATCAGTAAAAAAAAAAGACAATCTGACACAAAGGACCTATTTTTCAAGGACCTTTAAGTGAAAACAAAGATGTCTGACTTCTACATTTAAAAGGAATACTTCACCCACAACATGACCATTTGTAATTCAATTACAACGCGTTACCTTGAATCTTAGTTTTTCTAACATGCCTCCCCAGTAAACAAAGAATGAAAAAACGTATCGATGAATTGAAGTAAATGGGGGCCATGTTTACCAGCAGCTACTTGTCCGTACGAGTCTGAAGTGTTTAAGATAGCAGGATTTTGGCGAAGATGCATGTGTTTGGGAAGTAGCGAGTTGGGACAATGCATCAATTGTACCTGTTTGTACAGTAACTGTTCATTTTCTCTGGCGTAACAGAAGAGAATGTCGGTCAGTTTGGTCCTCACATCGTCGGCCTGGAAGTAACGAATCTCTGGGAACCTTAGAAAAGATGAAAGTGGAATTCAAATAGAAAGAGAGAAAGGAGGGGTTCACTTCATGTCGATGTCTTGAACTTAATACAACAAACAGAATGAAGGTGTTACTGACGTTCTCAACACGTCCTGCTTGATCATCCCCTTCAGCTCTTTATCTTGGAAAAACTTGTTCCACAGGCTCTGTAGAGGAAAAAACAAGACGTACACAAACAAACATTCAGAAACAAAAGGAGCCACAGCGACGCCTCAATAACTAGACATAGTGGCCATTCTGTGATTGACTGGAAACATCAATCAATAGAGGATAGATGGATTAAACTGTCCAACAGCAGAATTTTAAATTGTTGTTTACGACTTTTCCAATTTCCCAACTCCATTCTGAATTCAGTTGCCTTTTGTGTATCTAAAACTTGCTGTCCCTAATTTCCTTTGAAGTTTCCTCAAAAATAACTTTTCTCCATATAGTGAGTAGCTACTTCCAAAGTTCTGACAGTTATTTGCATTTATGTACTTGTGCCGCGTTAATAAATATAATATTCTTTTCATAATTGGAAATGTTATTCTTCATATATATTGAATTGTATCCTTGTCTGCAGATTTACATTTCCATGTGTTGCTAACCTGCTGCGTCCTGACTAAAACACTTATATATTTTATATAGTATCTTAAAATAATTAAATAACACTAGCGATTCATTTAAATGAATCAACAAGAAGTGTACCAATCGACCACCGTCTCCATTTTCTCTATAATTTGTACTAAATGACATTTTCCTTTTCTAGGAAACGTCTGAGGAACTTCCCTCGAAGGCCAAGAACACTTTGTTTACTTATTATCAGGGCGGCTTTCTGAGTGCATGTCATCAACGAATCAGAAACTAAAAGTGGTAAATTAACTGGGAGATGAAAAATTTTCACAAACAAATTCGTTTTTTCAACATTTTAAACACTTTATTAATTGCATAATCCAAAATTAATTCAATGGCTTCATAATTACTTTAAAAAATAAATAATAATTAATGAATCCACATTAATGAACGACTGAAATAGTTTATAATTATTGCAACAACAGTCTGGAGGGAATGCATTAGGGCCACATTTTGCATGCAAATATAAAGCAACTGAGTAACAACGAGAAGGAGACACGGAGTCACACACACTCACCCCCTCATCCTGTGACAGCGGGTTGTTGACAACCAGGTCGTGCTGGCCTGCAGCTTTGCGAGGGTTCGTGATGTGCTGTGACCAAAAAACAACAACAAAGATGTCAATAACAGCGAGTCACAGATCAGTGATCAGTACATTCCTTTAGGGCTACACTGTCAGAAAAGCGTGACCTGGCTGCAGAAACGAGAGACTTGTAAGAGACTTGTATCACCATGTTCTCGTGCTGCTGAGGGAAACGGCCACACAGAGGCGCTCTCACCGTGTCTTTGATCTGCTCATACTGGGCCCGGTGCTCCTTGGTCTTGTTGATCCACTGACCCTTGTCTTCTGGAAGAGCCTCAAGGTACAACTGCAGACAGCCAGCACACAGGTGAGCGCATGCTCTTAGAAGTCATACACACGCAGACAGTTGACACTTACAAAAAACTAAGACTCTAGCCCCCCCCCCCCCCCCCCCGCTTCCACCAAAGAAGGTCTGCAAACTGCCAAAAGTGCCGTCTTTCATGAGCGAAGGAAATTGCCACAGCCACTTTAATCACACTCGATAGGACCGCTTGATCCACTTGGCAGTTACCTTCCAGCACACGCTCCGAAAGCGGCTGCTCCTCAGTCGACCATTGATGCCTGCCTGCCGGATCCTGGCCAGGTAATTACTGTTGAGGAACAGGTCGTCCCATTCTTTCCTGTGCGGAGGAGGGGAGGCAGAGGACGGGGAGATTTATGAGCTCCCCAACCCAAATTGGGCACAGTATTCCATCTAATGCGTCGTATCCAGCCAGTAAAGCAGGAGGCTGGAGCAGTGAGCTGGGCCAAGAGTTTATGGTACACCCACACAACAACATACTGGAAACACTCACCTGTACGAGAGGAAGGTTGACTGAGACTGTGAGTAAGTGCTGCTGTCAAGAGAGCCTCCTGTTAAAACACACACACACACACACACACACACACACACACACACACACACACACACACACACACACACACACACACACACACACACACACACACACACACACACACACACACACACACACACACACACACACACACACACACACACACACACACACACACACACACGATGTAAACAACCAGTGCAAAGGAGTCAAAGTGGAAATCAATCATTTTCTAAGTTTAATAAACAAAAATATAACATTTGAAAACTGCCATAATAAGGAACTTGTCTCTTAAGTGCTTTCAAATTACCAATCAGTTATTTTTAGGGGCTTTTTTTTCTCCGTCATGCAGTGATGCAAAATGGGCCAGAAGCAGGGAAAGTGACGACAGAGAGTAAAGCACCATGCTCCTCTTCCTCTTTATTGGCAGTAATAAGTCTAATTTGGCCTGCAGGTGAACATGCATTCAAGTCGGAGAGCTGTCTATCAACATTAGCTAAAGGAGTAGATCATTCCACAGGGACACTCAGCATGAATATTCATCAGATCCACGACATGCCAGCCCCCGACATCTTCTCTCCCTCACACGTAAACATAAGAACACAAAAACACCCTCAGCCCGGGGGCGTCGGCCTACCGTGTCTGTGACTCACACTTCACAATGAGCGCCAAAAAAGTGATTGTGACTCTCTTCTACTCTATGACTCGTCTACTGGTCAGAGCCGTAGTATCCATCATTCCTCTGAGTGGAAGAGTTTAAGCTTTAATACTGACTGGTGTGCTTTTATGAAGTGACCAAACTAAGAATAGTCCCAACGCGACAGAAGCTTTAAGTCAAGGATCTAAAATGTCTTTGCCACAGGTTGTGTTTGAGAGTTTAAGTCCCGGTTCTAGTCTGCTGTGAGAGTTGACGTACTGCTGCGGTTCTTGTTGAAATTATTGAGCGGGTCGAAGCCCGTCTCCTGCAGCTCGTCTGTCTGGAGCGGGTGGCGGGTCTCGAAATTGGGGTGCTGCATGGCCGCGACCCAGCCGGATCTGGAGCAGGTAATACGAGACCAGAGAGAACCCAGAAGAAAAAGAAAGGAACTGGAATTAAATCACAGGTCAGTGCAACAGAACAGCTAGCAGATCAGCTAGAGCACCCTCAGACCCTTAGTTTCACTCAATTCCCGGACGTCTCCGGGATCATGATTATGTTATTTGATCCCACAGACACTCAACAGTTGAGCCAAGATAGCCTGATACATGCTGTTTGACATAACTTCAGACTACACCAAATAAAAAGTCCGTCTCATTTATTAGTTTATGACTCTGGTAAAGTAAGAAAAGCACAGATTTAGGCCATTCTATGTGATCTTCTTTTGACAATTAATATTTTTCACCTCCCCTGAAACTGTTAGGAGCCCCGTGCGGAGGCCCGCCTCACACTTTGAAAACCTCTGAGCTCTTATTCTGACCTCTTCATGAAGGGTTGCATCAAAATCGATCTACTGCAATCACTGAAGTCCGCCCCGCTACCAACACTGAATGCAGTTGAACTGTTAAATAAATCTCTGAACTTACTGTCACAGCCTCTTGATTCTTCGCCGCCAAGACTCAGAAGAAAAGAATGACTCTGCAGAAAGAGGAATAAACGACAATGAAATCAAACACCTTCAGCCCACAGGGTTTTGTAAATCTTGCGTACTCCTGCTAGTTTCTCAAGGTTATCAACCCTAACTTTAATGGCGTAAGTAAAGTCACCAAATTTAGGGTGCATATAACCATCATTATGAAACTTGAACAGAAAGTTGTTCATATGTTTTTAATAAGTAGTCTGAATCCCTTGTAACGACGCTGTTAATAGTTATGACATCCAAACAGACGGCCAACCAACCAACCAATCAGGCCACAGTCCAGAGCTGATGATGATGTCAATAAACAGGACAAACTATTCAGACTTTCGTTATCAGCAGAAAGAAACGTGTGCACTCATGTACGAGTAAATAGTTCACAGTTAGGCTACGAGTGATGGAACAATCGGTCCAATAACCAGTTAATCATCTGAAAATTACTCGACAACAACAACGATGATCATTTAATTGTTTATGTCATTTATCGAGCAAAACCTCCAGCTTTTCATGCGTGTGACTCTTTTATCTGAAAGTATTTTTGGATTTTGGGCAAAGCAAAACATACGAGGATGCCACCTTGGGCTCCGAGAAATCAAATAACAGGAATTATTTTATTATTTTCTGACATCTTAGAATCGATAAAACCATTAATCTATAAATCATTACAATATTCGTCAGTTTGTGCGTCAATTTTAAAATGTATTTATAATGATTTTAGCTCAAATTGTAGCAGAAAAAGCAGGATAATTCACTTAAAAATCAACATTGTACTAGTTTGTAGCAGGTAAACCCTGATCCAATCACAGCTATGAGGAAAGTTGGAACTTCCTCTGTGAGACATCACTATCTAGGTTAAACAATTCTTCCTCCAGTCGTTATCCGGCTTGGGATTATTCCACGTTGATGAATACGGTTCGTCTAATACTCAGGCCTACAGAACAAGCACGCTTCCACAGAGCATTATGTTTCCTTTGGCTTTATTAATTGTGGAAATAACACAACAAAAGGCATCTCTTAAACCTATTAGCCGTGTGAATGGGACACCGCTCGATAAATCAGCTACACACACGCCATCAAAATAGAAATAATTTGATATGCATAATGTATGTGCCTGTTTTCTTAGGAAACATCTGTTCTCCTCAAAGACTAATGCGCTCTTTAAGTCAAAGGGTTTCTTTTTCTCCCTTCCCTCATAAAAAGGATATTATCCGGTTAAATAATCGTAACTAATCCACAACTACAGGGAGAGACAGAGGAAGGGAGGAGGACGGTATCTCCAATAATAGCCTGTTGTCTTAGTTTTACTTTGAAAAGAGTGACATGAAAGATTTATCAAACTCTCCCGAGGAGCTACAAATATAACCGTACTCACCTCACACACAGAATATCAATTCATATCATCACCGTCTGACTACAATTTGCATTGCACAAAGTGTCAAAACATATTTTGAGGAACATTTTTCCCTACAGGCCCGCAAACCACATCTTTTGTCCCTTCTTTCCAAAAATAAAAAGTAACTCTAAACTTTCTAAAGAGGCCTCTTCAGATCTCCCACTGTCCCTTGTGCTTTTGCAGAGGCCCGTCTTGCGTGCGTAAGCCTTTGTGCGTGGATGAAAGACGATGCGGGTAAAAGAGTCAAGGCCCTTGCCGTGTTAGCACAGTCTAGCCTGAAGCGAGTCTCCTCTTAGCCTCCTGCTGCCTTCATTACTTCTTCCCAGAGTCGAACGACACCCTGACTTTACTACATAACAATCATAGCTTGTGCATAATTTAAAGAGCAGCACCTGGAGACACCTCAATAATTCAAAACGCGTATCTTTTCATGAAATAATCAAATCAATACATAATGAAATGCATCAATAAATCAACAGACAAATAACAGTGCGTCCATCTGTTTCTGAGGTGGAAGATGTACAACAGCAGCCCGTGAGGCTCAATCCAAACTGCAGCCGTTGCATTGTCTTGTTACAAACATTGCCTTGAAACCCATTCCTTCAACAATCCTAAATGTGTGCTACAAAACATTTCACTTCCCTTTACTTTAACACAATCGGAAAGTGACCACAAATCCCCCCCCCGCAGTTTTCACGCTTGATCAAAGCAGCAAGCATCACATTATTTTGGGCCCTGAGAACATGTCAGTGCCTCAGATCAGCTGATCAGCGAGGGGGGGGGGGTTAAATTCACGTTCGGCTCTTCTTCAAAAGTGCAGAGGCAGGTTTTGTTCATACTTCGGCCGGACAACCACATGCTTAGAGATCCCACGTTGAAGACGAGCTGACACAAAGAAAAGCTTCAGCCCGCTTCAAGCTCATTGGCCCAACGGCACAAAGGCTAAACTATTCTGAGACTAAAGCCAGATTAAACTGTATTAAATGCTAAAGTGCCAGCAGAATTTACATTTGGAGACATCTGACTAAACTACTGTAGCTCCTCTGAAATCAACAGGCCTTGTTTTCAGCTCTGGAAATAACTATTTTGTATTCAGTAGTAAAAAAAAAAAGGAAGTAATTTGATGAACCAGTACACTTGTCTTCGTTTCCACGAACCAGTGTCAGAGCAGTCTTATGTAAAATAGATTCAGAAACATAATCAGTAGATGGGCTCTTTAGTGGATGAATATTCAAACAGGATTCTGCATGACGGCGATGAGGGAGAGCCGTCACTGGCAGCTCCAGTCGGAGCGAAAAGATTGCAGTTCAGTCAAAGAAGCCAGCTAAACAAACTCACATGCCTCTACATCAGCGCCCAGCAAGAGCCCAGGAGGCTTCACGGTCACATGCTCCGCAAGAGGCTGGGAACAAGCGCGACCTCAACCTCGGCAAAAATACTGGGAACTTGCCGGGGTCTCGACTCATTCGATTACCGAATACATGTCGAAGGATTAACCCTGACAAATACATGCCTGTATAGAAAAACTAGAGCAATGGCTCCTGACCTGTGGGGCTTCTAGTCTCGACATGTTCGAACGTACTTTAAAGTCAGTTTTAACAAGTGCTATTATTCGTGTCCGTTGTTGTGTTTTGGTATGTTTTTGTGATGTAATCTGTCCCTGTTTGTACTTGTATGTATGATACTTTTTACTTTGCTGCTCATCTTGACCAGGACTCAATGGGACCTAACTAGTTTTAAAAAAAAAGGATAAGCAATATATACCTACAGAAGGACCCACAAGATAAAACTAAGGGAATGTAATACAATCAACAAGATCTTTACTCTAATCTTAGCTTTTTGGTGAATCGCAGCTTTTACCTCTTCGGGCCTCTAAAGGAGCATCATTCATTAGAGCTGCTCACAGCTCACGGACTTATGCAACCAGTGCTGAGTGATCATAAGTACATTTATTCTAACAAATCACAAGCAAAAAGGCTCACTGCACTAGGCCGGGGCAGGCCTGCATTGCAGGAAGAACCAAGGAGAAACATTTGAACGTGCAGGCATGCTCAGTAAGTTGCAGGAACAGACCTGACTGACCTACAACCTATTTCCTCACACTATAGTCAATGCAGACAGGTGTGGTAAACGTCACCCTTTGTCTCCTAACTCAATAACCAGGTCACCTATGGGACAGTGTCCCTCCTTCAAAAAAAAGCAGCTCTTGATTTTTGTCTCTAGTTAAAGAGGCTTTTCCCTCCAATCCGAAAAAGCCTGCACAGATTCAGCCTAAACGACCCCTGCACAGATATTTGTACTGAACTGGCTCGTGGCGAGCTGTGTGAAACCACATTTTTAACATGTTACCAAACCTCTGCACTGCACTGAATCCATCACAGAGTCTGTCAGGCAGGGTGGGCCAGCCCGAGGAACCGATTTTTCTACCATCTTGGCGCCATAGATGATAGCCAGCACTGACACATGTGTCTATAATTTAACGTAAAACGCACGCAGTGTCCGTCTTTCGTGCAGCAACAGACCAGCGACATGCAGCAGGATTATCGATGCAGGCAGGCAGGAGGGCAAAACGCCAAACAACTGCTACGCTAGCTTGTACCCTGCTGTCAGCTAACAATGCTAAAGGAAGGCTAAGCTAGTTCAATACACGTACGATGGCACGCGGTGGTTGTCAGTGTCGACGTGACACGACTTCACGTGAAGGAAAGCAGGTGAGATAGTGTGGTGTTAGCCTGGCTGTTAGCAAGTTGTAACCGACCCGATGCACGGGCCCGTCTTTACTTCCGACACACTGCTGTAAGCCACGAGAAAAACACACTCACACAGAGAGGATAATATACGTGTAAGTAATGCCACATAGTCATCATAACCCGCTGTGGGATCCTAGTGTGGTTCAGATACCTGTTCAGGTCACGCAGGACTCCTCATTCTGCTGTGCTCGGACTGTCTGTTGATTTGTAAACAGTAGCGAGTCAGGCGGATGTGCCGAAGACCAGCTGACTGATCATGTGACCCACTAGCTGTCGCTCGCGAGGCTCCGGGTTTACAGAAACTCAAATGTACTACAAGAACAAAAATGCAGCTTTTAATGCGGGCAGAAATAAATAAAAAATAATTCAAGGTGATAGTAAATTGTAAGTAATGCTCTGATGCTTTAGGTTAATAATCAATAAGAACTTTTGGGTTGCCAGGTTGTGGAGACTCTCAGGGGTAGGCCCTCCTCCAGCAGGACACTTGTTTATTCATCAGTCAATAAATGCATTTTACAGAATAACCCAAGTCTGCACTTATCGGTTGGTTAGTTGTTATTTAAATTAAGTTTCCCATTAGGTCAGAGTTTACCTGATGAAGAAAGTCTCTCGCTGAGGGGTTAAAAACCAATCAATAGGACTTTTAAAACCTTGCAACCCAATTGTTATTATTACTGCATTTAATAAATTACTTGTTTACATTCTGCTGGCAAAGCTACAGTATAGCTGGATATTTGAACTGTCAGGGAGATAATCTGAAACATACAGGATATGAAGTTGTGCATATTTACAATATCCCCACCACCAAGGACAAATAAAACAGATTGAAGTTGAGGGCTCGACAACATGAGGGTTAATTAAAACAGTTTTATGGAGACTTAATTGCTAAAATTTCTGTGATCAGGCAAGTCAAATGTATCTGATGAGTGCTTTTATCAAACATCTGTATCACAAAGTGCTTCCCACAGAAGGAAACAGAGATAAACGAAAGCAGCAGGACGGTCAGAGGCAGTGGTCCATGTGAAAATATATAGGTGACATTAAATAGCATTAATGAGTCAAATTTGTGCATTGGTAGTGGTGTGTGTGTGTGTGTGTGTACATGTGTTTATGTTGTGGTGGGGGTTAACACAAAGCAGTCATAATGACCATGATAGCCATTACCATCATCATCACACCAGGCATGGCATTTCGAGAGCGCCATTATCATCATTACCATGGCTAATATTGCTGACGATGAGGTTTTTCACGGCCTCTTGTTGGCCCTGACTTATCGTCATGGAAACAGATGACCGAAAAAGAGCATAGCTTTATTGAATTACTCCATGAAGCTATTCTGACCAAATGGGCCTTGAATGTTGCTCTGTCTGAGTGTAGTGCGGGAGACACAGATGAGAGTCATGGGCAGGGAGAGGGAGACAGAAATCTGGATAGAAATAGCAGTGGAGACAGATAAAATAAAAAGAGACGGGAGACAGAAAACACTCTCAGCACTGAGGGTCACGTGACTGTACAGACACAGATCCACTGGTACAGAGAGCCCTGGTGATCAGCACAGACGAATACTGTCTGATGGCCGAACAATGACAGCAGTTCACCAACAGAGAGTTTTATACGAGGAAATCATCTAACTCTCTAACTTCAGTAGACAGTGGACATCAGAACCATTGGTTTAATCTTTAATGGGTCCTTTACACCAGGCCTCTGCTTGTCTTAAAATAGCAGTCTGATAAATGAGCTTCATCTCTTATTTACTTGTTTCAAGAAGTCTTTCTGACATGATAAATCTCACACACTGTCCCGAATCCAATTCTATACGTTGCCAACTAAATATTTTCAAAGTTTAAATGTCATCCGCTGATATTTTGCGACTTAAACAACCATCTTTTTAAGAAGCAGAAAGCAAAAATAGCACTTTACCTCCCAGCTATGTCAGCCTCTGTGTGTTCTTGCAGATTCTATCACGAGGTTTTAAACCTGAATTTCTTGGTGAAAAAACATCATAACTGTTGTTATGCGTGATAAAAGTTTCCACCTTCTATTTGCATGTTGATTTATACAATTAAATGGAAGTTTTTTTTAAATTAAAAGTGATCGTCCGAGCTTCTGGACTCTCAAAACATTTTAATATATTTCACACAGATTGTTTGTGAAATAAACATTTCCAACTGTAACAGATTTAAGTAATGAACATACAGTACAATTATGAATTAGTCTTTCTTTTTTACAAATGAAAGTGCTATCATTTAATTTGACCATTTCATGTACACACTGCACGGCTTCAGTCTTATATTTCTAGTCCACAATCTTTCTTCATGAAGAAACATTAAACATTGTGCACTCCATACAGCACACTTCGTGCCTCTGCTACAGTATGTAAATCAGTACAATATGACAACCACAAGATGTGTAAACATAACACTTCCCAAAATAACGTAGCTATTTGAGGGATTTATAGATTCATGCATCAATAGAAACACTGTATGTAAACTATGATGTGTTCAGGAGCAAATTAGATCTCAACACAACTTTGCGATTCAAGTTGAGAAATAGGAATAAAAATGGACTCATTTGCAGAAGAAACATTATAGATGTCCATATGTTGATCAGTTTAGTAACTCAATGTTTTACACACTGCAGTAAAAAATGCAGAGGATACCCTGTCATTTAAGAAAGGGTTGATTCCAACTGCTATATATAATTTACAAATTCAACTATCATTTCTTTTAAAACAGAATCAAGAAACTTGATATTTACGACAATGTGACAAAAAACAACAATGTAAGATACAACAACAGTGAGATTCCTGAAGGAAACAGTTTAAAACGACTGATCCAAAACACAACGCAAAAACAAAAACAATGGAAATCACACAAAAAACAGATCGGCAGTGCCACTTTCTACAAGGCATTTCTGGCATGAACATTTCTCAAACTTTAGATCAGTCAACCAACTATAATTACTCTTTTTTTTTTTAAAACAGTGATATGTAATCTGAGACTGTTTGTACTGGGTACCATTCACACATATATCTACACAGAAACAATGTGTTATAACATTATCTGCACACACAGTCACAGTTATGTTCTGTCTCAAGTTGCAGTAGGAATGCTGTCTAAGCTTTCTATTGCAGGTGTGCTGTGTGGGTATGAACACTGTCCTTCTAAGCTGTGGTATAAACATATACAATAAGTCAGCTTTTAGTCTTTACACAGCATTTGAGGACACCCACCTATAAAACACCAAAACACTGTGAGTCAGTACTCGTATGTCACTGCATGGATTTGGGTTAGATGTAGCTCTCCTGCTCCTCCTTCAAAGAGCAAATGGTTTGAGTGCCAACGTCAGATTCTTTGAAAACAGTAATGTTGCTTGATTCATCTCTCCCCGTTTCTTTCTCCTCCTCCTCCTCCTCCACCTCCTTTTGTTCTGTTTCAGTCCTTCTATCACCTTCCTCCTTCTGTTCCTCTGCAGTTATGTCCGTCTGCGAGAGGTTTGGGTCCGTGCAGCCATGCTGGTCGTCTCGACTCTGTTTTGGGCTCTGGCTGTCGTGTGGATGCCGGTCGTGATCCTGGCTGTTGAAGAATCTTCGGATGGTGTGTTTGGGCAGGCCCAGCTGAGCCGACAGGGTGTGGACGGCTTCCTCGTCTGGGTTGAGGCCCACGTCCTGAACGAAGCTCTGCAGGATTCCCAGCGCTTCGTGGGAGACTCTTAACCCCTCATCTTGGACCCCATCTGCACCTTTGGCCTCATTATCTGCATCTGAACAAACCGTAACCCCGCCTCGGTCCTCATCCTTCACACCACACCACTTCATAGTGAGCTTCTCCTTCTCCTCTTTGCTGTTTCCAATGATTTCATCCATCTCTTCTTCACCCACACTCCCATCCCTCACCGGCTCCTTGTTTTCTGAACCCTCGTCCCTCACCCGACCAGTACAACCCCAGTCCCCTCCCACACTGCTCCTCTCTCCCTGTCCCCCCTCAACCCAGTCCTTACTGTCCCCTCTCTCCCCATTACTACTGCCCCTGCCCTGCAGACGTACTCTCATGTGCCCCCAGTTGCCCCCCGCCTCACACTCGGCTGGTGATGCTGCACATGGTTGCCGTGGAGACAGGTGAGGTCCTGCCTCTGGCTGCAGGGGTTGATGGGGTTGAAGATGGTGTTGCTGTGGCAGCGGAGAGTTGCGTTGGTACTGACGAGAGAGAAAGAGACATCAGAAGTAATTTGAGTAAAAGCTGTGTTTGGTCTTTTGGATTTTATATTTTCAACGCCAACTAATTTCCATCATGTTAATCTGGATATTATTGTTTTTAACTTTAACGGTAGATGGTAAAGGGAAGTCAGGATAAACAGAAATATATTTGTATGATTTGAAGTCTATTTAAAATGTACAACTAATATAAGCTATTTAATAATTTCACATGTGAGGTGATCTGTAATGCAACCATCAAGGGTCCATGTCTGTTCAGGCTCTGAACCAGTACATATGAGGTCTTTCTAATGTAATGGTATTCCACATAACATACTGTACATTCACAACCATTTTGAACCAACTATGAGTCTGTGCTTTAATTAAGCCATCCATCCATGCACGAGCTATGGATGTGAAAGAAAACTAATCAGCCTCACGGATCATCGCTTAACGTGGTAATCATCTTTTTTTCTGACGTTTGTGGCATTTAGCTGCTTTTCCATTGGACACCCTAGAGATCTTTTGGCATTCACTGTGATATACGCTCTTTCAAATTTATGGAGACATTTATATTGAACTTTTTTTGATCAGTTCTCGTAAATAGATTTTTTAAGTGCTTTGCAAACATTATATGTCCGTTCACAAGGACAGGCTCCCCTCTAAAATACGATGATTGTTAATAGTTAGAGGTAGTTTTCTGCCTTTGCTGCTTGTGTTTTTTTTCCAATTCATTCCAAACTGCTGTTTCTATAGCTGACGAGCAAGATCTACCAGCGCACAACAGTCTGTGTTAATCTTGTTTTTTCAGTCTCACCAGTGTATTGTCATTGCTGAGCAGTGTAAGCCTGTCAGCGCATTGCTGCTGTGCTGTCGTGTTGCTGCTCTCCTGTTCATAGATGGCGTCTCGTTCCATCTGGGACAAGCTGAGGAACCGGCGGATCATGCACAGATTCTCCCACAGGGTCCGGTTCTCTGGGTTGGGATCCTCCCTCCAACGCAGCAGCTCACACAGCCAGCCCTACAGGAGGAACGGCAACACTTTACTTTACGTCTCCCTATTTAGCATTTAGAAGAAGAATAAACATTTAATAAATGGTTTATAACACACTATAGTGCGGATAAAAGGACATATCAGGTCTCCATAGATAGACAAGGTATCCATCTCTGGAGAGGTTTATGGGTGCAGACTAGCAGACTACAAATAGAGCTGCTACTTGGTTGTAAAGACATCCACTTATTAAGCTAAGCTAACGTCGCTATGCAACATATCTTTAAACACTTTTACTGCACAAACAAAAGACATTTCTAAGTGTCTCTGGCACCAAAAATCGAATAATTTGATCTATTCTATATGTGGACTCTGGTATAAGACATGGCAACATCATGTACATGTATGAGCTTTGATTCATGTTACCCCCATACACCCACTCTCCTATTCATATGACTTATTCGAATTTAAGGAGATATACGTGGTAATACTCCAACGTTGAAGTCTGAATTCAGCTTTCCCTTGGTCTAGAAACTATACATTCAAAAGAATTTATTAAAAATAAGTAAATGTTGTAAAGCAGAGCCAAAAGATGACAGAGAGATTATTCTTTAGCTAGAATGTGTTCTGCCTCACAAGGGAAGAAACTTGTGACAGATTGAGGAATGTAAAGCAAAGCTAGTTTTAGATTCATGAACTGGAGCATGATTCCATTTGCAAGCAGGCTGATATGCACACACACACAGATGCACACAAGCACACACACACACACACACAGACACACACACACACACACACACACACACTCACACACCTGGCTGTAGCCCAAGTCTAGCACACAATGCTATCCAGATGCACAGTGCAGATAGAACAGAGAGATCCAGCATGGTTGTGCCTGCCAAACAGCCGGGTAATACAGAGTGAGAGCGAGCGTGAGAGAGAGGGAGAGTGAGAGAAAGAGAGAGGTAAAGAGAACATAGGGAAAGTAAAGTAAAATGGGAGGCCAGCGAAGAGATAGAAAAAAAAACCCACAGGGGTTTTGGACCACCTGTCGGTACTGGCTTGACCGCCGAATGACCTCCAAACATCTTATGATGAGTAGAGAGAAGGGAGAAAAGGGGGAAGAAAGAAAGAATGAACAAAAGAAACAAAGAAAAAAGAAACAGAAAAAAAAGGAAAGTGAGAATTGGAGACATACACAAGAGGAAGAAAAAACGAGACAGCTGAAATCCCCCCATTCCATGAAGGGAAATTATCCTCAAAACAAAAGGCAATAACAAGCTTATGAGGCCGCCATAAAAATGAGAACAATAAACACTCGAATCATGCATGTGTGTATGTGTCTTAGTGCATTTGTTTGCCTGTGTGTGTATTTGTGGTATCGTGTGTGCATACATGTGCTCGTGCAGTATGTCTATGTGCAGAAGCGGTGTGTATGGGTGCACGTGTTTTTGTTAAAGCGATAATTTAGGACACAATAGCAGTCTGATGCACCGATGATAGTCCTCTGCAGAGTACAGCAGCTGGGTTGATTATCTGGGTTTCCTCCACACACACTCGTTATGCCTCAGTGAGAGATGGATTCATCAAAGCTAAATTTGAACACTCAACAACAAATTGGCTGCAATATGTGTGTTTAAGATTGGAAATGTTCATCAGATTCACAACAGCAAGCAAGTAAGTACCTGACTCTTGGAGACGGCCACCTTTGCAAACAGAGCCTGAGACACCTTGGCTCTCTTCATCTCGTGCTGGATGTCCTCGTAGATAGAGGCGCCGACATTGAGAACACAACTGTCGGTCCTCAACCCGATGTCTCCTGTAACTGGGGACAGTCTCGACTAAGAAGAGACATACAAGAGGACAGAAAGACAAGCGAGCCACAGTGAGTGTCTAAGTACTGGGCATTTGCAACAAAGTGAAGTGAATCCCATACAGATTGAACAATGCTGTTGAACTTTGTCCAACGAGTATTGTGAACTGGGAAGCCGGTGAGCGATTTATGTCTTTAATGTAGCCCTAGGGGTGCCTGTACAAAGGGGTGTGTGATCTGGGGAGGCGGCATGAACCAACGCACATGATACTCTCTCAACATAAAGCTCCTCCCTTGCAGGAGAAGCAGCTGGCACATTTGTGTAAATTAAAGAAAACATGTGGCAGTCTGCACCCTCTCCAGGTAAACAGAGGGAGTCAGCAGTGTAGTTCACAGGGAGGCAGATTGGAAATACCAGGAAATGGGGGGGGGGGGGGGGCAGTACAGACATGGCAAGAGAAGAAGCTAGGGTAAGTCTACTGCGCTGACACAGTTCATATCATCTTTCCTGCACTGCAGTATTGGAAAAATAAAGGATAGAATAACAGAAAAATCCATATTGTAATTTGTTCAAGGCTTGGTTAGTGGGTCGTCATTTCCAATACTTTCAAATATTTTGATTTGAATGCGGTTCAGTGAAAACTGATAAAATAACAAGACAACATACAAGCTGCTCTGTGAAGCTGTACTTTAAAACAGTGTCCGCATGCTAAGTTGACATGCACACAGCGGCAATCTTCCCATGCTGACGTTCATCTGAGACTGATCAAAATGACATTAGTTTTGAACATATTTGATCAAAAACCAAAGTACAGATCTGACCTGATGTTAACATTATTAGCTAGGGTAGGGGAGCATAAATGTATATACCAAGTTTCTTGGCAATATATCCTTAGTTGTTAAAACAAAGCCCTCAAAACCACAAATGTCTACCTCATGGTGCTGTTAGAGGAAAGGTCAGGGGACTCCCTAATAAGATGATTCATAGTCTGTTGTTGATTATGTTCTTTACTTGTCTTTGTTAACTGAACTAAGTTCCATCACTTTTCTCTCTTTATTAGCACAATATATGCAAAAGAATGTCTTTCAAAGCAGTCTATGTTTTTTATTCACCTATCAGTACTCCCTCTTCGATATTTCAGTGCTCTTTCATGGAGAGAGACAGTTATCACATTTCCCAGCAGCATTGTGACTCTTTGATTTAATCTCTCTGCTGGCTGACCTGTGTGGATCTTGGTGGCGTGTTATTGCAGCTTGGTGTGAATCCAGTCAGGCTTCTGTCTTTCTCCTCCAGGTAGATGCGCTCCCTCTCAGCCTCGGGCAGCTGCAGGAAGCTGTACATGGCCCGCAGGTTGACCAGCAGAGACTGGGAGGCGTGTTTAGGGTCCTCCTCCTTCCGCAGAATCTCTGACAGCAGGCCCTGGTAAAGGCACAGACAAGTGGATATTTCTTTATAAGTATAAGCAAACAATACACAAGGATACATTCATGCAATGTCAAATTCACTGCTGGATTGCTGGTGTGCAAATATTGTGAAAATTACGATCGAAATGATCTTAAGGCTATAGTTTAATTCTTTGCTGTGCATCCAAATAAAAAAGTCTTGCTGTGAAATATGGATTTTCCCATAATTTACATGCAAAGATGGCAACTATAAAGTTTCTCATATGCCTGAAGGAATTTTGCAAAAGCTCCTCATATCCAACTTTGGATCTCATTCAAAGAGCCACGCTATCAAGTTCCTGCGGTTTAGTGTTTCACAGATGATCCAGAGCCAGTTCCCTAGTCAGTGCTAAGAACGCTGCTCGCCTGTACAGCTAGCATTATTCTGGGTGTATCTGTGTATAGAGGAAAGACCCTCAAACATCACATGCAGATTGTAGGGCTTCCTTCCTGAAAATAAATCAGATTTCACGCTGGCAGTAAAATGAAAAGGGAGGAAACAGCCTTCTTATTCAAATCATGGATCATCTTTGGATCCACCCAGCAAACCCCTCCTTCCAAATGGATGGCAGCTTTACGTGAAATGACAAATGATAAATGCTCCCCTCACTTCTATACGGCATCTTGGCATCACGCCCAACTTGTGTGGCTGGCACCAAAGCACCTTGGACTTGGCAATGGGGAAATATGGGGGTGGATAATAACTAGCTCTGCCCATTGTGATGAAAATGATAATGACGGTAATAATAATAATAACAATAGGCTTAGCCTGTCCTCTGAGCGCGGGTGTGGTGGTGAATGTAAGATGATAGACACAGATAATGTGGTATTTATGTGTTAGAGGCGATGGCAGAGGAAGATATGGAAATGAAATGAGGGAGCCCAATGGAAGGAAAACGGGAAAGATTTAAAAAAAAAGATGGATTGACAATCATAGGTAGATATTAAATGGATAGAGGGGCTGCCAGAGTGAAAGGTGGCAAGATGGAGGGACAGTAAGACAGACGAAGAGGTAGAGAGGGAGACAGCTTCTCTCTAAGGGCTTGTGATTAGTTGGCCCAGCAGCTGCTTCAGTGCTGGCACCAGCTTTGTGCTGCAGAGGGCTGGCACCAACACACACACATACATACACACATGCAACGGGGGGAGGGGGCACTGCGGCAAAGGCCATGCCAATGTGCCAACCATCAAACACACATATTCACAAAACACACTTACCTACAACCGCAACACCAGAAACACTTCCAAAAGATAATCACCAGCAAACAGTTGCAGCCTTTTTTGACTTTCAACACCTCTTATGCGGATTACACCCCCCCCGCCCCCTTCTTTCTTTACATACCTGGGTCCTGTTAAAGGCCACCCGGGCAAAGATGGATTGGGAGATGCCAGCTCTCTTCAGTTCCTCCCTCACACCGTGGTAGATGTCATTTGGCACATCTGTTGACCCCACAGACGACCCAGCCAATGTCTGGGTTTGTGGCCCGGCTACAGGGCCTCCCCCTGGGCCACACTGTGCCTGCTGTGGGGCTTGGGAATCAGGGGCTTTGGAGAAGACCATGGCGGGGGGAGCCCTTCCTACAGGCGGGTGGTTGAGATACTGCTGTGGGGACGGTGAGAGACCCTGGCCAGCTAGCATGCGGCTAACAGCATACTGCTGGTTGAGGAACTGGGCCATCACCAGCTGCTGGTTGACAATTTGGGAGCTGAGAGGCTGGGTTACCAACCCGGGAGGGTGCAGGCCGAAGGGGGAACGGCCACATATGTTGGCTACTTCTCCATGAGAGAAAAAGAGGGTTGAGCTCTGATCAGCTGGGCTACTTGTGATTGACTGCTGGGTGAGGGTGATGTGTGTGGACTGGTCAGAGACGCTGTCAATCTCTGGTGCAGGAAAAGGAAAGCAAAGACAGATGTTCAATTATTAACACACCAGATACAGTGTGTCCCAAATACGCACTAGATACTAATTCTAAGTAGCGTTTGAGTATGTGGTGGGTTCGCGTTGGAAAAGTGTCAAAATGAATTATACTCAAAACAGACAGCATGCATATCCTACTAAATACGGTTGATTTTTGAGTGTGCTGCAGAAAAACATTATTTTCCCACAATGCAATCCACAAATTAATCAGAGAGGCTGTTCACAGCTGGAAATTCAATAAATAAATTGTGGGTGGCGGTGAAACAACCCTGGAAACATCTTAATGTCTGACATTGCACATATTCTATAAATTCTTGTTAGTATGAAATGGTTTGTCTAACTGCTAAAACAGTACGCTATCAAGATTAGTACATAGTATATACACTATAGAATTAGTATGTATGGCTTTGGGACATGCTGTAAGACTTATTAGACACACTTCATGTTTGCAGGCTTGATTGAAAGCCCTCACCTTTGAAGCATTTGGTCTTCTTGAAGTGCTTGTACCATCGACCAAACTCGTGACACTTGGCAGCTGAGACATTTGCATAGTAAGTGCTATTTACAATAGATGATATCATACTCTGAAACAGAGGGGAAAAGACAATAGAAATTCATTACATTTTCCAAGCTCCTGCTATGGGCGGCCTGGGTGTCTCAGCTGTTCACACATCTGATATTAATGAACTCAGATCTGTGTTATTAAAAAGACCCCCAGGTAAATAGGATAATAAAGACAGATGAGTGCGTCAGTGTGTGGGCTCTTTTGTGTGCACATGTACAGCGTGTGTGTGTGTGTGTGTGTGTGAGAGCATGCATGCATTCAAGCGTGTGTGTGTGTGTGTGTGTGTATGAGCATGCATGCGTTTGTGTGTGTGTGTGTGTGTGTGCAATCAAACAAAACACTAGAGGTCATCAGAGACTAGTGCTCTCTGTCTGTCTCTGTCACACACACAGTTTTTCCTCAAAGACTGTCCTGTGCAATCTTTACATCTGATAAATAAGATTTCATCTTCTCATGTTTATTTTAATCTGCTTCTTGCAAACAAGAGAGGGGGTAAAAGGAGTGATAGGAGAGAGGGAAAGAGGGAGAGAGAGATAGGGGAGGGAGGATTGGTGAGTATCAGATCTGCAGAGAAGGAAGGAATCTGAAGACGAGAGAGTTAGCAATTTGTAGATGTCCCTCCGGCAAAATAACAGATAGACTAAGTTGATAATTATGAATATTCATAAAAAGGCTGTCCCCAAATACGGCATGATTAATGGGAAATTATTTCTGCAGTTGTGTCTGTATTTGCTTGATTAAACGATCAAGATCGTAAAACCAGATTTGGATGTTATTGCTGAATCAGTCAAGAATGTAGAGAAAAAGCTAAATACCAAAGAGGGGGAGTGATAGATAGATAGATAGTGAAAGTAAGACGGCGAGGCTGGCAGACAGATAGAGTGACAGGCAGACAGGTTGTTAGTCGAAATAATCAAGATAGGCAGCGGCCCAGGCAGGAAGGCTTTTTAAGAGATAGCCATCTCTCTTTATCTGTTTCTTTCTCCCGCTCTGCCCCCACACCTCATCTTCCTCTGCATCTGGACTTCCTGTCTAACTATTGGACCACACACACTTACTCTGCATCATGCGTCAAATGAGGCAGAAACACACACACCCAAAAACATTTGCAGGGCATGGAAGGGCAAAGATATTACTTGCACACTTTGAACTTCAGTCCAATTTCTCTTCTTCTCTCTTCTTGAATGCATGCTCTAAGTGTGTGTGTGTGTGTGTGTGTGTGTGTGTGTGTGTGTGTGTGTGTGTGCATGTGCTTGTGTGTCTTGTACCTGGGAAAGAGGGCACTCCTTGGCCAGGGAGCTCTGGTTCATGTCCTTGAGGAGCTCCTTCAGAGCATTTCTCACTGTGGAGTGGCTCCACTGCTCGGGAGGCAAGTCCTCCAATTTGGGACAGCTAGACAAAGAGCAAATTAAAAACACTTGAATTGCATAAGTTTGATTGTAATTTAGTATTGCACTTCCATAAAGTTGGGGAACTCACAATTGACAACGAACAAATTAATCAGAGAATAATATTATAACAAAAACTGCCACAGTTACCAGCCAGGGAACCCTGCAGAAAACTGTTTTCAAAGGCTGACAAGTACTACGTGTGACGAGTAAACAGAACTTAATGTGTAAAATTGGTGGAGTGCCCCTTTAAAAAGAATGTCTCCCCGACACTTCTTTACTCGCTCATATGCAGCCACTGTGGAGTGATTGGGAGCCAAGTTTCCAGTGTCAAACACATTCAAGGGTGTGAATGAAAATCTGGGCTATAGCTGGAAACTAAAGCACTAAATAAATTAAATAAATCAACTCATATGAGCACAAGAAAAACATACATGATGCCACATCCTTTTTTCTTTGAGCCAAAAGCCTTTTTTTAATGGAAGACATGTTGACATGTCACAGTAGGAAAAGCACAGTCTTGGGTGTAAATAATAAAATTAATGATGTTTGAATTCAATTGAGCTGCTTCCATCATAAATGTGATTAGTAACACCTGTGTTTTTTCCTATTTTTTTCTCCTTTGAAAAAAAGGCCTGTGTTAAATTATCTTTTGTATCTTTTGATAATAAATATGCTGCACTGTCCTATGTTTTATGGTTGATCTGACCTATGACCCAATATGTAACACAACTATAGGACTACTGTCAAAAAAAGGGGACACTGATTATTTAGAAATGTTACCCTAGGAAATGACTTTTGATGTCATACACCATTAAAATGCTCATCAATATTCATTGCAATAAGCAACTAAAATCACTCGTTAAACTTAATCTAATAGCATTAAAATAAGATAAAATATAAGAGTTTAATCATTCCCTGCTGGGTCTGATTTGGTCCATGCCCTTTGGTTATTTTCTTTTATTGATAGAAGTTAGATATGGTGGGTGGCTGGAGTCTTTCCCAGCATGCACTGAGCAAAATGCTGAGAAGTGCTTAACCAGTCTTGAGTCCATCGCTCACATTCACACATACAGATAATTTAGAGTCCGTAGTCTCTACACAGACAAGACGAGGAAAATAAGCTGAGTGTTACTCTAGACAGACATATTCATAGATGTGATGCCAGCCTCCTACCTGCGCAGCTGTATTTTAAGGGTGATAACGTGGTGAACATCCTGCAGCATATCAGCCACTGTGGCATCAGGAGCCTCTGTTACACAGGACAGAGGCACCGGGTTCCACCTGCCCACCTGGATGAGACCTGAACACACACACAAGTGTGAAAAATGTAAGAAAAACGGTGGATTTCTGTTTTTGAATCTTTGTGCAAGTTTGTGTTGTGTACCTTTGGCCTGTGCAGCAGAGCTGTGTGAGTAGCCCAGTGTCAGCAGGGCCATCTCTATCAGCTGGTTAAACAGCAGATCTCTCTTGACCAACACAAACTCAGCGTGTTCTTCTCTCCTCTCTCCCTCCTGAGGGCTTTCCTTGTGCTCCACCACACAGAACACAGGCAGCAGGCTCCCTGAGGTGATGGAAAGGACAGCTATTAGACATATCGGATGACACGTGGGGGTCATTATCACTGTACTGAAAATATCACGTTTCAGCCCATGTACCTTTGCTGTGCCAGCTCTTGCTCTGTGGCCTCACTGCGGTGGGTTTCTGGGCCAGACAGGGGTTTTTGGCCACAGGACTCTCCTGACTGCTCCTCTCCTGGGCCGAGGGTCCCGCTCCATTTTGTTCCAGTCGAGCCAGCTTGGCAGGAGGAGGCCGGGGGTCTACAACGGGATCACTGCCCTCGGGTTTATTGGCTCCATTACACAGGGCGTCCATCTGTGGTCTTACACTAAAACAGAGATACAAATGCTTAAACAATCAAACAGTGTATGAGATAACCTAATAAAAATGCCCTCATATTATCTTGATAGTATCTCTGGTCAACCATGAGTTTATGGTGGCCTCCTATTATGTTCCATGATACTATGACATATATTTCAAAAGTAGATTTTGCAATGACAAACATAATGTTTTCATCAGGGTAGAATAGGCTACATGCGTCCATAATGAAATAAAAGCATACATAAATACAGCAAGAAGTATATTAGAAAACCTGGCGAGCGTCTAGAGAGTGTGAAACAAAGCTGTCTCAGTTATTTACAGTTCCGTGTCCAACAAGAAAACTACAAAGCACAATTTTTACAAACGTACACATGCACGCAGATCTGAAGGATATCCGGATCAGTAATAGTGGACGACCTTCAACCAGATGCAGCGATAAGGACGACCCTTTAAATCCAGTAAAAGTCCAGTGAACGATAGAGCGCAGTTTCCCATAATAAACCTGCTGTCATCTCCAGACGCGCCGCTGTAAGCGACAGTGACTCAGTTCATCTTCGGCACCTAAATGCGCGCTAATCGTCCCACGTCTGATCCCGCTGAAGTTTGATCGAGGCGAAACCAACCTGTTTCAGTCGGCACAACGTGCATGTCCGACCTGCCATCATACATCGACAGCCCGTCCCTGAAGACATCGGCTGTATCCATATGTTGTCCTGGCTTCCATTGATCTCCAGATGAGGAACAGACCCGTTTCTCTCGGCTGTCGGTATGCGTCCTTTTCCTTACACTAATCGTCTCCTTACCATCGACACGATGTCGTGTTTACTGTCTAAGTAGTTTGCCTCTGATCCCTCCTTGTTCTCCGACCGCGCTTCGCTTTCCGGTGTACCGATAAATGGCCTCAGCGCAAGTTCAGAGCGACCTCCCATCCAGAGCACATGCTGCTGCTGTGGATCAAGCTCTAGAGAGAACAATACACGGCTTGGAGCTGTTGGAGTACATCCCCTATCACATATATTCGGCTACAGCACTGACTCCGGGACAGCAGTTGTTGGTTACACTTCAAAGCCCTATGCGCACGCGAGGAGGAGAGGGAGAGTGAGAGAGGGGGAGAGAGAGAGACTCACACACCCACACACAGACTCATAAATACGCGGACCCAGCTGCATTAGCATATGGTGTAATAATGAATTCACTAGCGCGCTCCGTAAATGTATTAAATGTGACAATTGCGCATAAATCTATTTATTATTTTCTGCCGCATGCTGTGCACGCACTTATTATTGTCTTTAGGGTATTGGAGCTCTCCATGGTAACAAAGTGGAGCAGGGCAAGGAGGAACTGGCTGACTGATATTAACTTTTGAACGTTGATGTTTTACTGTCACAAGATTATCTATGGCTTATGATTGAGATGAAGATAATAAGAGTTTTTATTGTATGCAGCAAAGCTCTATATCCCATTGCAATTACAGCCTGAGCCTACATTGTAGTACAGCAAAAAGTAGTAGCCTGTAATATAGGCCTCCTCACTATACTATTCTATACCATAGTCTATAATAGGCTATGAATTATACTTTGGGGCATATATAACAATACATATAGTGTAGTATATTATAATAAAGTATAGTAGTATGCAGTATAGTGTTACACCTGCCCTACTACGGGGTATACTATACTGTCCTACTCTAATTCTAGGGCTATACTATGTTATACAAATACTATACTATAGTATAATGGCTACATATACATAATGATATAGTACTATTGTAAAGTATAGTTTCGTATAGACGAAATGGTAGAATATTGTAGCATCACATATACATATACATTTATATATATGCATATACACACACACTACCACTTTAGTATAGTATAGTATATGCGGTACAATATATTGTAGCTTGCATTATGCATTATTGTGTTAGTTGCCCATACTCTAATATTATATATTACACAGCATGGTAGTTCCTCACATACAACGTCTTCAGACAGCAAGCTTAAGTGATAAATAATTCTCAAAAATGATCATTTGGTCATTTGACATTAACCAATTTAAATCACACTGTAAAATATCTCAAAGTAGGACCACCAAAAAGCAACCCAACCTCGAAAACAGACATGAAAGGAAAAATGTCCATCACTGTACCTCAAAGTTCTGATACTTAGCCGAGAACACAGCTTGTCTTCTGTTCGCAGAAACTTTCAGCCAAGTATCAGCCGATCTCCCCGGCGCAGTCCACTGACGAGATGCACCTCTTGGCTTGGGATCCCTAAAATGGTGTCTGAAATCTCTGTAAAGGTATCACAAAGCAAAGGGGCGGCAGGTGTGCGTGAACTGTGTCTGTGAGAGACAGAAAGAGAGAGGAAGAGTCAGAGAGCCTTCACTCTGGCAGAGAAGATTCAAAGACTTGCCCCATGAAATGTTACACCGGTGTGATCACAGGTCTGCCTTCTCTACGGAGAGAACGGGCACATAGATGGGTGGATGTTGCGCAATCAGAGTGTATGTTTGCGGGGAGAGAGCATGCTCTACTACTTTTGACTAATTAAACAAAGTGAATTAGCTATCTCCCCAGCCAGAACGAGTCATGGCTGGTTACACATCATTCATCGTGACTAATTCAGAGAGAGAGATGTCACTCAGCTGGATGGAAATGTGTGTGTGTGTGTATGTGTGTGTGTGTATCACTCCAATGGCACCTCTGGGTATGATGGTGTATAAGTTCACTGTTTTGTGTGTGTGTGTGTGTGTGTGTGTGTGTGTGTGTGTGTTGAGGGATATGTACTACTGTTCAGTGTGTGCCTGTGCCTTTAAGTGTTGATATGTTCATATTTCTCTCTCTCTCAGCGCTCTACTATTTTATCACTGGCTCGATACGTCGTCAATGAGGCTGGCATGCTAAATGATAATTAAGACCATTACACGCTCACAGAGCATGCTACCAGTGCAGCACACGGCTCCTTCAATCGGAGCCTCATCTCAGGGGACACCCTACTACTCACACAGTCGTGTATCTCTCCAAATTAGGTTAGATTTTCATTCCACCTCATTCGCCATGGATGTGATGTGGTTATTATAAACTCATGATATGGTTAGTGAGCCTACTGCCATTAGCTGGGTGGAGGCATCATGTCGGCGCGTTAAAGGGGAAATAGATTGCCAACACTCAGTATTGCACATCTCTGTTTCTCTTGCTTGTGTTCTGAAGTATGTTTGAAGATGCACACAGACCCCGACTGCACAATCTGAAGTGTAATAGACAACACTCACAAATGCATGAATGTGTTTGTGCAGACCGACAGACTCAAACACCTTACATGAACACACGCATGATCAGTCACCTCTAAGTGTAGACAGCCATTTATCTCCTTGTGCAGTGGTGGAAAGTTATTATTAAGTACTGTACTTCAATACAATTTTGAGGTACTTGTATACTTGGGTATTTCCATTCTATGCTCATTCTTCCACTGCATTATATTTTAGAGAAAATATTGAACTTTTTACAACTCTATATTTATTTCAAAATAAATACAAATTGATTAATCATCTCACGCCCCCTTCAGATATATTCTGCGACCTTTTGAAGGGGGCCCCTCCCTAGGTTGGGAACCACTGGAATACAACTTCCATTTCAACCCGCTACAGGAGTAAAATTTTACTTTCACCTTGATGTATCAGCGACATTATTATTATGTCATATGCAATAATATACAGTAACAGTCACATGGCATATCTTCTTTTACTTTTGATACTTTAAGTGCATTTTATCTATGATTTTAATGGAAGACTTTTACTGGAGTGGAAGTAAAGGATCGGAGTACTTTATCCCCCACTGTCCTGTCATGCCACTAATCAGACTCTCCCTCACCCCAGAAACCTTTCTCTACAGACATATTATATAGCCATACAATAATCCTATCTGACATTGTGCCAGAACCAGGCTTGAAAGCAACTGTCTCTCCTCAGGTTTCTGCTGCCCTGGGGCGTGTCTCGGCTCCTCAGCCTGTTAATGTACCAGCACAGGTATCAAATATTGTCGGAGAAAAACATCGCCTCAGGTTAAGGTGGTTATGTTGTATGTATACAAATCAGAAAGTCTTTGACAAAAGAAGTTGACGTGTGAATGCAGGGACCTCCAGATTTCAGATGAGATTGTGAGCTCGGGGATCAGATGTGAGATGTGCACTCCTTACCAAGTAGATTGAAAAAGGGTATGGGTTTTGTTTTGTAGGGAGAAGGAAAATAAACGTCTTGAGCTTTTGTTTGGGATAAGGATGAGAAGACAGAATAAAGGACAAAAGATAGAAGGTGGAAGCATTGGGTTAGAAGACAGCGTGATAAGTCATGTGCCATTTTTACATTTGCTTGGATGGCTTGTGCAGTGTGGTTGGTAAGCGATGACTACATTGTGTGTGTGAATGTGGCTGTGTACATGCTGCACATACAATATGGACTATTAGCGCTGTCAAACTGAGTCAAATGAACTTATAGCTGTATCTTTAAACAGCCATGCCCACTTCCTGTATGGCACCCGAGGGCATCGTAAAAAACATTAAGTTAAAATGCCCGCACACTGTTGCCTTTGCAACTCGACAAGGGAGTCTTAAAGCATAAATGCATGACTGTATGCAGGCACAAGGCCAGATCTGATTAGAGTTTAACCAAGACTGCTAATAATGAAACCAATAAAAACAGAGAGACGGAGGAATGGAGTTCAGATCACAGCAGAGCAGCACGTCACTCTCACAAAACCAAAGTCATACAGCGTGCAGGGAAAAAATAACATTACAGTTCTTGTCATTATGCACGACAACTGAATATGTATTTAATAAATCTATCAGGTGTGAATGATGCTGATGAAAGTGTTTTATGTATATTTATTTTGTAGTTTAATGCAAGTTGTGTACGTTAAACCTCCTACTGTTTTTTATTGTGAAGCATGAAAAGTTTGCAACTGCATTTCATTGTGCAGCCCTGTGCTGTACAATAACAATACATTTAACTTGAACCTATGTCCACAATAAAAAAAATAAAAAAACTCTGGCGACTCCTAGTGGTTGTATAAAGAAATATATCTGACCAAGAAGACAGAATGAACGGCTGTGAGCAAAACAAAGACTGCAGCAAATTTCCCTGCAAATGTCTCATTTTCCAACAAACAAATATGGATGCAATCTGAATAATTTGGTGTATTTTGGTCCAAACACGTAATACTCCGCTCACAGGGGCTTTAATTGGGCAGAATCGCTCACAACTCAACGAAGCCCAATGATATCCTTATAGTGCTTTAAGTTTCCTTCATTCAAAACATGGCAGTTTCCAACTTTCCAACTTTCCCTTTTCTGGAAAGAGGGATCCATGCTTTTGTCTCATCCCGCTCTAACTCTGGAAGATGAGGACACATTACATTTGTGTGTGGATGTAAAAATACACATTGAGGTTGTAATGGTAGACTTAAGGATGTAGTGTAGTTTTGAGTTTGACTTTATCGTCTTTGCTCAAGTTCCCTTCTTATATTTTCACCTTTTCATTATATTTTTATACATTGTTTATTGTAAGGAAATTGTCTTTTTTTAAATTTAAATGATAGTGCTTTGGTTTATTGATGTTTTTAATTGCATTTGAGTCGTGGCTGTGTCGAAAAGGAACTTTGTGATTTTGTTTTTTAAAAGTGCTATAAAATAAATATGTTGATGCAGGTTTAATAAAGCTTCTGGTGAGGTAACACTGTGAGCAACAGTGACTCACTTTGACTCAACTGTCACTTCGCTACAAACGTAACTTTGACACACACACACACACACACACACACACACACACACACACACACTTTCGAGCGGTGATCAGGATTAAATGATGCATTAAGCACTTAATTACTCAGGTGAAGCATCACTGTGCGTTGGCTGTCTCTTCTAATTTTATTAGCCGACACATTTATGGAAGTCTATCTCTCGGTTTCACGCTGCCTCACCTCAGGGACATAACTCACATGTTTCTTTTCCTGTATCATGTATGTGTTTTGTATGAGTACATGTCGGCACATAGAGTGTGTGTGCTTGTTTGAAGCCACTGAGGTGATATATGATTCACAGCAGTCCGCCTTAGAGCACCTGATGACCTCACTTTGTCTAAATGACATAACAGCTGGAACATCTGCTTCACAGTTGTCGAGGATCTGAGTAGGAGGCACTACTCCTCTGACTTTTGGTGTTTAGTCCTATGCTGTGGCACTGATGGTAATGGGATTGGCCTAGATTCGAGTTTGGTTCTGTCTGATATGTTTGCCTGTGTGTGTGTGTGTGTGTGTGTGTGTGTGTGTGTGTGTGTGTGGATGTTCTCCAGGTTCGTTACTTGCTGGAGGTGTCTTTCACTTGCAACATGATGCGTGTAATTGAAAAACTTTGGGTGCAATCCCATTTGTGGATTTACGGACTGGAGTTTGCAAACTGATATTTTTTAAGTACTTGAGTTCATTTCAATATGATCTTCATTATTACATCAAAATTGCCCGTATGCCATTTTAGAGAGGCTTGCACATGACCTAATTTGGCGTCTTGCCATCTGTCAACATGTCAATAGCTCTGGTCCTTATGAACAAAATGAGCTATCAAGCGTTGTGGTAGCACCGTCTTGTGGTGATCCAACTAACCTTTGTGCGTCAAAATGTGGTTGTTTCCCACTTTCTTGGGGGAAGGATTTGTTGGTTATGAGGCTGTTTTAAGTGGATCAGTTTCTGTTAGCGTCACCCAAAAGCTCACAGATTTCACTTTCATTAATTGCATTGCTGATCTCTAATGAGCTGATTTGACACCTTCAGAATAAAATGGATTTTGTTAGAGCACTTTTCGAGCTGAACCATAAATGTGCATTTACATTTATATTCAAAAGATACTATATTTTGCTCTGGTGTAAAGCACAGATCCTCAGGTTTGTACATTTGACTCATTTACACCCCATTTTAACACATTTCTTGTAACTCTTACTAAGAACATGCATGTATGTATAATCTGCATTTCCAGGCTGTATGTGGATTAATGACATTAAAGTCACATGTGAAATACAGAAATGTGATGTAGTGGAGCTTGGCACTTTTCTGTCCACGTGAGGGCGCTATGGTGCAACAGATAGGTCTGCTGAACATTTCTCTGTTGATCATGGTATTTTGTCTCCCGCCATATTAGACATGCCTTTCATGCAGGTCGTTCCTTAATCTCACCTCTAGATGGCGCTAAAAACTCGCGTGTTACTATGGCCAGCTGTGCGCCTGCTGACGGGTAGCACTGTGTGCGCTTGGAGCGAGCAGCGTGGACAAGTTGACAGTCAACGCAACATGGGTAATTGAATGTGTACTCTGCAGTGTGTGCAAAAAAAAACCGTGTTTTGTTTCAGTTTAATTTATCAACAGCTGTGCAACTGCAGGCCCTGTGCATAATTGTTTTTGGTTTGGGGTGATGGGAGGACGAAATATTGTTTATACATGTCTCTTCCTCTCCCTCCCTTTCTGTTTGTTTGTCTCTTTTGCATAATGCCTGGACAACTATTTTTTTTCTTCCTACACATTTTCTGCAGGAAAAAAGAGCACCGGTATTACAGACCGACTGACTCATTTCCTGAATTCACTTTCTATAGAGTGCACTGTTTCGTGAAACAGGGTCAGAGGCAACAATGATTTATACATAAAAGCAATGCTCCACGTGCATTGTTTTAAATGGGATTTCCATCGATCGAGCAATTAGTTGGCTATTGTTCTATTGAGTAATTGCACAATCATAATTCCACAACTTACTTCATTAATGCGGTGATTTTAACAAGTCTGACTTCTGCAAGAAGCTATAAAATAACATAGACAAATAAATGTAAATAAAAGTTTGTGACTTGTGATTTCACCGTGTCTCCACACTGAGAGACTCCCACGCTTGATCACGGCTGTTGTTGAGAGTGATTGATGTCTCCCACCATTGCTCGCTGTGGACAGATGATCATTGAATCCAACGGCATAATAATGGCATCGCTGACAGAGAGTCCCACTCTCTCACGGTCGGCCCTGGCTTCTACCTGAACTGCACCTGTGGGCTTCATCTTCTCTTGTCAATTACACACGCAACAAAAGCACCAGACACGCGGGTGCGCGCATCGCGTGCACTCTCCGCCGACTGGGGATCGCATTGTACCGAGTTTATAGGAGAGCTCCTTGTCCATATAGGCTCCGCGGCTTAAATGGGATCAACTCACACATTTGGACGACTTGCACCGTCTCTTCAGTAACTTTGATGGGGACTTCGATATCAAGCAGGGAAAATGCCTGTGATGAAGGGATTATTAGCGCCGCAGAACACGTTTCTGGACACTATAGCCACACGGTTTGATGGCACTCGTAAGTTTGATTTTCTTTTTTTCTTTTAAACACCCGAATCTTTTTTGCAGGTATAGCGTTTGGTTTAAGTTTTCAGCTGACTTGTATCCTCTGGTGTGTAAGCGGACTGCAGCACATTTCCTGGAGACCCTTGAGCAGATTAAAAGCCTGCAAACATCTAAGAAAGATCTCGATTTGTTGTACTTGTTGTAAATGGTCTAGACAGCAGGGCACCAGATATCTCAGGCCCGTTTCCTTTTTTTTTCTTTTTTTTTGCTGAGACAGACTTTAACTTCACGGTTACTCAAAATCGTTTCATGTCTCAGGAGCAGACAGAGAGGTGAGCCGGAGACGCACAACAATAAGCAGGCTGAGTCTGTCGCTATCCGCGGTGCTGAAAGCTGTAAAGCTCAGCACCACAGACAGCGACAGAGGGTTAACTGGGCGCTCCCGCTGGCTCCAAGCCAAACACCACACATTTCACAACTTGCTCATAAGTTGCAGCCTGTGTCATATATTTGATGCACATATTTGTGAACACCACCGAAATAAATCCAACTTTTCCGAGTTTTTTTTCACCCCCTTTATTATCTCTGCTCTTTGGCCCGACAAGTCCTGCGGCGAGTACAGTCTTCCTCCCGTCGGTCTGAAACCAGCATTTATCAAAATGAATTGGTCGGCGGCGGCATTACAGCTAGTCTTCCCCCTGGGCCGAGGCAGAGAGGCTGAGGCATTTCTGAACGAGAACTTTTGTGTGAACTCTGCCCTTTTTTATCTTAGTGGACTTTGTTTCTTCATAATGATCATTCTCTTTTTCTCTTGGAGGATTCTTAGAAATCAGCAATGTTTCACAGCTGACGTGTGCTTCAGGTTTAGTGAAGCTGAGCTGCCCTGCTCTCATTCTCCAGGCCTATACCTCTCTCCACGCTCAGTTTGAATTCATGTTCAGGCTTTTAAGGGTTACATCTTAATTAGGTAGCTTGCACCTCCTTGGTCATGCATTTTCTTCAATCGTTTGCTTGGTTTAGAGAACCTGAAACCAATGAATTTTTGGCAATTGATTATCAATTTAGCTGCCAGCTAATCGATCAACGCACTAATATCTGCAGCTTCATGTATTGGTGTAGTGCGTCTAATTAGAGGTGGGGGGTCAGTAAAGTAATATTGTATGGAAACTATTTGTATGTTGTCTTTTTGTCAAAAACACACACCAACAGTAAGTTTTATGCCATTATTGGTGTTTTAAATTTGCATAAAAAAAGCCACTACAACCTCTTTAAACCCACTTATGTCTGTGTAATACTAATACTTTCCACTTATTTTTTAAATCCTAATCACAGACATCAGGGCTAATAATACATCCTGCATTTATAGTGGCTCATTCCAACCCAAACCCACCACCTGACCCCACTCATACCCTTCTTTTTGGGACATTCTCCATTTTGTCTGGTACGTTACCACTCAGAAAGGCACTATAATAACCACAGACATCCACCCTTATTCCAGTACCCATATATGCAGGTTGAGCACCACTGTATGAGTAAGAGCAGGCTATGTGTCGAGTGGCAACAAACATTTGGCTACCTGAGCAGTAGCTCTGTTCTAACACAAGGGAATAGGAGTGGTACTGTACAGCACAAATGGGTTGTCCTTGAGCTGCGAGGTAGAGGAAATTAACGTTGGATTCCAACTGCAAGATAGGGGAAGACTGGAGGCAGCGAAGCCCGACTGGACAAATTGGTTCTGATGGCCTGGCCAGGAGCAAATAAAAGGGATACGCTGGGTTCACTGCTATGTGATCCCCTTTGACGTCATCCAAAGCCCGGGCAGGCAGGACGGACCTGGAAACACTGTGTGATAAATGGATGAGAGTGAAAGTCAGCAAGTCTTTGACTTGATTTGTATTCATAGAAAAGTATTTTTGTTTACATTTAAAGGTGGCCTTTCAAATGGATTAAATGTTTTCAGTGCTTACAAAGAGAGAGGTATCCATGTTCACACCCAGGTTTATCTAAATAAATCAAGGTGTCCAAAGCATAGTGGTTACAGAGCCGATTAGTGGAAACTTTCAGGATAAATTAAATGTAAATAACTCAGATGTGAGACCTAAAATGGCTTTGAATCATTTTCTTAATATTTCAACAGCCTCCCACAGCTGACTTTGGCCAAGTTGCTGTTTATTTTGAACAAAGTCATCTCACAATTCATTTCATGACTTTTCAAAAGACCAACAGTGTGTGTGTGTCACTGTGTTTTTTCGACTTATCGGTTCGACAGACACAAACACCTTTGATCACTGTGTGAGGATCGGTGTGTCCCTGTTTGCCCGTAGTGTAACTGAAATAACAGAATCTGTCTGTGGCTCTGCACTGCGCTGACTGCGTGAGAGTGATGTGACACCTTCTGTCATCACTACAACAGTGTGCCATCCAGGTGATGAATCCTACCACCTGTCCGTCACTGGAGCAGCTCATTACAATCACACACATTGTCCCTTAGCCCATAGTATAGTCATTTGAAGCGTGTGTACATGTAGGGCTGCAAATAACAAATGTTTTCATCAGTGATTATTTAATAATAATACGATCTTCCAAAGCTCAAGTCCACTTATTCAAATTGTTGTTATGTCAAGTATGGAATATAAATGTACAGTAAATATCTTCAGTACCTTTCTAATTGGCCTTCTGTATAGGTGACAAAATAACCAGTGGTGGAAGAAGTACTCAGATATTTTACTTAAGTAAAAGTAAAAATAACATGTTAAAGTCCTGAATTCAAAACGTTACTTAAGTAGTTATCAGCAAAACGTATCAAAAGTATTATGCAGAATGTCTCTTTGACAGAGCTACTGTATATTCTTATAGAATATTATATTATTGTTTTTATCAATAATCATTACATTCAAGAGCATTTTAACGTTGTAGTCCATCAATGTGGAGCCAAATTGAGATACTTTGTATACTACTGGGTAGATTAGTAGTATAGTACTGCACCATACCATAGAAGCATATCATGTGTTTTTATATGTAAAAAGTAACACACACAAAGTGGCACATTACTATAGTGGATAAAATATAAAATAGAATGGTATTAATAAAGTACAAGCACGTCAAAACTGTACTTCAGTACAATACTTGAATAAATGTACTTAGTTACATTCCAGCACTGCTCATCACTGAAGTGCACTTAAAATGGATCCATGCGTTTATATGGGCAGCGAACTGTCACTTAACACCTCTAAACTGAAGTCACTATGATCCTGTTACCAGTTCAGAATACTTGCTGACTTGCCATGTGTCCACCAATGACGGCCTCCGTTGGCAGTATTGGGATGTCCTTATGCCAAATTAAGCAAGTTTGGTGGTAGAGTTGTAGCAGAGGGCTGTGCAAAGCCTCCCAGTGTCTGCTGTGTGCTCCCCATCCTCCACCATTCTTCCAGATTGTTATTTTCTAGTTCTCAACACACACTAGTTCCACCTCCATTAGGCAGATAATTACTGTCACAATCACTGATGCCAAGACTTACAATAGCTGTGTGTTAAGTCGGTATGTATGTGAATGAAAGAGAGAGAGAGAGAGAGAGAGAGAGAGATGCATGTGTATATGTAAAGAAAGGCAAAGATTTGTCACAGAACTTTGTGTGTGTGTTTAACTGTGTGTGTGCGTGTGTGTGTGTGTGTGTGTGTGTGTGTGTGTGTGTGCGTGTGTGTGTGTGTGTGCATGTGCCGGTGAGTGTTTAAAAACTTATCTGAGCATCGCACACAACAGAAAGAATCGTGACTTTCACAAGCTGCTGTCTCAGAGAAGACAGAGAATATATTGTTGTTGTCCTTATGGATCAGTCTCACCAGAAAACTTCATGACCTGGAGGAAGACCCAGGGAGCTAATTACTGCGTATGAAAGACCACAGACCAAATGCTGACGCACATATGCTTCCCTGAGGTTTGTTAAAACAGATAAGCTGGATTCTTTGTTGGGAACTGCCAGGATTACATATGTCACAGTATCAGAAACATCAGCAACTCCTTAATGCCCGTAATAGACGCTTAGCACATTGTTATTTAACAATCTGACTATGCCAACTTGTGAAAAGGCAGGTCTGATGTTGTCCTCAGCTTGAGAAAAGAAAAGAATGGACGAAGTAATGAATGCAGTTATGAGACTGTGAGGGAGTAATCAATCATCATTGACGGTAGTGCTGCAGGGTGCAGAGGGGCTCTCGCTTACTGCCAGTGGATTGGCACCGCTGTTCCCATTTTCTCCAAAGCCCACTTAATATCGAGACTGTTTTATTTCAGGTAAAAATAAGCAGAAAGGATGAAGCTGTGCTGTATCCTGGTGAATGTAGAATACAGAGGAACCCTTTGTACGAATTCATATATCAAAGTACAGCCCTGGTGCCCGGGTACACCAGAAAGTAGTACAGGGAAGTATATTCATGTGTCCTCTTGAAATAAGGTGCTGGAAGCTGGTTGACGTAGAAATCCTGCTAGCCACAGCTAAAATACTTCACCAAGCTAACTGGCTACCAATCTGCAAGCTGGCTAGCTCACACATTAACCGGACAAAACGTCAACACTGCTTATTCGAAAGATATGCAGTATTTGTACCATGAATTATAATTTATTCTATGAATTGTAATTATTATATTATTAAGCCTGCATTAACTGTTTTTTTTTCAACCACGAGGGAGAAGTGCAACAAGCTGTCAATCTAATATTGACATGTCATGTTGTGTTTTTATCATATCAACTTGTTAGCAAATGGTTGTCTGTTGACACATGAAGCAGACACTGCACTCATTTGAGGCAGTGATGCAGATGTTTAGCTAAATGTTTCACCAAATAGTTGTTTTCGTTGCTGAAAATAGCTGCCTGCTGCTGCAGTGTTTGCACTTAAACAACAACTACTTGCATGTTTTAACTTGTATTAATCAGAACAAGGTTTCCTACAACGTCATCATTTACATGTCCCGTTAAAAGTAACAAGACTAACTCACTCACTCTAGACCCACGTAGCTAGAGGCGTTAAGTGTGGAAAATGTCAATTTGTGTTTTGAATTAATAGCGACCCCGCAGAATCCACTGGCTTTGCTTTGACAAAGTATTTTATTAAGAGAATACAGCCATCATCATCATCAGAACAGACACGTCGAAAGGTCTCTAAACTTGGTTATTACTCTGCACTTAAAGGTGCAGAGTACCTCGTCTGTAACACCAAACTACTGGGACTTCTGTACGAGTGTCTCCTCGTTACCGTGGACGTTCTGCCTTGTTAAACCGCCTAATTAGCGAGACTCCGCTCCTAATCGACGTCTCTAATGGCCTGTCCAACACGATCGACAGACAGGGTTTCGCCGCTAGAAGTCTTGGCCATCTTCAGACTCAATTCATTTTTTTTAAATGACAGGATTGGGTCTTGTGAGAAACAGAGAAGGAGGAACTTTGAGAATGACAAAGAGAGGTGAAAAATATACTGACAAAGAGAGGTGGATTAAAAAAAAAGCTGGGAGACAGGCTTGCAAATTACAGGAATGTACTGGTGTAATGTTTCAATTGGTGAGAGCCTCGGGGGACTGTGTGATAAAACGCCACAGAAGTGATTAAGGCTGTGGATTTGTCTAATGATTTTCTCTCTTCAGTGTGTGAGAGGATTACCGCTGAATGGCTGAATGTGTCCCATTACTGCATCTGAGTGCAAATTCACAAATCTGTGTATTCTCCGACATCAACACAAATAAATTGATACCTACAATTTGTTTACAGGGACTTTGGTGTGCTACATTACTCGAGACACTTTACAGTTGTAACCTTGGTTGCTATGGTGTGTGTCAGCGGTTACTATGGCAACTCTAGAGGGACTTTTTTTTTTTCTGTGGTCATGTGACGGCTCTTGTAGCGGCTCCCGAGAGGCTGCCGTGAATTCTGGCAAAGAGGTGAGGAGGTCCCTCCATCCATCTCTCCACTTCCCTGCCAATTTTCACCACACTCCATCTCCATCTTTCATCATTCCACTTCTCAGGGCTCCATCTCACTAACTTTCAACTTCTCACATCGCCACATCACCCTGCGTCTCCTTCCCCACTCTCATCTGTCTCAGTCTCTTCTTCTCTTCCCCAAACCTGCCCCCCCCCATCATTCACTTACTCACCTGGATTGTAATCCATTTTCCCTGCTGTGTCTCTCTCTCTCTCTCTCTCTCTCTCTCTCTCTCTCTCTCTCTCTCTCTCTCTCTACCTCTCTCTCTCTTTCTACGTCTTCGTTGCTTCAATATGCTTGCTCACCCATCAATTGCTGTGCTGTAAATAGCTCAGTGGTTACTTTGGGGCCGTCTGGGAGCTGGTGAATGTGCATGTGGAGCATTTGTGAGTGTGTTTAAAACCCACAAATCTGGGACAAAGCGGTGTGTGTACAAGGTAACAAACACTCACCTCTGCCCCACTATTCCATCTGTGTAGGAGAGTGTAGTGAAGGAATGTACCTGATGGTGCAATTTCTGCCTGAGATTTTCCTCTGACCCACCTAGTTACTGTAGAACTGACCTGCTGAGAAAGTAAACTCCAACAACTCCTCTAAACCACATTGTCATGGTTTTTTGTGTGTTTTGTCATCGGGCGCTCCCTGTTGTTGGGATAAAAGAGTCAGACTTGGGGCACAGTGGTGCTTTGAGTAAAATGGTAGAATAAATCGGCGGCGTGTTTTTCGTGCGTCAATATATTTCCTTGAACTGTTGTTGAGTATTTTGACACAAAAGCGATGATTTTTCTGAGCGTTTCTCTGAGGCATCAACCACTTACGTTGAGTGGCATGAACACTATATTCACAACACTATAGTGTGCAAAAACAGGGAGGCTCTGAAGTCTGAACCAAGATGGCAAACGTTATTACTCCTTTCAACCTTGACAGAGGCAGTGTGTACCAGATCCATTCATTCCATTCTTACCTTTCACAATAAAAGCCCTAGACATGTACATTGTGTAACTGTTTACCAAGAGGGGACTCAAATATATTCAGAGCATTTCACTAAAATAAAACTAAATGAAATAGCTTACAGTAGCTCAGGTTATTCAACAATTTACCTCAGACAGAGTACCAGATGCTGCTCCGAACAAGTGCTGTACTTGTGATGTCGGAACACACATTTTAGCCAATCAATAGTAGGCTACATGTGGATATATTTTTCTCAACAAGTGATATGTATTTTGAGAGCAGGAAACAGCCCTCTTGCTGGTGTTTTGATGGTATAATTACACTTGAAATTATCTTTTATTAGTAGCTCGCACAAACCACTCGTTCACCAACAATTACACAGCACTTCTGTTGACTTTTATTGCATAAAAAAGGCTCAGAAACCATCTCTCTTCTCCCTTCCTCTCTCTTTCTTTGTCTCAGTCTTTCCTTCTCCGCTCCCCCTCTTGTGTCCCTGTGGGGTTTCTCCAGCAGCTGTCATGCAATAGTGTGAGCATGAGGGGAGGTGATCTTTGGGCTTCTACACCGGAGCAATTAGCCAAAAGAAATTCAGAATTGGGAGACAGATACAGGAGAGAAATGGGAGGTGACGAAGAGGTTGAGAAAAAAGATCCAGAGGAGATAAAAAGACACAAAAGAAAGAGACAAAGGGGAGGTGGTAGAGTGGTAGACGGTGAGATGAAATATGAAATATTCAGACTTCTCATTTAGCGGAGTTTCGAGTGCAGAGGAAAAGGTAGTCAAAGTACACAGATGATGCTCTTGTAGAGGCGATGGGGAAAAAGGTGAACATGTGCAAAGAGTGAAGGAAATAAATGGATCGGGGAAAAGAGGGATAGTCTGGTGGAATTTCAAGGGTAGAGAGGAGATAAAGAGTAACTAGGTGGAGAGATCCAAAGCGCTAGGAGGGACATAAAGAACAGCTGGGAGGGAAGGAAAGAGGAGCGAAGGACAGAGAGAGTGATTGAGAGAAAAGAGGAATATAGGGAGGGAAGGAAAGAAGGGAGCAAAAGTAGGAATATTAGAGGGCTGGGGGAGGTAAGAAGGGGGGTGTCATGCTGGTGTATTAATAAAGGAGGAAGGGAAGGAGCCAGGGAAAGTAGGGCGGAGAAAAAAAGTTAGAGAAAAGGAAGGATGAGGAAATTTGGTGGAAAGGACAAAGTGAAAAAAAAGATAGTATAAAAGTTATGAAAATGTTAACCTGGTTCCTTGTCAACCAAAGAGTCAAGTGTCAACCTACCGCAGTGTGGCTGAGAAAAAAAGACAACACTAATGCCAAAATCTCTCAAGTGAAATAACCATAATAAAGTTATATGATCATATAAGACCCCATCACTCATAAAATAAGCTGGTATAGTTTTTTAGGGCCTTTAAAATTCGCAATGAACATTCAGATCATCTTTAAAATTCTTGTTTTTCTTGATTATTTTACATTTTTTGTTGTTGTTTTCAGAAGCAAGAGAGGGGCGCTTAGGAGAACTCAACGCTGAACAAGACATTTTTAGGCGATCTAAAAATGTTACAATTAAGTTTCATCAACTGAAAACACACTGTGAAAGCTTGTAAACCGAAAACACGGACAACTCCCAGACCAAACAACACCTGTGGTTGCGACCTGTCAATCACAAGGTAGCCACGCCCTAAAGCATAACCTGCTTTATCGTCTATTTGACTCTAAATGGGACCAAAATGAACATCATACTGCATTGAACAAGACTACTACTAAGACACTAGCGAGTGAGTCCATAAACTCATGTTTACAATGTTTACTGAGGTAGTAAATCAAGTGAGAAGTAGAGTCATTTTCTCATAGACTTCTATACAATCAGACTTCTTTTTGCAACCAGAGAAGTCGCCCCCTAATTCTTTTTAATTTTTTTTAGAAAGAATCCAATTTGAAGGCACTTCCGCATTGGCTTCACTTTTCAGAACCGGAAATTGACGCCTGGTGTCCTTGTGTGTCCATTTATATACAGTCCCCGTATATTTGATAACCTGCATCACAAAACAAGATATAAGACAGATACACCTTGCCTCTCCTCCACACAATGAATTAAGTACCCTCAAACAATGCACAGCACATCTGTAAATGATATCCAACCAGAGTAATCCACCCTCAAACACAGTTGTGTATTTGGCTGTAAACATGCGTTTTCCGTCAACACCATCCTCTCGTGCTCTAGGGAGCTGCCACCAGTCCTGTCGGTTTCTCTCCTGCTTACCACGAGCCTGAGGGGCCCTAAAGTCTGACAGCCGGTCCCAATGCCGAGACCCGCTCTGACCATCTGTCTGGGCCATGCAGACAGTGGAACTGCTGACATGACATTCTCGTTGTGTTTTTCGGTTTTCTTAAACGGGTATCACTGTCAATGCGTTTTGTCCATCCGTGTCGATTCCAAACACATTGTTAAAACATAACTCCAGTTTATTACAACTTGATTTTCCTAGTTTTGTCATCATTCCTGTTGGTGATTTTAAAACCGCACTGATAGTAAATTGCTGAAACAAGAGCGAACCAAGCAACGTCCACGCTAAAAAAAAGAATGGGACACGAATGAGTAGTGAGACAATCAGACCTCCAGCGTAGCCAAATTATTCAGAAGAGAAAATGGATTATATACTATTAAATAATTACCCAAACTGTCTATTGGAAACATCTATCCCAGCTGCACAGTTTCCCTGTGCAGTGAGGGATTATCACCAACATTAAATCATAATAAATTGTTCTAAATTGGAAATATATTTTAAAGAATGGGTCTGGTGATAATCTATATTTTTTGTTCATATCAACTAATCTCAGGAAAAGACATTTATCCATATAAGAATATTCAAAGCCTGATATTATTTTTCTGAGCCACTATTGTTGTCCAAAAACTATATAAAAATTGTTAATAAGCCACGCCCCGTGAATGTACCTTCATTTCACTGAACGTTGGCACATGTAGTTTATTTTGAGTCAAACCCACATCCTCCATCCTGCTGCCAGACATACTCACTAGAGCACCGAATGGAAACAGAAAAAATTCACTATTTATTCACTACTAGTTTTTCAGCTGCATTATGAAAGTATTCAGCAGTTTTAAGTAACTAAAGGATATATTTATGAGCCATTTTTAAGGATGCACGCCTTCAGAAACAATCAGACTTGGGGCTGAGAGCCACAGACAGGTTAGCAAAGTCAGACGGACTGATGCATTGTTGGTTTTGGTTCTTTCATGACATTTGTTTACACTGTAGACAAAAATGGCGAGCCTAAAACCCCAGTTAGCCAAACTCGCAATGATGCTATGATCCTCGTTCTGAGCAAATACTTTGCTGAGTGTAAGTAACAGAAATGATGAAGATAATACCCAAGCATAAATAAAACAGAATCATCATTTATTCGTAATTGTGTAATCCCTGGGTATTTTCTCCGGTCCCACCTTCCTGAAAGTGAGTGCCAGCAGGCGACAGAAGCAGTTGTTGATCGCTGAATGGGATTTTCCTCTTGAGGGACGCATACAAGGGTTTCGTTCTCCGCTGTTGTATTCCCGGTTCAAATCTAAGGTGGTTTCCTTCAACAAAGCCTGACATATAACATAAAACAATCAAGCATTGGGGGAGGTGGAAAAAAGGAATTATTGATGCAGAAAATTGATTTTTGTTATGAAATGTAATGGAAACAAGTCGCTTCGCAAAATGTCTCAAGCAATGATTATAAACAAGCTCACGTCACTTTGTGTTTTTCTATGTGTGGCTCAATTATCTACTGTGATTATACTAATGTCTCCAAATGTATTGGGTGTAATTTGTAAATGCTGCATATACCTTTAAATATATGCGTGTGTGTGTGTGTGTGTGTGTGCTAGTTTGAGCGTCCACACACAAATACACGCGCCTACATCCATGCACATTATAGAATCTGCCAAACCATGATGATCCACTGTCTTGTATAATGGGCATTGTACTGTAAACATTAGCTGTCTGTCAACACAGCTCAGCATCGTTCTGCCGCGCTTCATTGGCACTGTGGGTGTTTGTTTGTGTGGGTGTGTGGGTGGGTGTGTTTGTGTGCCATTATAGATGGATTCAGGTATAAACAGCTGGTCCACTTCAACCGCGTATTTAGAGCTAGACACTAACAGTCTAATTAATTGTGATCGACTTCAGCACTAATGCGATTTTGTTTTCACTGTCAGCACTCCAGCACCTTCCCCACTGAGTCTCCACTCGTGCTTTATTATCTCACTATTTTCTTCACCCACCTTTCTCCTTAACACCCAACCGTCTCTACACAACTCTCACTAAAAGTGTTATTAACTCAAGGTCAGTTTCTTGACTGGAGGGAATGAGTTTCAAGAGTAGGATTGTATTGCTCTTCAGCTTGCAGATAAATCTGTCATTTATTGAGTTAAATGGCCTTCATGTTGCAGCCCACACGGGCCTTCGTCAACCTGAGCTGAGGATCTCATCAGTCTGTGTATCGGTGTGTTAAAAAGTCACATTTTAGCCCCAATGGCTATTGAGAGCAATTCAGTGAAAGAGCAGAGCTACTACTTAAATTGACCGGTTGAATTTGCTTCCATTATGATGATCTGAAGTTTAAAAAGTGTGTGGTGGGAGCTGAGAGGCCAGTGGTCTGTTGGCGGTACAACATAATAGATTAGATGGCAAAAGTTAAGCTGAAAACTGAAGTCATCTGAAAAAAAAGCATTAAAGCTGCTCTGATCAATCACGATGCATAAGTGTCTCCATTACTGACCAACCCACAGTGAATTACCACCCATCTCTGCTTTTCCCCTCAGCGTTTCAGCATCTTTCAGCTCACTGTTTTTAGGTTTACTGCTTGCAAATTGACTGTTTGGTTCACTCTCATCAACTTCCCTTTAAGTCATATTGTGGCAGGCAGCTGTTTTCAGCAAAAAGCTCTGATAAACCCACTGTAGCCTCCTGCTGAGCACTGACAAAAACAGACAAATTAAAGAGTGTTTAGCATTTAGTAAAAGAGACATATTTTTCTCTGTTGGTGGAAAACAAAAACAGAGCTAAACTAGAGACCATCAATGTCCCCCTATTTCCAGAGCGCTTTCTCGGACCACATCCATCTTCGAAATCGGCCTTCATTTTGATCTCAACTACACACCTGTAAAGTTTCGTGACTGCATCTTGAACGGTTGTGACGCTATCGCGGTGACAAAATCTGTCCACAGACAGACAGACATACAGTATAAACACCTGGCAAAGTAAGTTGCTTCTGTGGTAGTTCCAGCTACAGTCGGTGTCTCCAGGATCACATTTTGGCTGGTAAAGAGAGTGAGCATTTGACTTACATTTGTCGACCAGAAACACAACTCTGCTGGATGTCTGCTGGATGTGAAAATATGCAATCATTAGCTAAATATATTCAGCTGAGATGATGCCAATGCTGTGTTTACAGCTTGTTGTGCTGCTCCCAAGTGGCCTAAACAAAAGTATAGCCGTTTTCACGCTTAGTCAATTGAAGTTTAAAAACACAACCTCTCTTGGTAATGTCAATTACTACCAGTGTTAATTAATCCTATTAATACGTTGCGTTGGCAGATGTTTGTAGCGCTAAGGGTCTGTGGTTGTCTAGCGGTTATTATTGGGACCTCCAGGGATCAAAAGGAGCAAAATAATGAATCGTATAAAATCATAGATTGGTCTGTGGGGAGTTTTTCTACTTTTCCTTTTTACCTAAAGTCAGAAAAACATATTAGATGTTATCTTTTTATGCCACTGGATTCAGTGTGAAGACATGTTAAACAGTGCATTTCCTTTCTTTTAAGAGAAACTGGGAATCGAGCCAAACTCGCTCATTATTCCTTTAAAATGAGGGACACAATAGACATCCATGAGCTTTTCTGTTCAAGCAGGAAAGATAAAATGACATCACCGTACTTCCAGTCCCCCACAACCTAAAGACTGATGTAATTACCTCAGCACCGTGTTGTCCTCTCAACTCGCCTCTTCTTCCTTTTCCTCCTGCAGACAGCAACTTCATCCTGGCTAACGCACAGGTGTTGAAGGGCTTTCCCATCGTCTACTGCTCCGATGGCTTCTGCGAGCTTACGGGCTTCTCCCGGGCCGAGGTCATGCAGAAGAGCTGTGCCTGTAAGTTCCTGTACGGGCCAGAGAGCAGCGAAAGCATCATCCTCAGCATCGACGACTCCCTGGAGGAGCGAAAGGAATTTAAAGATGAGATCATGTTCTACAAAAAGACAGGTAAGCAGTGGAAACACAGTGTTGCTTTTAGTTGCTGGTTCAATTGTCGTCGTCGTCGTTTTGCTGCTCTCTGGTGCTCATATCTAATCACTTCCTAGTCTTCCTATACCATTTACCAATTAAGTGTTGGAACCGAGACAAGTAGACAGGCACAGAAAGCCATTAGAGTGCACACAGACGGAGCGGGTACCATGCTGGACTTTGCCGGTGTATTTCCATAAATGGATGGCAGTTCTCTGTGGCTATTTCTGGGGAAGCCACATTTAAATTGGCTGAGATGGACCCATGGATAGACGAAGCAATGGCTGGATTAATGAGTGCATAACTTTTTTATTGGCTCATTCTCATTAAAAGGCGATTAAACGAAGCAATCAGTCACATAAGTCCTCCAGTTATCATTTAACGTTGACACACATTAAACTTTCATAGCCGTCAGCTCGTGACTCCTCAACCCGTGTCTCCTTTGATTACACTGGGCCCAGTAGCTCGCCGTGGTGTGGTGTGGTTTGATGTGTGCCTCGCTGATTAGCCAGCTGGCCATTGAACAAAATGAAGCCGAAAATAATGAGCACATCTCGGCATCAGTGGACACATGCTCGCTGTGATGTGGGATGGTGCCATGTGCCCTTGCATGATTATTTGAGTTTTCTTCACATTTATGCTTCATGTTATTGCAGTTTTGTACTGTTTGTTGCATCTGCTCTGTCATAAATCAAGAGAAACCAGTTATTTGTAATACAGTATCAACACTGCAAGCTTTCTCATTTCTGCAGAGATACAACTATAAGCATTGAGATTGAAAGTTCATTCCTGATGTTGGAAATATGTTGATGAAATACTTTCACATTCAAGCTTTTGATCACTTTTAACGAAAGTTAACGAAATACTTTTCAATCTCAGCTTTTGAGCCGACACGGACAAGAAGTATTTAAAGTGCTCAGATAAATAGGAATTTGAACATTTGCAATTAAATTGATTAAATACATTTCAGACACAGTAGTGTTTGCGGTTGCGCATCTCATTTGTGATCAAAGAAATATGACGCTTTAAGGTTTTTTTTCGTAGATGACTCAGTGCAGTTTGCATCATAGACAAAGCTCTGCTAATACCAGCACAGACGTGACCGTCTACACCACTCCGTCTCATGCTTTGTTGTCTTTTCTGCCCCCCCCCAACAGATCTCCATTTCCCTTCTGTTCTTTTTACCATTTCTAAATACAGTAATACTGTTTGTCTGTCTGTTTGTCTGCCTGTCTGTCTCCCAATGCTTATTTTTATTTTTCTCTGTTCCTGCCTCTTTATGTCTCATTCCGCTCTTTCCTTCTGTCACAGCGGAGTCCTGAAAGTAAATGTAGCTTACGCGGTTTGTCCTCAGTTTGTCAGCCTGAGCAATCAGGAATGCTCTTTCTCTCGCTGCATGCTTGATAGTGCTGCCTCGTCTCGCAGGCGTGCAGACATTCTCACACACACACACACACGCTGTGATTGAGTCATCACCAGGCAAGGAAGTGAGTGGGAGTGATGGGAGGGAACTCCGTGGGAATTCCCTTGCAATCAGCAATTTACTTCCAGTCTCTGAATAGAAAAGAATGAAAGGTAGACCATGACCGCTGCTTTGAGGATATCCATCTTACATAACAAGTATTTGAGGGTTAAGGTAAACGGTGACCAGATGACAAAAATATTAGCTGACCTTCGAATAAAGAATTCCTTAAATAAACAAACTATCAAAGAGGAAACACGAAAAATACCCCACATCTGATCAAACTACCAGCATGATGCCGATTAAACTGAATTTCAACCCCCGAGACGAAATGAAGGAGACCAGAAGTCAGACCACGTTGTTACCCAAATTGAAAAGGTGTATCATTTATAATATGGTGGCCCATTTAGAACATATACAAGAAGTCGACTTAGTCGCCGTGACGACATTGGCTGGTGGACACTGTTTTGAAGCCTCATGGTCTGCATTTTGGCCGTCGCCATCTTGGCTTTTTGCAACCAGAAACGATACGAGAGGTTGGAGCTAATTACAAGCGAACGCTGAATAAGACATTTAAGGCGACCAAAAATCTTACAATTAACTCGATGTAAACCAGGTTAAAGAGAGCTCCAACGTGCTTAGAGATGTTAAAATGCTCCGTAGAGCAGAAGGGAACTGCAGAGCTTGGTGTTAGTTATCAGTGGGTTGGTCACTACAAGCGAACCCCGTTTACATTTAAACATCGTCATTTAATCTACTGTTAATATAAAACATTGATTTTAGCAGCTTTATGTATTAAAGACTAACTGAATGATGAACAAAATGATAATACATAATCAGTTTCCTTTCATATCTTTCTGATGAATCAAACTAAAACAAAGTGACACATTAATGACCACAAGCACACGGACGCTGGTGCAGAAACACACATGCTGACCTGCAGTTCCTCTGAACAGCAATCCATTGAGCAGGAGACGGGACCTCAGAGATGGGCTGATCTTTTTCTGCGCCTGGGGAACAGCGACTCGGTCCATTTAAAGATCTGCTTCTCTGTAGGGACCTCCGACTGTACAGAGGGTTACTAAAACGTCTGGGGATCAAAACTGTTCTGCTCCACACACACATGGTTAATCTACTCCGAGGGCAATCAGAGACGGTGTATAAAAATGTTAATAAGTGTCTTTCTCTTTTTCAGCTGTGCTGTTCTGGTGCCTGCTGGACATTGTGCCAATTAAGAATGAGAAGGGAGACGTGGTGCTCTTTCTGGCTTCATTTAAGGACATCACTGACACTAAAGTCAAAGCCATCCACGAGGACAAGAAGGAAGGTCAGTATGAGTATGCATGTCTTGTGGAAGATGGGTTGTTATTGTTGTTGAATGGATTCTAATGGTTCCACTCACTATACGAAGCTCTCAAATGTGTACTCTTTCTTTTTAGTATGTGGATTTTAGTTATTGAGGCCACTGCTAAGTGCTACAAGTGCGTACCATTTTTTATCCATCAGACCAAATTGCTAGCGTAGTGCCGGCTATTTTGGACAAAAACAATCCTAAGTGTCCATACAAAGTCTGTTGCAACAGTGTTTGCAACCGGGTTTTGTGAGACTGTGGTGGGTAGACCCATGGGGAAAAGAAATGAAAAGGCTAGATCTATATGATGAATACATTAAAGCATCAATAATCATAATACAGTGATACAGGCTTACCGTACATATATGTGATAAGGGCCATTTTAATTAGTATACTCTTACTTTTGGCATTTTAAGTATATTTTGATGCTAATACCTTTTGTACTTTAACTTAAGAAATGTTCTGAAAAAAAAATACATCGTGTCTCCTGAAATGTTCTTTATTTAACTAGGAGCACAATTTCCCCCTAACATTGACCAAAGTGCTCGGAGTGCCTCAACATAACATAAAACATAAAAAAACATGAACATACTTGAGCTGCTATGTGTGGATGTTGTATTGAAAAAGCAGATATTGTAAGAAAACATGAAATAGTGAATATTTCCCATAATGTTCCGGAGTAATATTTTGTGACATGATGTTTAAAAAGTTATTCAGGTTGCATTAAATGTCTTTCAAAATGTAGCTGCAGTTGGAACGTATACAAACATAATTATTATGAGACAGGGTTGCTTAAAATGCACAGCCGGATGAGCCAAAATCGCTAGATTACAGTATAAAGACACACCTTTGTATTGTATCCTTCCTTCCAGGATTTTAATCATTTTCATCATTGTTAATACAAAGCAAAGTTGCAAATTCTGCCCTCAAAATCGATTTCCTCAAAAGGTTTAGCTTAAGGGCAACACCTAAGCTCAAGCCAAAAGCCTCCTACAAAGCAAAAGTCAAGGTCAATGTGTGCGCATGTGTGGGTGCGTCTGTGGAGTCAGCAAACCTGACTTTACTCATCTGCCTCCCCTTGATTTGCCTAATTACTCTCATTACTGTAAATAAAGGAGAACAGGAAGCAGAAAGTTATTTTCGCCCCCATAATGAATAGAAAAGGGAAGAGGCTGATGCAGCATGCCTTTAGACAGAGAATATGGGTTTGAGTCGGACAAGCTAGGAAATGAAAATATGCTTTAAAATCTCACAAAACATTTACATTTCATGCCTTGGCTTGTATAACGCCAAAGTTACAAAGTGCGTAGAGAAGAATTACTATATGAATGATGAACGGACAGATATAAACTCACTAAAGGTGTTTAGAAAGAGAAACATGAAGAACCTGGAGGTAAACAGACACTATGGCATCAGTGGGGCGTTTCCATCTGTACTGGGGAAGCCTTTCAAGGACGGACAGACACCTCGGATGCGACCCAGTTATAGTGTGGACAGTGTGTGCATAAGGGAGAAACCCAGTCTCCTCTCTTTTCACCCCGTCTCCTCTCCTCACCTTCTCTTCCTTTCCTCACCCGCTCACTCCCTCTCCATCACCTCTGTTTCTCCTCTACAGCTACTTTTACACTACATTCCCACCTCCTCTGTTTGCCCTGCACGCCTGCATAACCCCCTCCCCACCTACACCCCCCTCCTCTACCCCTACAAGAAGGGCTATAGAAGTGTAGGGAAATTCATTAGTTCTAAAAAATAAGCACGTCTCTGTCTCTGTGCTCCTGCCGTGCCGCGTCCCCCAAGGCCGCACCGCGTTATGGATGGGCCCTGTCTGGGGTCCGCGCACACACTTTCCAAAAGGACACTCAAACACAGTTATCACTTCTTTTCTCCAGCTTTGTTATTGCCGTTATCCCCCTCAAGCCAATCTGGCCTCAGTCCTTTCCTGTGGGTTCAGAATGGGGCCCAGAACCCAGCAGCAATAAAGTGCCTTATCCCATTACCCATCTGCTCAGTTTGAACACTTCACTCCTACACCATCCACTTTTTTTATCTACAACAATACACTTGGAAGAAATACACGCGCAAGCCCACAAGCAAGCGCACACACACACACAAAGCCACCCGAGTGGCAATCAACCACAGAGAATCTACCACAATACACTTAAGTGCCTCTCTGCCCCAGTAGCGACTTATCAAAGCTGAAAATTACACTGTTTAGCTGGAGATCGTGTTTTTACACAATAACCAATATTTATGGCTGAATAATGTAAATCACAACAGGTAACAGATGTTCTTTGACATTTACGAAAAGAAAATTCACTCAGGAATTGTTCAATTTGCTGAGAAATGACACATTCGTCCTGTTTCATATTCATGTTTTCTCATTCACGGCAGGATATTGTGTATTTCATCCACCATAATGACTGATTCAGTCATCAGGAGTTAACATTGGGGGGTAAAGTATTGTCGTAGGGGGGGGGATGTGCACTAACGTTTGTGTATTCGTGTGTGTTTACAGAGCGACGGCGCGGCAGGGTGAAAACAGGTTCTCACTTCAGCTCGGCTCGTCTGCGGAGTAGTACGTTGCTCTACCACATCTCTGGTCACCTCCACAGCAGAGAGAAGAGCAAGATCAAACTCAACAAGGTATCATCGGTCTCTTCAAACAACAGGGCAAGACTTAACAGGGTGAAAGATCACTCAAGCGTGGTCGTGGGTGGACTGTAACATAGGAAATGAGAAGCTCAATGCTGCTATTTGAAGCACAATGGACACAATCAAAGGACTAAAGGGCAAAACTTGAGAAATATTGTGTCTGCAGGTGGAGACGGTCTCTTAAGTCGCACTGACTGATGCTCTTCATCACAATTACATTAAATGAGCAAGAACAGCAATTGTTTGTAGCATCAATTTAAGCAAACCAAACCAAAGATCTTTGCGACCAGAAGAAAAAAAGAGATTCATTAAGATACAGTCCAAATGTCTGAAACAAAAGTCATGATTTAAGACATTATAGGTCCAGCTAGCATTACTGTGATGTCTCTGGCTCTCACTCACCTTAGGTGAAATGCATCCTTTCTCATGTTTGGAGCCAGAAGTTTAAATGATTATTGGCCACTTGGGGGCGGCACAACAAGCTTTAAACACAACATATTATCATATTGTAAATTAGTATGACAAACGTGTTTTACCTATTGTTGCTGGAAGAAGACACAAAGCAACTTTAGCAGTGATTCAGAGTCCTGACAAATGAGAAAAGTCTTTCGACCACTACAAAAGCGTTGCCACCTGCCCACCAGGATCTAAACTAATGCACATTCACTCACACTCACACACACACCAATGGCACAGCCTTCAGGAGCAATTTGGGGTTAAAGGACACTTCGACATTCGGTGTGAAGGAGCCGGGGATCAAACCATCGAGGTTGTGATTAGAGGACGACCCGCTCTTCGTCCAGCTCATGAATTTATATTCGCTCTCCTTTAGCCCTGTTTTGGTGTTCACCTACTGCTGAGGCAATCACCTGGCTGTTAAGCTGCCTAATGCTCCATTACAGCGTGTTCACTCGTTAGTCGCTAACTATGTCAGCCGGTTGATGCTAAGCAGGTAGCATAAGGTACTTAACCTTTTCACTCAAAACAGCTGCTTTCTGCAGCTAGAGACAAGGCTGACGAGAGCCGAGAGTGTGTTTAAAAAAGTAAAGTCCCAGACAAATAGCATGAGCTTAAATAGCTTGTAGTTCGTTCTTTTTTGTGATTGAGGTGCTTAATTTTATATTTAGTAATTTATTCAACTAATATTGTTGAATATCAGTTAGTTAATAGCTACATTGCAGTTAAACATCATTTGAATCCATGTCTTTGAACTGCAATTAAACACAACTCAACCACAAGTTTAACCAGCTAATTTTAAAAAAGCAGTTAGCCGTTCTTAATTATGTTATGAATGTAGCCCGTGGAATTAGATGCAACACTTATTATTATTATTATAGATTCAGGTTCTTGGATTCAAATAAAAAACAAAACGCCCAAAACTTCAGGACGGGAATCCCAGAAGTGCCTAAATCAAACCATATCGTCAGTTAACGTTTCATACGTATTTGTACTGGAATACATCACAAGAAATGTGTGTTTTTTTACCTTCTACTTCCACAGAACCGTCCACAGTGAGACTGTGACGGCCTCTTAATTACGATCTGCTTTACTTTTATCTGGATTTAAATAATATTTCACTCAGAAGAAAACGAGAAAGAACACTTTGAGAAGTATGCTATGTGGAAAACTACATATATATAGAATAGATTTACCACCTGGTTACATAAAGAAAGCTGGTTTTATGTTTTTGTATATTTCTTGTCTACTGGCCTTATCTTGGTTTATACTTGGGTGGCTCCACGATGGGGTGGGACCACCAAAACAAAGTAAGTGGAGGTAACTTTTTGCTACTTTATCTACTGTGTTCTTATCCTGTCCTGTTCAGAATGTGTTTGGGGATCCGCCTGCTCTGCCAGAGTACAAGGTAGCAGATGCCAAGAAATCGAAATTCATCTTACTCCACTACAGCACGTTCAAAGCTGGTTGGGATTGGCTGATTCTACTCGCCACCTTCTACGTGGCTGTGACGGTGCCCTACAATGTGTGCTTCATCGGCGATGATGACGACCTGACCCGCAGCACAACTGTCAGTGACATCGCAGTGGAGATACTGTTCATCATAGGTCAGTTTCACAATTGGAGACCTGAGAATCATAAACTAGCTCAATCTAATTTAAGTGCAAGTATAGAGGAATAACAACCAGAATGTACAATAACCAAACCCCCACCCCCATTTGTCTTTCCTGCCAGACATTGTTTGTAATTTTCGCACCAGTTATGTCAGCAAATCGGGCCAGGTGATCTTTGAAGCTAGGCAGATCTGCATCCATTACCTGACCACATGGTTCGTCATCGACCTGGTGGCCGCGTTGCCCTTTGACCTGCTCTACGCCTTCAAAGTCAGCGTGGTGAGTAACAATTGGCTTGGTGCTTAACCCCCAATGTTTAGAACATAATCAGTCGGCTACTGTACATTCACGTTATAAAGTGCAACACCTCCAGCACATTTGACATTTCATGAGAATAGATTGCATGGACTGTTTCCAGCGCTGCTCGAGCGCCTCTTTGATTCTGCGTATTGATTTCACAAACTGTACAAGGGCTGAGAAAACAATCAAACCTGTATCGTTAAAACCTTTTTTTCTTCTCTGGTTGACTACATGGGCCCCTTAAGAGTACTTGAATGTTGGAAGAAACGGAGATCTGGAGCAATTAGGTAGACGTTCTTGTCTTGTCTGTGGTTGAATGATATCACCCACTGCACAGTCAGGGGGCTTTGATGGGTTGCTTATGGAAGTTTTTGCTTTCCAGCCTCTAATGTAGGAAAGTAGAGGCTGTTTCCACTCACTCAATCACTGTAATGCAGGCACCTTCGCTCCAGGCGAAGGTGCCTGCATTACATTACATTAGCGACTGGGCCACAAGTTCCCCTGCCGCCGCCAGGCAGAGCGCCAGTGGCCAGCAGTTGCTGAGCGTTCTGCGTGATGTCCTCTCTCAGGACGGAGCATTTAGACTGATGTCCCCTTGGAGGACAGAAGCCATCTTTCACGAAAATAAGCCAAGGGGCCTCGGCGCTGTCCCTCCCTGGTGTTTTGTTTTTGTCGTATCTCTGTCATCTTTGCTTTTTTCCACATATTTCCTTTTTCATATTTTCCTATTTCCCAGATAATCCCCTCACCTGACCGTCAGGTTTCTTCCTTTTTTTTGTGTGAGCAGCCGCACATTTTGAAGTGTCTCACAAAAAAATAGTGAAAGGACCATTTGAATGAAATCATCCCTTTGACAATAAATAAATAAAAAAGTAAATATTTGATATTTGTAATCAAATTAATATTTAATTAATATGTATCTGCTTGTTTTCTGTTGAGGTAGTTTACAGGTGCTAAAGTAGTATTTTAAGGAACAACGTTGCTATTAAACAAAACTAAATAGGATGGAAATGCAGGAAGTGTCATGGTTGAGGTTGTCCTGCTCCCGAATTTCTGCAAGGTAGAGCTTCAATTGGAGAACAGTGTTATGAATGCCTATTGGCCCAATGCTACTGCATCAATAAATTAAATTAAAATAAACATGGTCACATTACTCTGATTGGCTTGTAGCGAGGCGGCAGTGGCAGAAATAATGAGTAATTCTGTTAAGTCTTGTGCATTCAAATTAAAAAGCAGAGGCAAAGTATGTCAATCAAGTAGCGAAATGTAAAGTTCACACCTGATGAGAAGATGAAATGCAAATGTGAGTGGCAGGGGTGAGATAGAAGTGGGAGGGGGAAAAAGTTGAAGGAGAAAGTAGCAGGCGGCGTATGTATTGCTGGGTGGATTGCTTACTGCTCGTGCTGTTGGAGGAGAATGGAACGTGGCGCAGCCTGCTCTCTCCATAGGTGTTGATAGATGGTGGAGAGGAGATGGAGCTTCTCCCCAGGGCTCAGCAGGAGGCTTCATTACGAGCTGCACCCTCGAGCTGCACCAGTTCTCTATTTCTCACAGACAGCCAGAGTGTGGAAAAACCCACCACAAAACATACTGGAAACACAGACACAACCTCTGATCAGGACTGTTCTCACATCTCCTCCTCTTAGCTTTGTTTAAACGCGCTGATTGTGTAATTCTCTCTCTCACACACACATTTCCTCTCTCCTCTTTTGCCATTCTTACTTTGTTGCCCATGTCTAACTTCCCTGTCTAGTTATTATAGTTATTACATTATATATTCCTTTTCCGTAGAATATCCGCCCCACTTTTTCAGTCTCCACCTGTCCCCAGTCACCACCCCTACACACACACACACACACTACACAAATACACACGCGACATACATCCGTGTGAGTATATATGTGTATCTCCGATGGGAATACACGATGGCAAGCCCCAAATGATAGACTGTCAGTGGAGATTGCCTGAGGAGCAGGTGCACAATAGATGACCTTCACGTCACATCTACAGTGGGAAAGGAGTAAAAGGGAACATTGTGTGCGTAAGTCAGTCGAGGGAAGTTGTTTGAGTGAGCAAAGACAGAAGATGAAGGAGGCACGAGTAGAGAAATACTGTACGGTGATGGTGAGCATTGGAGATAAACAATTTTTTTTAAACCACACCTTTGAGCAATGCCTGATTGCTCTAATTGGTCGTTTTATAATCAAGGACTCCTGCATCAGAAAATCTTCATAAAGATCATAATGTTGATGTATTTGCAAGCATTTGGCGAGGTCTAATTATAGAATATGAGAGAATATGAGCAGCCACTAATGTTGGAGAGGACATGAAGCATGGTTAAGAGCTTTTCACCACTTCAGGCAGTGTTATTAGCGTGTGTGTGTGCTGGTTTATCACTCTTCCCCTGAGATTAACTGTCTGTAAAACGGGGAGACGATCGGCGCCTGCTCCTCACTTTCACAGTTTCTGTTTTGCTCTCTTCATATCTGCGTGTCTCGCTGACTTTGCCCTCAGCAGAACACCTTCAAATCTCAAGAAATGAAAAGGGAGTTATGTAGTTGTGATACTGAATCACTGCTTTGCAAGGAATACTAACCATGTTGCCCTCAGGAGCTATAGTTGTGGAGAGGGAGGTGAAGACAATGCTTTGTTTTAGTGGCACCTTCAATGTACGCCTCACAAATGATACCCGTGTATATGATAACATCCTTAGAATAAATTCACCCTGGGTCCTTGTTCTTTATCACCAGGTGTCAGTGGTCCACCTGTTAAAAACAGTCCGTCTGCTCCGTTTGCTGCGGCTGCTCCAGAAGATGGACCGCTACTCGCAGCACAGCACAGTGGTCCTGACGCTGCTGATGTCCATGTTCGCCCTGCTGGCCCACTGGATGGCCTGCATCTGGTACATTATCGGCAAGATGGAGATAGAGGCCAACGCCTACAACTGGGATATCGGTGAGTGAAGGAAAAATAATCCCCAGAAGTAAAAAAAAACACCTCCAAGTTCAGTTGTTTATGTTTGAAAACTAACTAAACTAAACCGTGTCTAGTCTGCAGGAAATTAAAAGAAGAAGAAGAAATCAAAACAATACAGACCGGCTCTAATTCTTAGCGTTTTCCAGGCAAACCAAATCGCCCAAGATGTTTTACGCACTCCATGGGCTTTACAAAAATGTTGCACGTAGCGAGAAAGCCATCTTACACAATTTGATACGCACGTATGAGTACGTACTTCTGCTTACGCAAAGGACGTCAGTTCAACGTGACACTGGACACGTTCACATACAGACTGCGAAAAGGATGTGGCCATACGTGGTTAAGACCACCTCCGAATGTGGTCTGAGTCATCGGATCTCAATGTGTCCGCAATGCGTCTGGGGTTCATTCGCATTTGCGATTGAATCACCTAAGACGCATGTTAATAAATTCCTCAGACCCGCAGCAAGATTGGCAGTTTCTTAAAGTGATCTTAAATGGGCACTCAAAGCATGACATGCATACGGTTGTGCTCTTGATACACATGTATTTGTCTGTGGTTTTGTTTTACTTTATGCGTGCAGTAATGAAGCCAGATAATGTGGTTTCCTTTCATCTCCATTGTTCTATCCGAGGGATCTGTCATCCAGCGAACGCGCTCTGTATTGAATTTTATGAGCAATAATCTATGGAATAAATGACTCATGGCTTGAGGCTCAGAATAAAGGCTTTAAAGAGGAAATGTTTTTTATTGATCTTCTGGCATCAATAAAAGAATGCCAATTTGTTTTACATTTGTTAGCACATAAATCTCGCATGTATTCCATGTAAGAGAGACCCTTCCTTTTTCTACTCCTTGCATTTTTGTGTGTTCCAATTAAATTTCTGCTTCATGTACTTCATGTGTTGGGCTCGTTGACACGTCAATACTCTGGTGAAGTTTCATAGCTCATTATTCCCAAAACAACAATGGTTCTGAAAAGCTATCAAAGCTTAAAACCTGCAGTTCTATTTTTTTTTTTTATCAAGGTAGATGTTTATGTACATGTTTCTGTTTCTGAAGATACACTGTAGTAATACGATAAGCCTCGTAGCAATCGACTTGACCCCAAATATTGTATTGAGAGGTCCCTGCTAATAACTATGTTGTTGAATCATCATGCCTCATCAGGTTGATTGGGTGTTTGTCTTGGTTCCTCAATATTTCAGCTAACTGCTAAATTAAGATTTCCTCATCGATTTTATTGATTCCTTAAGTCTGTTGTAAAATCCGTATTGGATGGAAAATATAACAGCAACAATTACATCAGCTGTGTGTGTGTGTGTGTGCGTGCTTCCATGCAGGTGCTTGTGTGTGTTGTAAAATTGACTGAGCGTAATTCCCCCTCAGCATCCAGGTCCCTCGTATAATGAGGCACCCTGAGATCTCTGGTCAGTATCAATGAGCTGCGCTGCTTGCAATTACCTCGCCCCAGTGTCTTCATAACTGTTTCCGGGTCAGCATTGACTGGGTCATGAGAACAATGCCGATTTTTCTCCACCAATTACTGCATTTCTGTGTCATAAAATAACAGGTCAGTGCATGAGGCAGGATTAATGTGTTGTATCCTAATTATGCATTTCTGATGCTGAACTGAGCGTTGAAGTCAGGCAGCTATGAGGGAATTCCATCCAATTACCATTCGTCAGTGTCTGCAGGAGACTCTCCTGGGATCAGCTGCTTGTCCGCACACCGCGCTGACCAGGGATCAGTTTTGGTTCCCAAGCATCTGATCTGCTTCCACTGTGAAGTGCGTCGTTCTAGATGTAGCACGGAGGAAAGCACTGCTCACCACAACTTCCTGGAAACAATGCTGTTAGCTTTGTCTGCATCTGTAGGCTTCACTGCACTGCGCTTTGAGATGAACACTGCAGCTCATTGTAAAAAAAAAAACTAACTACATTGTGCACTTGTAGTGATAGCATGGAGACCTTCAGGAATGCTAGAAGATTGGAAACTTTGCAAGATGGAAGGTTTTGTAATAAGGCACCTTTTGATTCTTTAAAATTACTATAGATTCTGCTCAGAACAGATACGTTGTCCTTATATTCTCGCAAGTTTGCCTCTTAATGACCATACCCTTGTGATCATGTTACTGTAAAACACAATGAGAGTGCATTAGATACCAGCTATAACCATCCATCTCTCCTTCTATCCTTCACTATCCCCATTTAAATACAGGATGGCTCCATGAGCTGGGGAAGCGCCTGGAGTCGCCGTACTATGCCATAGGAGCCGTGAACGGGACCGGCAGCGGCCCCGCCATCCGCAGCGTCTACATCGCCTCCCTCTACTTCACCCTCAGCAGTCTGACCAGTGTGGGCTTCGGCAACGTGTCGGCCAACACTGACATCGAAAAGATCTTCTCTATTTGCGTCATGCTCATAGGAGGTACACAGAATGCACACATCGGCATTCACGTGCATGTTGTGTTTTCTATAAATCAAATTTGTTTTTTAAGGTCACATTACTTTTGGGTCCACAGTGATTTTACAGCATATACAATCATACCGTGTAATTATATCTACATCTACATGCTAATCCATGATGTCTTGGTTTAACGATTCAATAGTAATATGGACACAATCCGATTCCAATAAGACATGTAGACAAGTATTAAACAGACCTTTGCAAGATGGTCGGATCCAGCTAAAACTGGATCGTTACTCTAAGTTTAGATTTTGGGGATAAATAGAGGTTGCCGTGGCGGGGGTTTTCCCTGTGGATGCTCCCCACACTGGTTCGGCTAAAAAGTTAAATGTCTCTGGCTGCCTGGGGGCAGTAGAAGTCACAGATGCCGACCACACACACACACACACACACACACACACACACACACACACACACACACACACACACACACACACACACACACACACACACACACACACACACACACACACACACACACACACACATCCCGTCCCTGTGTGTTCACGCAAAATGAAAACCAACACAAAACACCAGCAGAGGATAGGTCAAACCCAATGGGTTTGTAGAAGGAATTTAGTAACTGTATGCCTAAAGAGTATCAATGGCACATGTCAGAAAAAGGAGTTAGTGACACCACAGTGACACTCGACATGTAGTCTGTGTTCAGATGTGTGCAATGTACCTGCGACGCAGCTGGAAACTGAATGAGATTAGGAGAATACATTGTCTAAAGGCGTCTAAAAGGCAGGTATCTGTCATACCAATTAAATCAGCTCCGCTCAGTCCCAACACTGATGTTCCCATCTGGGAGGTTGCAAGACATGAATGTAAATACAATTTTCAGCTGGTTGACTGGTGTGTCTGTTTATTTCCCAAACATGGACAAGTCTGCTGTCAGCAGATCGGCGCATTTTATAAATAAAGAGAAAACTGTGGTGTCGGACAAATTGCTGGCAAATGCAGGAAGGACAGCAGGCAGAAAATCGCCGACTGTGTGAATACGTAACTTAACAGATCTTTAATATCACTGCTTCATATAGAGCACGATAGATCTGATCATAATTACATGTGTGTATTCTGTTAAGTTGATATGTTGCTTGGATGCATTCTTATTCCTTCAGCTGCACTCTGGCGGTGTGACTTGTGAGCAAGTAAAAAAGTAAATATAAAAAGACAATTCAAAGCAGTAAGAAGGTTTACTTCCATACTTTATAATCTCCCACAGCGTACATTACAGTAACCGGAGCAAAGTAACGCTTGCATCCAGTTTGTTTCTGTAAGACACGACTACAACATGTCCCACTGCAACGCATATTCATTTTTCATCTCCGTACCGAGCTTTGATTGGTCAGTAGGCGGTGCTTTTATACGAGTTATCTCCAACATAACCTGCTCCGGAGCAGGTTCCATGTAGCCATGCTAATCTATCCAGGTGAGAAGTGAACCTCCGTCGTGGAACTGAAAATGATCTCTCCCCTGTCTAACTCTCCCTTCATCCATTTCCTGTCCTCTCCTTCTACACCTGCAGCACTGATGCATGCATTGGTCTTTGGTAATGTGACAGCCATTATCCAGAGGATGTACTCACGGTGGTCCCAGTACCACACCAGAACCAAAGACCTCAAGGACTTCATACGTGTCCATCACCTGCCGCAGAGCGTCAAGCAGCGAATGTTGGAGTATTTTCAGACCACCTGGTCGGTCAACAACGGCATCGACTGTAATGAGGTACCACACGCACACATATACACACTTACATTAGTATAAATCCTCACCCTCCTTTTTCTGTTAACTCCTGTTTTTGCCAGCATACAGGGATCAATAATTCATCTGAAAGATCACATACTTCTCAATCCTCATCATCCACATTCAAACCCATCATACAAGTGATAATATGATCAATACTACATGATCCTCATCAATGTAAGAGCATCAATGTTTCCCTCAGCACTGACTGACAAGGAGGGGACAGAAGACAAGAACAGAAAACGGTCTTACATGGTCATTTGTGGATGACAGGATATTTTGTAACCTGGGGGTTGAAATCCTTGAAGAGGTTTATATCTAGGTTGCTTGTAGTTGAAGTCACACTCAGTTTGAGTGCGACGTACGATGAATGTATGGAAATTGGAGATGTGTGGGGATCTAGGTGACATGATTCCAGGACCATGCATGTCAATACACATGAAACTGGGACAACAGGACATGGCACTGAACAACATAAACAACATTATGGCATGAGGACAGCTCAGAGAATAGACGAACAGAAAAGGAGGGGGAACAACACCATTTCTTGACAAACCGAGGGAAAAGGAGGCAACCAGTTAGTAGTCTAATAGCAGCTCGTCCCTCCAGGCTGTGAATGCCTGCGAGACAGCTGTCAGAGCCCAGACCAGCGCTGAGATGGAGTGATGATGATGAATCCCAGACAGATGAATTATAGATGGGCCTGTTGATTAAAGTCAGCCTGGCTCTGATGACTCATTGATCGACTCTATATGACGGTGAGCTCCAGATCTTAGTCCCGCCAAAGAGACGTACAGACTGGTGATATTCAATGATTTGACTTGTCTTTTTTTAACTGTGAGACGGGCCTTTTCAGGTCGTATTTGTGTGTTGTTTGTGAAGCAACTTTGTATTTGTGTTGATTTATACAGCAGCATATTAGAAATATTCGTGATTCAGTATTTTTTAACAGACATGCCTATTCTGAGCTAATATCAAGGTGGTAGGCTCTAACGAGTTCTTAAATGTATTGCATCTTTACGATACCACATAGAAAACCAATCGTGTTGGTTTTGTTTACAACAATGTCCTGGAAGAGGGAGGTTTTTAAATTTCGTAGGAAGTTTTTTCTCACTATCTTAGGGTCTAAGAAAAATAAATAGGGTTTTGTGTGTTGTGTAGATTGTAAAAACGCTCTCAGGCAAACAATTGACTTTGGGCTATGTGAATAAACTTGCCTTGACACTAATGTTTCCTGTGGTACAATAGCTTAGGAATCAAATCAAAGGCAACCGAGGCTGGAAATGTAATCACTGAGTTGCAGCATGGCTGTGCTTTCACAGCTGTCGTGCTCGCCACACTCTTGCCTCATTCTCTCTCTCTCTCTCTCTCTCTCTTTCTTCCTCCCATCATCTTTACAGCTGCTGAAGGACTTCCCGGACGAGCTGCGATCCGACATCACCATGCACCTTAACAAGGAGATCCTGGAGCTGTCGCTGTTTGCCTCTGCCAGTCGCGGCTGCCTGCGCTCCCTCTCGCTGCACATCAAGACGTCCTTCTGCGCTCCCGGAGAGTACCTCCTCCGACAGGGCGACGCACTCCAGGCCATCTTCTTTGTCTGCTCCGGATCCATGGAGGTTCTGAAAGACGGCATGGTGCTGGCCATCCTGGGTACGATAAAGGAATGGGAGGGGAAGAAGGATTATAGTTTTACAAAGAAACTCTTGGCAGCAAACGTCATATTAAAGCTCTGCGCGGCTTATTGTGATAACGCTGGCAAATGAGCATCATTGTTTAGAACTAGGAGCATCACTATAGCCTAAAGGCTACAGCTAGAGCCTATTGTTATTAAACTCCTGGAAAAGCAACCCTAGATAGATGCAAATTTATTTCAATATTATGTTCTAGCAGTTAGTCAAAGACTTACCTCTGCATGCAAGATGGGGGAGCTGGTTTAATAATTAGGTGAGATGTTGAAAACAGACACAAACATTCAACCCCAGATTGTGTTATATTATATATATAAAGTATATATTATGTTATATACAACATTCAGAGCATCCCATGATTGTGCAATCCCACATACAGGTTAAGCCAGTCCAGTCTATGTCTGGCAGATTATGGTCAAGTCTGTTCTACTGCATTGTAATTCAGTCCTGTCCAGTTCAATCTCTGTTGTCCGGTTCAGTCGAGTCCATTTCATCAGTCCATTTCATCGGAGTCAGGCAATTTCAGTTTCATCTAGTCTAGGCCAGTTCAGTGCTGTCCGGGCCAGTCCATGGTGGGTGAAATCAGTCAGGCTACTCAAAGCCACCATTGGATGCATTTTTCAGTTGCAGTGTTGAATTAATATTTGATTTGCAAAGGCAGCAGCTAATTACTATTATATCACCTGCCAGCATTGACTTGTTTGCATTTTACAGAAACAGAATAATCCTAAATGCATTTCAGTGGTGGTATAACCCTGGAATCAGCAATTCCAGATTGCTGTGATGCTAAAATAGAAATGTGCTTCTCATTAATGGAGAAACGAGGTTGTAAAACATTTGCTAAAGCTGCAATTCAGCTCAAACAAAGAAAATATGTTTGCGTGTCTTCAGTCATTATACTATAATAATCATGATGATTAAAAATAAGAGTTGTGCTATTAATGCAGTAGAGGTCATTATGTGAAGTTCTAATGGAAGGAAATTTAATTAGATTGTATGGAAGAAAGGACTGTTGAAAGAAACAACTGACATTTTTTTTCATATACATATTCATATTTAACTAGATGAAGAAATTGGTCCAGCAGACACTTCGACCACAGCAGATGGACTGCTTAGAATAGATGATAATCTCGTCACTGTGTTTGCAACCAAATGCATATTTGTAATATCAAAAGCTCTTAGGTTAGCATAAAGACTGGAAGCAGTGGCAAACAGCTAGCCTGGCTCTGCCCAGAAGAATCTTTCTAGTACCGTTCTCATCTTCATTAAAAAAAACTACTTGGAAAATTGGTTTTGGAACTAATTTAGTGCTGCTCTTCTCACAGAAAATGATCTGTCATCATCACACCCTTCCTTCAATACATCTGCACACATTTCTACCTGGTGGAGAATTTCCTGTTTAAGTTATGCACACACATTGTGTGATAGTCTGAGTATGTAATGAAAAGCCCCATAGCCATCATGCAGGTCTCTTGGTGCTGAATGCATCTGAAACAAGATGTGAACACCCCGCAGTCTAGTTTCCAACCACTCACATCTGCTGTGTAACACAACCTCTTGTACAGAGTGACCTTAATGGCTTTTGCTATCTGACCTTCATGACACAGAGTTATAGAACAATCTGGCACAAGCGTGTGTGTCAGGAAAGTGTGTGTGTCTGTGTGTGTGAGTAAGTGAAAGTAAGAGAAAGCAAGAAATATCTGAATCTGAACCTCCATTCATCACTTTGTCTCTATTGGTGCAGCACTTAAACTTTTATCTCTGTTTTGTGTGTGTGTGTGTGTGTGTGTGTGTGTGTGTGTGTGTGTATGTGTGCGCGTGTGTTGTTTGTTTCTGCTTTCTCTCCTTGCTTATTTCTCCTTTTGCAAAAAAAAGTGTGCATATGTTAAGGCCTGCATGTAGTAGGGAATTGTTTACTGGTGTAAAGTGTTGTTTGTATGTGTGTGTGTGTGTGTGTGTGTGTGTGTGTGTGTGTGTGTAGGCTTGACAGGCAGAGAGCACTGTCTGTGTGCTTGCCTGTTCACTGTGCAGGAGGTCAGGTGGCATCGAGTGTCTGACTGAAGGAGAAAAAATCAGCGTTACTCTTTCCTGTGTCCTCTTCTTTGTCACAACACAAGTCTGTAGCCACAGCTCAGAACCTCCTAGTAGAGAGTGTTTGAGAGCTAGAGAGGCCATGTTGAGAGAGAGGGTGAGTAAAAAGTGTGGTTGGTGGAGAGAAGAGAGAATGACCGAAGTAGAATCTCTGAAACAAATGAAACAACTGGATTGAAGGTAAAGGGATAGCGTGAAAGAAAGAGGAGGGGCTGCAGGATGAGAGGAACAGATAAGAGAAAAAAAGGAGGGAGGGAGGAAAGTTGAGAGTGAATTTAAAATACATAAGAGACTTCAGATGAGTTAAGATGTGGAGGGGAAGGAAAGAAGGGGAGGAAGGCGGGGGGCAAATATTTGAGAATGGAATGAAAGAGGAAGAACTAGGAGGAGGAAAAATATGGAAGGAAAACAGGTATGAAGGAAGGAAGGACAGAGGAAAGGAAAGGGAACCCAATGGAGTAAAGAAATATGGGAAACATGGAGGAAGCATAGAAAGAAGTGGAATGGAGGAAGAAAGGAAGAGAAGGAGGACCGGAAAAAGAAGGAACGCAGTGAGCAAAGAAGATATGACGGAAACGTGGACAATGGAAGAAATTAAGGAAGGAACATAGAACAGAAGGGATGGAAAAAAAGAAAAGAAAACCAGAGAAAAGTAGAAGGTAAGGAAGCAAGGAAGAAAAGACAGGAAACAAAATAGAGAAATGAGGAAGGTAGGAAACAGGGATAACAGAAAAAAGGACTGGAGGAAATAAGAAAAATATGGAGGAATAAAAAAAGGAACGAAATAGGGGGAAAGACAAGGAAAGAAAGAATGAAATGAAAACAGGCAGAAGGAAAGTAAGAGGACAGAAAACAAAGCAGGGAAGGAAGCAAGAAAGTATGAGGATAAAGGAACGTAAACAAGGAAAGAAGCAGCAAAGAAGAGAGACAACAGAACGGACGGACAGTATTGAAAGTGAAGCAGATGTGAGGAGGAGAGAGGAATCTAGAAACAGAGAGAGGGAGGGAGAGAAGTAATGGTTGAAGCGAGGAATGGACTGAGAGATAGGCGCTAAAGAGAGAGAGAGGGGGAGAGAGAAGGTGGGGGGGGGGACAGTCACGACTGCTGCTCCATCAGCTTCGGTGAAATTGAACAGCGTTCACGATTCACAATGACCGTAATGAATATTTTATCACTGCTTAAGGGGCATTAACACTAACGTGGTACTTCGTACAGCTTCGTTCTGTATGAGAACAGGAAACAGCTGTCAGCACAACTTCATTCACAGACTCAAATTTACTAAAAACAGTAAGAGTGATTATGTTTTTTAAATAATACTGTAAATCGTTATATTCTGTACATTGTACAGTCTACTTAATTCTTAGTTTTAGTTTTTTTTGGTGGTATGTAAATTCCCCAACAATACCTCATGAGTTTCATCTCGTTTGCTTCATCAAGTTCTCAATGCGTTCAGATGACCAGTTGTGCTTTTAACATAATCTGACAAGTAAGTGATCAACAGTTGATGGGCAACAGACAGTAGCATTAGTGTAAGAAGTGTAAAGAAAAGCTTCTTGTCAGCTTTATTTTAATGTATTGTGAAAAAAGCTGCAACAAGTTAAAATATAACTTACAGTTGCCTCAGCCACAACTGAACCACAACAGTCTCAGTTTAAATAGTGACCAACTGATGGGGAAGTGGGAACAGGAGCAGCAGGTCAGGTGACCGCAGGGCTAACGAGGGACAGGTGAAACTAATCGGGGCGGGGCAGACGATGGAGGCCAGGAAGTTAGGCGATATGAAATTAGAGGCGACAAAATAAAACAGAAAACACTAAATATAAATGAGTGACTTGAAAGTTATAAAACATAACCCAAAGGCAGGGCAGATTATGGCAGACCCAAGAGAGGAATTGTATCATTTATTGCTTAATAAATATTTTTATTAATACGTTGTTGGTCAGTTTTAAACGATTAATATGAACTTGTTTTAGCCAGGCTGGTGTTAATCCTCTTCTAGCATGACACTTGCTTTGTCTTTGTAGCTTTTTAGTTCATCAATGAATCATTTGACAACTAATTAAATCATATTGACATTTACAACTGCAGACTTGGTGGATTGTAAAAAAAAGTAATCCTTTATTAAAGTCATTTGTCATATCGTACTTAAGTGACAAACCTGTGGAATTAATATATTAGTTATGTGTGCAGACATGAGGGCAGCAGGTGTTCTTCCTAATGCCGCAGCATCATGCTGATCCAAACACCCTCACACACTCCAACCTGCACTCTCCCAGAGAAGCTTTTTAATAAATGGAAGATCTGAAACTTGTTGCAGAGTCTACATTAGAGAAACTACATCCTCATACCCTTTTACCAGAGAAAAATCTGTATGCTGTGACCCCTTACTCTGACCCATGTCCACGTCTCTCTCTCTCTGAGCAGGTAAAGGCGATCTGATCGGGGCGAACCTGTCCTTAGATGACCGAGTGATAAAAACCAACGCGGACGTGAAAGCCCTGACCTACTGTGACCTGCAGTGTGTTAACCTCAGGGGGCTGTACGAGGTGTTGGATCTTTACCCTGAATACTCGCAGCGCTTTGTCCAGGACATCCAACAGGACCTCACATACAATCTGAGGGAGGGACATGAGACCCATGTAAGTACATCCAATAAGTATCAATTCTCCAAGTCGCCAAGTTGCTGCTGTCTCTGAATGGTATCAATACAGTATAACTGAGGTTTACTGTTATTGTTTTTTTGCAGATTCTTTCAAATGAGCAGCTTGGTTAATCACTTGGTTTTCCACTTGATTGTGTGTGTGTGTGTGTGTGTGTGTGTGTGTGTGTGTGTGTGTGTGTGTGTGTGTGTGTGTGTGTGTGTGTGTGTGTGTCTGTGTGTGTGTGAGAGAAAGAGAGAAAAATAGCCGGGGCACTTGGAGGAGCTCTGCTGCTGTAATTTGGGTATTTCTGTCTCTCCAGCCCAAACACAACTGGACCACTTACACCAACACACACACACATGCACACACACACACACACACACACACACACACACACAACTGCACACAGTATGCACTCTACCTGCCGCAGGGCTTTTAGGTGAAGCTAATGTGCAGAGGGGCAGCCCAAATCTCAGGACCGAGTATGTGTTAAAAATGAAGAAAGGAGGAAGGAGGTAGAGGATGTGTTTGTGGCTGAGAGGGTGAGATTGCACGAATATTACTGTACGATACATGAGCACAACACACCAGCATCAGTGTGTTGAGGGGAATTATTTTCCATCATTGGATCACCTCGAGCCATATAGTCTTAGTATATATAGTGTATTGTCAAATTTACTGCTGAGCATTGCGAAATAGCTCCCCCGTAATTTAACACTGAGAGAAGAAAGGCCACATCTTGATTGCTTTTTCCTGCAGTTCATTTACTGTATATTTCCTCTCTGGCTCTCTTCCAGATTAAGGCCCGACTCTCCACAGCAGCTCTGGATACTCAGGTAATGCCCCGCAAGCACTGTAACACACTCAAACACTGATTGATGATTAACAATCTAAAGGCAATAGATTGTGAGACGGGTACCATTAACCCAAAAGGCTTGTCCGACCTCGATCACCTTGCCCTATTTGTTGATGCCAGCCCGCAACGTTTTAATCAGCCCGCAATAGGAAATAACAAAAATCAAATTCACATTCAACCGCAGATCAATTCTTCTAAATCTATGAAAAGTCCGCAGGGCGTAGACCCGCTAATGATGGACTCAATCACTCTTTTGGAATTAATAGTTCTGATAGAGAGATATTTTGTCTTGGTTTAGGGAGGAGAAAGATCAATTCTGTGTTGGCAGTCATTAAATCATTCTTCCTCAGAATAAAGGGTGCTATAGATCTATATGCTGTCGGGCTGCTCTTTGATCAATTCAGCTGTCGGAGCCATTAACCTCACGCAGGTGTTGGCTTCCTTTGAGAGAGTTGGGTTATCGCCTGCTGATCTATAGGTTACTGTTACGAGTTACTTCATTTATTTCCGTTATTACTTAATTGTATCCTCATCTTATGGTTGATCAGCGTCCTTGCAATTTTGCTCAACTTGCAGACCCATGACAAAAGAGGGCACAAGACTGATGTCAGACTGATGCCTTCATTACTCTGCAGGTCACAGTTTCAGTCTAAAATGTTGGTCTGGGGATTTTTGGTCGACCATGTCGCTCATAAATCCAGCTGAGTGCTCTGCTCCTTGCATATTAGTAGTAAGTGCACACCTATTTATTCAAAACACCTCTGTGTATTTCAGGGTCATGGTATTAACTGTGCAAATACAGCTTAGCGTATTCAGCATCTTCAGAGCAAGCTGATTACAGAATAGCTTTTTTTTGTTTTTTCAAAAAGAGGCATTTGACATAATCACGGCTGACGCTTCAGATGACTTGAGATGTCATGAATAGATTTTAAGTTCATGTCTGACTCTCAACACTTCTTTTTGTTTTGTTTTTTCATTTAATTTACAGTCTGGGGTGAGAAGGAATGGAGGAGTGGTTCAGGGCTATCCACGCATCATAGAGGTACAGGAGGAAAATGAGGAAGATGAGGAGGAGGGAGAGGAGGAGGAGGATGAGGAGGAGGAGGAGGAAGATGAGGCCATGTCTGTGTCTGTGTCATCTGAGAGGAAACAGGCGGTGAATCTCAGGGACACGGGTGGGAAGTCTCAGCTGAGCCGATCCAGCCAGAAGACCTCGGTACAGAGTTCCAGGAGGTCTCGGAGGAAGATCCAGGAAATTACTCTGACCACTTTAGACCCGTCCAACCTCAGCCCCAGGTGAGTTTGATCGCCATTGATTTGTCTGTCTCCCTGTGACTCTGTGTTGGGTCGATTTTCTGTCATTCTTTAGCACAGTACCTTTGGTACAAACTATGATACTTTTAGACCATGAAACTTTAAACAATACAACAATGTTACAATAACCATATTATTAACGTTAATGTTGTTTCTAAATTATCCGATTACATCATCAGTACCAATCTTTACCTTCCTACACACACACACACACACATTTCTGTCTCTCCGCAGGATAGTGGACGGTACTGACGACAGTGAGGGGACGGAGGGTTCCCTAGCTTTCTCCTTCTCTACCAGCCGAGGTTGTCCTGTCAATGAACCAACCAGTGCCTCAGCGTCCGCTACAGGTCCTCCCATACTACACTACTCAGCAATTTACCTCTCAAATATGACCTAATACCGTCTACAATCCCTTCATCTTCCCACATTCTGGGAAGTGAAAACATTTTAACATCCACATGCCTGCAGTAATGTTGTATAATGAGGGTGATTAATGGGAATTTGCACTTCCTGTCAACGCCTACAGTATTTATCAGCTGCCTTGATGCAATATCTGCTGGGTGTAAATTTGGACCTCTTATCCGTGGAGTGATTTGTAACTTGCTGATTTGTGTCACAGATATACTGCAGATCAGCACAGCAGAGTTAGCAGCTAAAGCCGAAGAGACCAGAGGACAACTGCGACACCTCGACCAGCAGGTGTGTGCGTGTGTGTGTGTGTGTGTGTATGTGTGTCTGTGTGTGTCTGTGTAAGAGAGAGAGAGAGAGAGAGAGACAGAAAGACAGGTGGGCTCAGTAAGTACGAGCCATATGGCTGAATCAGCATGTCAGACACAAGACAGGTAAAAGGATTGAGAGAAGTAATAGTGACATTGTAGAAAAGTCTGCTCGAGGATGTGGTGTTATAATGAGGCCTTACGGAGTGGTATCATTTTTTAATACCTAAACCCTACATTTATGTGTTTTCATGAGCCTTACATTTAATCAGTCTGGTGAATCTCAGGAAATCCTGACCCCAGTGTCTCGTTTGCAGCTTTTTCCGTTTTACACCAGACCTACTGGGCCTCGCCAGTCACATTGTATAATATAATATTTTGAGGTTTTATAGGCTTTGGTGATTCATTGTCCAGCTTGAAATAATCCGTTCACGCAGACACACAGCCTCTCATGCTGTTGCCTATGGTTTTGATTGGCGGGTGGCTAAATTGACATTAGACTTTTAGCAGGTGAGAAGGAGTGTTTGCTAGCTCCCGCTAAGCCTCAGTCTGTGTCCTGGGATGAGCAGATAGAGGCAGAGAGAGAAAAAGAGACATGAGGAGAAGGAAGTGGAGGGAGAAAAGGGGAGAAGGCAGATCGTTTTATGAAAAGAAACAAAAAGCAAATCAGAGGGAGATGAAAAAAGACAGATAATGGCACAGCATCTTTACAGTTACACACTGTTGGCTCTGTTGTCCTGTCTGTGTCTCTGCGGGTTACCGGTGTTTGACAGGAAGTCTCTCAGCATGGTCTTGTAGGTTGGTAATCCTCTCTTGGATCCATCCACTCAGATCACAATTGGAGATGAAAAGGGTTGTGTATGTTTAGACCCTGTATGCATTCTACACAAACTCAAATATGAATGACAAATGAGGCCATTGTTATTTGGCCCACACAGGGAAGTTTCATAATGTATATGATTTGCGGAGAAAAAGGGATTGATTGTCCCAATTACTGTTATTTAGTACTGTGGTGAACTCGTGCACAGTTTCTCATCAAGTGCATTTAAAATCAGCTAATGTTCCACTCCAGTTTTTGTTGCTACATCTCAGCTGTGGGTAGAAATCCATTAGACACACTTAACTTCACAAACAAACACATGCAATTTGGTGGTTGGCAGTGTTATTTTTCTTAACAAACAAATACAACAGTACCAATTGTTTTCAGTGACAATCATGTAGCAAGGGCCTTGAGACCTGAATCCATACCTGTAAATAAAACAAACTGCAATTTTAAATATGAGTTATTGCCATCTGAAAAACCAACTGTAAAGATCTTTGCTGATTCTGACCTGAAACAAAGTGGCAGCGTTTTAATGAACTACAAAATGTGTGAAAAATGATGCCTCATGCTACATCTATGCCACTGGAGGGTTCATTGTGTGAATGAGTACACTTGGTATCGTCAAAGAGAGGTCTAACATGGTGACCTGTGTACCGTGTCATGGAAATCATAATGTGCAGCTACACAGGAGAGCTGGAGGAAGGAGAGCTTTGCCTGAACAGTCTAAGTAATTGCACTCATGATTGCAAGAAGAGGCTTGACAATGAGACATAGGTACACACACGTATGCACAGCAGTGGTGGCCTACTTTAGTAAATGAACAGTGGGAAATAAAATCAAACACTGAAAGCAACAATTTTGTTAACACATCATGTATGTGTTATCTATCCACACATCTGACAGACACTGAGCAACAGTAGCAGTTATTTAGAGGCGTGTTTCTGGTTACCTGGTGAATGTACTCGTTCTATTTTTGCTTTGCTTTGGTCTCCACCAATGATAGAAAATATTCTGTCTTCTTAGGCTGTTAAATGCTCCACCAGCATTTATAAACCAGCAAGTAGCTCATTTTTTTGTCTGCTGTTTAGTGCTGATCTTGCATACACAGCATGCTGTAAACAAGGTTAATGAGGTTACTTTTTAGAGCATCCGTCACCTTTTGGAAGTCGTCACCTCTGTCCTTTTTGTCCATGCTTACTAAAACAGCTAAAGGCCAAAGTTCTCCAGGAAAGTTTTAGTTTTCTGATATTTTTGTATACCTCTCGTGGTTAAGTTAGTTTAAGCATTGTTTGAGCTTAAGATGCTAACACTATATGTTTTGGGCGTAACACGTACCTGTAGTTGCAGTGAGTTCTCGTCATCCATGGCTGCTGTTTTGTCTGAACACAGACGGTTGTCTCTGAGGTGGGAGTACTGGAATCATGTTGACAGCGTGTCAGATTGGACTGTCCTGTCGCTCTCAGCTTTTCTATTTTTATCAGAGCCAGAGTTTAGACCCATGCAGGCTTTTATCAGCTACTCCGTGAGGAAGAGGAGAGGGCGAGAGAGGAGAGAGAATATGTATCGAAATGTGTCTGTTTAAACTATTGTGTGCGACTCAGTATAGTAGATCAAAGTTAAACAACCTTGATGTTAAAGAACGTAGAAATGTAATGGAGTTTACAATTAAATGTTCATTGATAAGACAATGAATTCGTAACAAATTTTCAAATTCACATATGTGTACAGTACGTAACATTGTGTGTCCATGTTACCCAGAGAAGAGGAGAGAAGCCTTGTTTGGTCTGTCGTGATCACAATGTACTCGATCACCTCTTGCCGTATTCACACTGGAGCAGTTCCCACCTGGAGTTGTGTGTCCTGCTGAGGGCTGATCCAGTAGCACTGATGTGCATGATTGGCCTGATGAATGGTCGTGAGTGCTTTGACTGCTAGAAGCAGATGGCACATTGGCAGCGCTTCCTGGTCGTGCCCTCTGTGGACACGCCACATGCAGAGAGCAGCTAATCATCACCACCCCCCCCCCCCCCCCCCCCCCCCCCCCCAGCCTTCATCAGTGTAATGACCAATTATAGCAGCACGATGATAACATGCTAAACGGCAGGCAGGAGACAGAAATATTTTTGACCCAAAATGATTGACCTGAAAATACCAAATTCGTGATGATGTAAAGTACACCCTGCGGCTTTTTGTTCTTGCTAATTAGTATGTTTTTCCCTAGAAAGTTTGTCTTGATTACACCGAAAACGTCAACTACTGTATGTGGCAGTGAATCCACTTTGAGAGTTATAGAAGTAGAGGCCATAGGTTTGGATACCGGAGGTGGTGACAGAATCAAACTCTTCAAGCAAAGAGAGGTATACTTTACAACCTCAAAGGAATTAAACTACTTATGGGCAAGTCTGCCTCGACTCATTTGTGTATTTTTATAATGGACTAGCCCATATTTATACAAGTTGTAACCCTGGTTTGGGTCCTGGTTGACTTTGACGAAATAACGGTAATAGCAAGTGCACTAAAGCAAATACCTGTAGAGCAGAAACAAGGTTTTTTTAAAGTTTTTTTATTATAAGGAATGAGTAAAAAATGATTGCAACACTTGCAAAAATTTAAAATTTAAACTAATCCACTGTCTAATTTTCTTTTTAAAAAATGTAAAAGTTTGGGAAATGTTTACATTAGCTCCACAGTGATAAATATAAAGCAGTGGCAGTAGGAAATATTCAGCTTGCATTAGCAAACAGCAGTGACTTGGTGTAAAGAGAGCGAACAGCGAGGCTTGAGATTAAATTGAGCTGTGCTACAAAATAAATCCAGTGCAGGAATAGTGGACTCTGCCACTACCAACAAGAACTGCTCGTCTTCTTTCCTTCTTTCTAACCATCCACTTGAGTGCCTAAAATTAAATTTTCATGCCACACCCCACCCATGGATGAGGATGCACGAGGCATTTATTTTTCTTCTTTAAAAATATATATTGTTTGTTTCTGCAGGTGAGTAACCTCGGGAGGGAAGTGGCCGACCTTGGACAAGTCATGAGGAGAATGGCCCAACTCATGGAGACCCTCATGTCGTCAACGCCGCAACCTACAGTAGTCTGCCCAACGCACTACTCCCCAGCACACCTCACGTACCTGCCCCATCCTACCCCTCCTATGTCTTACCCTTCACCATGCTCCTCTCAGACTGCCTCCATTTGGACGGACATGCCCATCTCATTGCCCTCCTCTCCCCTCACTATCCCTCAGCAACATGGTGCGATATGCCACACAGACTTCCTCACACATAGATCCCAGGACCTCCAGCTGGGGTACTCTGCAATCCCCAGCTCAACTCCCCCTCCAACTCGCAACTTATCTGCACTTCAACTACAGCCCGTCATCTCAGAACCTCACCTGCCTTCCTCGCCCCTCAGCTCACCAGAGATTTCCCACTACAAAGACGGGGTCTCTGTCTCCATCAGGTCTAGAGAACACAATCCACCATCACAGGACGGGGGAGATGAGGGCCCTCATCAGAGCTCTGGGTGCTCTCTGCAAACTGGACTTGGGGGCATCTACCACAACCCAACTAAGGGTTTGTAGCAGCACTCCATCTGAACTTTCCTGGACTGTGCAGGACTTAATCCAGGATATTTTTTGGGGGATATGTTCCTGAACTGAAGTTCAGGCTGATCATATCATATTATTGGAGGACGTTTGCAGGGATTCAACTTTGATTCCTTTTGTTTTAAAGGCACGTGTTTAAAAATCTTGTTGCATGAAAACAAGTACAGAAGGTTTAGGTGCGTTAGCTTTACCTTATAGAAATGTAGTGTTGTTAGAAAAGCTGCAGAGGTTTGGATCAGTCGAGGAGAAGTATCATGGCAGCTCTCTGGGCACAGCTCACCCCCAACACCACCCAATTTGAGGTGGGATTGTGCCATAATGGAAGACAAAACGGATGCAGTGGAGGAGAGAGTTCTTTCAGTCCTCCCTTTTTTTTTTTCTCCATGCTGTTGATGGTTTCAGGTCAGCTGGTCTGGTTGGAGGAGGAGAAAGCATCGTAAGTGGTGATGGGGTTTGTAGACAAGGAGGGGGAGGGATAGGGTCTCTTAGAATCCATCCCCCAACCTCCTATCTCTGGCCTTTCCTCTCCTTTTAAACCTTGCACACTCAACCCCCACATGGTGCTCTGGATTGTGTGTACCAGTGCGTGGCTTGTTGAGGCTGGTTGGACTGGGAGCACAGAATAGAGTGAGATGGGACGTATTGTGCTCTTTACCGCTGGCCCTCAGGGGAAGAGGGTGGAGGAAGTTGGTTATGGAGATGTTGGGGGGGGGGGGGGGGTTGGAGGGTATGTTGTGCCTCGGGCAGCACAGCCCCTGCTGTCGTCTGTCACACTGAGCACAGGGACTCGTTCTCCCTCTCTGCTTCTCTTTTCCAGTGTTTTTCTCCACACACCTACACTCTCTCTCCCTCCTTCTTTATCTTTCTCTTGCTCTCTGCATGCCTTTCCAAGCCTTTTGAGTGGTGCCTGTAGACACACATTAACATTCTGCATGACACTCTGTGGAAATCCAGCTTGCCATTTATCTATCTTATCTATCATTTATCTATCTATTTGAAGGAACCACGGTTCAATCATTTATTACCTGAACCTGGCATTTACTGATGCATATTTATCGTATGTTGGCTCAGTCCAACAACTGGGCAATTTAGGGACAATGTAGTCGCCCCTGTTGTGAAGTGGCCTTGAGCAAAGTGCCGATACTAATCCACGATGGAGGCCATATCCCCGATCGCCACCCAGGGTTACCGTCTCTGAGATCTCAGAGCTGTTCAGAGCAAAGGCAATACTCCCATATAAAAGCACAATAAAGAAATAAAGAGGCTTTTATATTTCTATGAATGTATCAATACTAAAGATGTATTTTTTTACCTGAAGTAATGCAAGAATGTGGGATGGCAGTTAATGATGCTACTGTATATGAAGTTATAGTAGTGCTGTTTGCTGGTACCAGCCAATGCAATCTTAAACCAGGAAAAAGATCCGAACTCTTGTCCTGACAGATCTACTGTACTCTTTTGACTTCATGTTGGTTTGCGTCTGCTTCTCTGCAAATGGAATGTACTGTAATAAAACATCTTTTTTCCCATAGCATTTTGATATTATTAGATACAAAAAAATTGTTATGCTAATAAATGACAAATATGACTGTTATGCCCCTGGCTTATTGTTTTTGTTCAGTTTTCACAGAAACATTCATTAAAGCATGATGGAGATTACGAGATTGTCACATCCAGGAGTCCCACTTTTTCTCTTTTACAAAACAGATACAAGTATATTCCTTAAAACCTTAAAATGTACATTGCAATACAATGATTGGTGGCTATCAAAGGCCTTAATTTCGCTCAATTGTTGTGTTTTAGAAGTCCGTGGATAAAATGTCTGCTCATGCAGAATAAAATGTACTTCCTGATCAGTTTCATGGACATTCAAATAAAAAACAAATCACTCTTGATGAGATGGCTCAAGCCCTATTCCTCCAGCAAATCAAATCATTTTCTTTGTGCCTAGATTTCTGCAATAATCTGCTGACATCCATACAAATTTATGATGTAAGGATTACAGATAAACCAGCTATAAATTATGCTATGCCACTTCAAAATATAAAAGTCTATAGACATATGAGGCTGTGCTTTGAGCCAAAGGGTTAACCATGTTCACCATATTAGTTTAGCATGTTAGCATGCTAACATTTGCTCATTAGCACCCAACAATAAGTAACCTACAGCTGAAGCCGATGGGAATGTCATTTATGGGAGTTTTTGGTCATATACTAAAGTATTGGATATATTAAAACTTTGAACCGATGATGACGGCAGTGGAAACGTTTAGGGAACCCCAACGTTATAATAATTCATCGTGAGGGAGACTTGAATATGTATGGCGAGTTTTATGGAAATCCCTCCAACAGCTGTTGCTGAAGTAATTGTTCTTGGACTCACCAACAAAAACTCATGTCCACCAAAACACACAAAGTTAATGATGCCAGACCTCTGTTGAACAAGACTGTTGTTTGTCCACATTGTTTGTAAAAGCAGTGTGTATTTGTTTTGTGCATGCATGTGTGTGTCTGTCTTTTGTTAGCTGCTGCCACGGTTCATCTGAGGTGAAAGCACAGCAATCCTCATGCATTGTTGACGTGGGTGTTGGGTGAAAAATGAGTAAGTATGCGTGCTGTGGATCACATTGACACGTCTGTCATAGGTCCAGCTGCTCTCACCTGGCAAAATGCTGCTCCACTGTGTGTGTGTGTGTGTGTGTGTGTGTGTGTGTGTGTGTGTGTGTGTGTGTGTGTGTGTGTGTGTGTGTGTGTGTGTGTTTGCAGGAAGTGGATTGAGGGGAATACTGGCTCTGTCTGAATTAGATACATACATCAGTGGGGATGCAGGTCACATATACTTTATGGTTATGTGGCAGTGTTTTCTCTTCGTGTGTTTGCTTACACTTCCTAATGCTTTTAGGGAAAGTGAAAATGAAAATCAAAGGTCAAAATATCCCCCCCTTCGATAATTTCTTGTGTGTTTTTTCATGAGAATAAACTTGCAGGAGGATGGGGGTGTGTTTACACTGAGGATGATTATTTGTGGGTTTAGCAGTGCCTCCAGCACATCTGTGGGAATGCTGTTATTTAGCCTGGGGTCTTGAAGACCCATCCATGGTATACAGACAATCCCATCCTGGCTGTTTATGCATCATTTTATCCACCTGCTAGCAAACTCATCTATTATTCACCGCTTCCCACAATCTGTCATTAGCTAACTGAAGCCCATCTGCCTTCCTCCTTTGCACCCTTACCCTTCCTCTTTCCCACCACTTGTGATTTCTGATTAAAGTGGGGTCTGACTCAAAGGGATCGAGAGGAGAAGGGAACAAATATGGTGGAAACGTGCAACACAAACGCTAAAAGGAGAACAGGATTACAGTAAAAGAGGTGGGATGTGGACTCATGATGTATGAGCATTCATCTTTATACTTAAAAACATCGAACTGTGTTCCATAGTGTCTATATTGCTGTCTGTTTAATCCGCTCTTTTCACATTGTTTAATGATGGCCCTGACCCAAATACAGCAACTATTCATCCCCGTCCACTCTTTGTACACAGAAATGCTGCATGAGCACGCACACACACACACACACACACACAGACACACAATCACTCTTCCATTCAAATGAGCACTTTATCCCAGTGAAAAGAGCCTCTTCACTTGTCCCTCATCCCAGATTTTTGTATGAAAAAACACCATCGCTGTGCAGGAGGTGTGAACTTTTCTCTCGGGTAAAACAAGAATCTGTCCCTTTCTCTTCTTTCATCTCCATGGACAAAATGGAGATATGTTGAAATCTGCCAGCTGTGGTGAGGTGTCTCCGTTCAGCCCTTACTGAGACCTGATAGGCTGCCAGCAAACAAAAAGAAAAGCTGAGCTGTTTGCTGAACCAAGGACACATTATGTTTGTGTTCGAATGTGTGTGTGCTTCTGGTTGTGTGTACGTCCGTACATATCAAATGTCTGTTTGCATATAAGAGAGCACACATACACATGTCAGATATGGAGAAAGTTCTCCACACAAGGGCTTTACATTTATCTGTTCCACTCTGGGCGAGACAGCGGCTGCTGCTGCACATCCAAATGGTTACATTTGCATCGGCGTAAAGCAGGAAAGGAGGGAGAAGCTTGCAGGACATCTTGTGTGTTTGATAAATGAGTCTGAGCGGCTCCCCCTGGGTGCTACAGTACAAGTGGTGGTGGTGGTGGGAGGGGTGGAAGAACAATGCGCATGTCAGAGATTACTGGTGGTTTCTGCTCTGGAGAGTGTAGGCCGGGCTTTGCCCATCGAGCGAGGATACTGGAAAGGCGGCTAAATTACCTCCATTGTTGCTCACCTGTCTGGCATTTTCAAAGCAGCAGACAGGAGGATCATCCGCATGTAGAGCTCAGTGAAATAGTTGTTTTCCGTTGTGTTAGATGTAGCAGTGATGTAAGGGTCCCTTTCTAAAAGTCTGGACTAAAATGCCCACTCATTTATAGAAGAAGATAGAAAGCAGTCCTCTGTATTCAAACACCTGGCAGGATTGTACTCATTTAACACAGACAGACAGTGATGAGGTGTGTTTTTGCAGGATGACTATCGACGGATTATCAACTCTCAGAATCAGATGACTAGTATTCAAAAAACAATTATTTCTTTTTTCTTTTAATTCAATTTGTCTTAATAGAAACATCATCAATCTGTATCTAATCTAGTTAGAATTTAAGAGCAATCTTATTCATTCTTAATTTCACCACCATTGTTTTTCAATTTAATGATCAAATTCAAATAACTAAATCGTACTCTCACCACCCTGTTTCACGCCCTTAATATTTGAGCCACGCCACCCAGCATATAAGGTGGAAAATAAGAATGATTGCTGCTATTATTTTCTCCTTACAGCAATTCCAAATGTGTTTTTTGATGCTTTGCACAAATACAGGTGTCATTGAAACACTGATTCACAATTCAAAGGGTGCCCTTATAAAGTGTTTGTGTCACCAGGAACTTTCTAAATGAGACATTCAGAAGCCGTTTTTGTCCCTGACCTTAATTGCTGCTGCAAGCCAAGTTTATGTCACATTTTAATGCACTTAATCTTTACTCAGTGTCAGCCGCGGCTCCTGAGGCCCATCCGCATAGACCTAATTGCACAACAAGGACATAACAAATGAATGAAAACAACAGTGTCTGTGTAAAGAACACCCAAGGCTCTTAAAGGCACGCACAGTAAGTACAGCCAGCCCCGTCCTGAGTGAAATAGCCCCATGGATCTTCATAAGGAGGCCACGGCTCCATGCACCACAGCAGCTGACATCCATCTGAGTCTCACTGGCTCATCAGAAGATGTGTGTGCTTGTGAGAATGCGACATGTCTCAGGTCCTTTTTCTCTTTCACTTCTCTTTTGTTTTCACAGGTCCTTTGTTATTGTATGTGTGGCATTGGGTGCTGACTCCATGACAGGTTAGATGCATGAATTGTGGGCTAGTCTACTCTCTGCAAATACTTTTTTCTTTTATTCTGACCGTATTAAACCCCATAATTCAGAAATGTACTGAAGCGGTATAGCCCGTTCCTTTGTCAGAAACTGAGCTTGCATATCCGACGAAATACAGAAATGTTGTTTAAAATGTTAGTAAGCGCATGAACAAGTATATATTTCTTTAATTTTACAAAATGTCATTCACAAGCAAAGAAAGAATATAATCTTTAACTTCTTTGTGAAGTTACCTATGATGAAGTTGCACCCCAAAGAGTTTTAACAGAAATCCAAAAACTATTTGTTTGGGATTTGGAAAGTAAAGTAGCATCATTTCCCATCACAGATATAGAGCATTATTCAAGTCCATTGTATTTAATCATGATTTAGAGTTAGTGCCTCGAGGCCCCAATGAAATGACAGCTCATTTGAAACATGCCGATAAGCAATACTCATAAATAAATCTTGTATGTTTCGAGCTGTTACAGGAGGTCAGTTGTCTCCTGGACCCCAAACAGGACATAAGGGTTAAACTGTCAGAGCTTTTCTGTTCCTTCATTATACTTTATAGGTATAGGCTACTATGTCTTGCAGTCTTCTGGGCAAACATGGATTGCTTTTCACTGTGACAATAGCAACACAATGACTCTGTGTCCATCTAAAGCAGAGAGATGTTTGTCCTTCTTGTCCAACGGCTCAGTAGCCTATAGTTATGTAACTGAGAGAGAAGACGTATTAATCAACAACATGTTTTTTGTCCAAGTGTTTCACCTATGCCTCGAAGCTGCAGACATACCATATGACTGTTTTTTATTCTAAAGGTGCTGTGTACATGACTGGGTTAAGTGCACCATGGGTTAAGAAAAGCATTACCGTGACAGAGTATAAGGCGGTTATTAGCACTCAATGCCTGGGGACAAGGAGAGCGTGCTGCCTGCCAGTTGACATCCTAACCTCTGTGGCTTGAATAACGGCCACACTTATGATTGGGCAGTGAGTTACAGTCGACACAAGGACACGAAAACACATTAGCGCTGGATGCTAATCACTGACAGCATCCACTCCTCCCAGTCACATGGACTACAGGATATTACTGTCCCATGGTAACTGTAACTGTGTAGCATAATCATGTATATTATGAGGACATCTTTAAGGATATTCTCAGAAGTAAATCATATTGTGCACAACAATAAGAAAGTGATCAGTTGGGGCTTTAGAGAAGATTTTTAAGGCAGATGGCTCCCTCTGCTGTTGGCAGCTGATAATGTATGAGTATATATTTGTGGTCAATATGCATTGTAAATCATGATCCCAAACAATAAAACATTTTAGAATGAAACATTTTGTGGAACTGAATCACTCACACAGGTGTTTTTTTTGGTATTGTGCATGCTGGCTCACTGTCACACTGTCATGTCTTACACTGGGACACGTAAATAGAACAGCGTCATCGCTAGTGATTAGTAGCAGCTGTGATTTTCCGACTACGACAAGTTGAAATGTGAATGATTAGCTCACTGAGCTGACGTCTAATCAATAGAATAATTAAAAAGACCTGGGTCTGCAGGGCCAGAACTACACTACAAAGCCAAAGGTATGTAGACATCTGAATATTAGGTGATTTTTTTAAACATCTTTTTCTATAATAAGTCTACATTTAGGTCCTTCATAAAGTAACTGGCTAAAGTAACTAGCTTGTCTAACCGCAGGTCTGTATGCTACGGGAAGTTACTTTTCAGTGCAAATTTCAGTATGTTTTACCTGATCCCTACCAGTAATTGATCTGTTCAGAAAAAAGAACCCATTTTTCTTATCTCTTCTTATTCAGAGTGCGAAATTGGTTCTAAGTCGCCCTGTTTTTTTTATTCTAACTCTATTTTAGGATAAAGAGAGAGGAAGGGTGCAATGGTGGTGTCGGGGTTAAAGCTTTGTCCGGAACAAATCTATCTGTATTTTAATCTATCTAATATTTAAATATACCATGGACTAATTTTGGTCCTCTCTGGTACTTGATACTACTCATAATTTCATCACTTCCATCCAGGTAAGTTTATCGAGATGAATCTGTGTTTAATGTGATTCTGTCAGTAGATAATGAAGAAGATCATTTAAGATAAGGTTCTCTACGTGTTTCCACACTGAATATAATTAAATGTACATAAATACAATACGTATTACTAAATAAACTGTTTTAAATAAAACATTGTATCATGTATTGTATTACTTTAGATAGTCTGTTGTTTATTATCTAAGAATAAATTGTACTTGCAATCCTTAAAACAGGAGCAAAAAAGCTGAGTGGCAAATGGAGCAAAAAAAGGCATCTGTTTTTGTATTTTTCTGCACCATTTCACTCCTGCATGCCACTAGGCATAGCACATAGTATATGATAATATACATTAATAACATGAATCCCCCTGGGCTCTCTGTATCAGGCACCTTTAGGAGCTACTAGTTGCTCAAAGTGCCACTGTTGTCTGGGGTGATGGGTGCAGGGGCGCAGGAAGAGACCTCCCGTCTTTGCGCGGGTGTTGACGTCTCTTGGGCTGCTCTGTGTGAGACCTCCTTCCTTCACAACCTCCAGACATAACTGGGACTGCTGGTGAACGAGTTGACCGCTCAGCTGAAACAGAAAACAGACGCAGTGAGTTAGCCGAAACGCCTACTCTGACCATATACATCTAATGAGATAAATAACAGGGAAGTTTAACTCTCTGTCTTGCCTTTATGAACTTCCACTGGAGTCTTCTGGTGGTAGGTCGGTGTGTGGGGCACGGAGATAAGATCACTCTCTCGCCACCTGCGTCCAAACACAGAGCCCCCATGGGACCCCAACGCACTTCAAACTCAGAGTTCAGATCGCAGTGCTGCAACGACAAGAGAGATCATCTTTGCCACTGTGTTTACCTGTCTGTCTTTGATTTTCACAACTGTTTTCATGGTTACCTGGCTGCCCGTCCCACTGCACGGCGCTGCGTTCATGGCCCCACCCTGCGGTCCCAGCCCTCGGGGGTAGTCCGCACAGCTGCTAGTGCCGACATTGTACAGCTTCGGACAAATGGGACACATCAGTCATCAGTTATGTCCATCAATGAATGGAATAAATCCTGTGTGCGTGTCGGTGTGAGAGTGTGTGCGTGTGTGTGTGTGTGTGTGTGTGTGTGTGTGTGTGTGTGTGTGCTACCTCGCCTGACAGCGTAGGTCTGTCCTGGGGGATGTAAAGTTGTGGATAAACTGTAGTCAGGAACCAGTGAAAGTTACGACAGCCCAGACTCCTCTTAAGCCGCAGACGCTCCGTGATGTTAGGGCTCTCAGACTGCACAGAAGAAATAACAATTAGGTCCTTCGACTTCTTTTTTTAAATATTTGGTACACTCACCAGCCAATCTCTTGACTAAGTCCCCACATCAAACATACACACCTGCCTGATGAAATGAGCAAGTGTGTCTCTCCTATAGAAGATCTTCCTGTATGCGTCCATCCAGGTGTCTGCTATCCGGATCTTGTTCCTCTGAAGCAGCTCCTGGTCTGGGAAGCGGTAAGGCAGTTGGTGATGGTCTAGGTGGGCAACACGTGAGCAAGGAACCACCTCCATGGTGCCCCCGCAAGACCACACCTGGGATAACGGGAACAGTAAAAACAGGTTCCTGTCCCTGTAGTTTTTGTGTTTGTGTGCCTTTTATTACAAAGCAGTATTATATTTTGATGTTTTGTTTTGCAAGCTGCACATTAATATGTATTTCAACACGCTGCACCATTTTCCATTTCAATCTGTCACATAACATGTTACAATTCCAAAATATTTATTTAATCGGTCATCTTAGGAAAAAGGGTGGCCACGTAACAGTTTCTTCTCTTTTTTGCGCATTTGTCACCCGGCCCAGACATTCCCAGATCACTATTCAACCTGAGACTTTCCATTTGCGAAAGGCATCATGTCCCAGAAAGACATTCCTGAGGCCCTTACAGAAGGCAACTAAATCAGCCAAAGCGTCGCTAAAAAAAGGCTTACGTGGTTTAAGATGAAAAAACAAAAGCAATCTGTCACCTCTCTGTAATGTGTGAGCAGGTAAATTGCAGATTTGGATGGAAAGTCGATGGAAAGTTTTTTTTAATGCTTTACCCTGATTGACAGCTCAATTTGTTCCACTCCCCACAGCACCATCCCAGGGTCGTAGGCTCCCACACTCTGGAAGAAATGTCTGTCGACGGCCACAACTCCGCCTCCCAACGCTGGGCTCCTGTCGTACACAGAATCAGCATCACTTTACTGGACAAGAACAAACACAGGAATTTGTCTCTGTATACGCAGGAGCAGAGAGACATTACAAACTTCACAGTATTACAGTCTTAATTCGCAAGGACAAACGGATCACAGCACATAGCCAAGAGCAACGGTTCCTTAAGTTAACTTGTGACTCCTTGTCGAAGGTCATATATTTCTGTGAGCTATGAGCACTTAAAGCAAAGAGGACCTTACTTTACCTATAGGCCTAATGAGGTTTAACTACACATTGAAAAGATAAGAGAAAAATAAACACATTTTCTTTTCTTTTAATCTTTTCTAACTTGTTTATCATCTCATGACCCCTCCTTTCAATCTTGCTGCCCCTTTGGGGGTTCCAACCCTCATGATGGGAAACTGACATCATTTTGCTGTAAACTCACTGCACAGGTCGAACAGCTGAGTCTGGGTCTTTATCTGGCAGCTGAGGGTTAGATTCCCAGGAGAAGTCAAGCCTCCAGTCGAACACTCCCCTGACTGGCCACTGGGTGGCATTGTACTGAAAGGTCTGCCAGTCTATCACATCCATTATGGGGGACACCACTCTGGTCCTGAAACAAGACCACACATCCATTTTTTAAATTCAAATTTGCCCTTTTTCATCAACATTTATCAAGTAGGGTGATTCAAACCGAGGTGTGTGTACTGAATGAGAAGCACGCTCCTGTCAGTCAAAGATTTTGAAGAATAAGAACATTAACAATTCCTAACCATCCTCCCTTGGTTATACTTTCACTTATTATTCAAAGAGTGTGTGCAGTAAGATTGGTACTGAGAAAGGGAAAATGTTTCCTCATCAGAGGGTGTGTGTGTGTGTGTGTGTGTGTGTGTGTGTGTGTGTGTGTGTGTGTGTGTGTGTGTGTGTGTGTGTGTGTGTGGTGCTTATAACTTAAAATATATGCGTAAGAATATGTTGGTTAATGTCACTGAATTCAAGTTCAGAGACAGACTGTCTGTTCTGGTTCACACATGTTACTTGAAATGTTTCTCCCAAGAGGCCATGTGTGATGTGATGCTCAGAAGAACTGGAATGAAGAGATTAAAAACAGCAGGAAATGGGCAAAGGGTCAAACATGTGGCTGAGAGAGTTGAGTGGTTGCAGACTGCAGGGCTGAGAGTTCAGCCTAATTACCTAGTGTAACAAGAGCTACGCTGCAGGCAGCCTGAGACCCAGGAGCCAAATCATGAGAGCCGCATGCTTCGTATACAGCACATGTATCCCATGGTTTACTAACGAGTACGGACAACTGACAACTCTGAACCCTCCTTCTTCTCACTTCTCTCAAGCGGTTCTGTCAAACAGCAGAACACAGTGGAGAAACGAGCAGACCGACTTGGGCACGGATGCTGGGTTTTTCCAGCCCAAATGTTTAGATAATTATTCATCGTTACAAAACTCTGGCTATCTTACATTTTATATTTTTGGGATTCAACCAACAGAGCAATTTATAATTAGTGTCGTTATAATTGAGCATTGGGAACAACAAGGGTTTTGCACTGCTGTTGATTACTTTTGTAGGCTACATAATTAGAATAAATTGTACCTATCCTGGGCCACTCTCTCCAGCAGTGGTTCCAGCCAACCCTTCTGGCATTCACAGTGGGAGTCCATGAACACCAGCACCTCTCCTGCAGCTCTGGCAGCACCCAGAGTTCGGCACCCTCCGACGCCCAGGCGCTTGGTGCTGCGGATCAAACGCACCCCGTCCAGACGAGACACATACTCACTTAGCACGCTCTTCAGGTGACCTGAGAAGTGAACAGAGACAAATACATTGGCATGGGGTCAGCACAGGTCAAGTGGATGGATGGATGGATGGATGTGGACAGATAGAGCAACTGACCGTGCTGGCTCAGGTCGTCCACTAACAGAACCTCCTGTAGATACTGTTTGGGCGCAGTATCCAGCACGCTGTGCACGGTGCGCAGGAGCGTGGACCAAGCCTCGTCATGGAAACAGATAACGACACTGGCCGACGGCAGCGACTCGCTGTACTGCTCCCCCAAACACCTGGGAAACAAATTCACACCGTCAAAGCGGCAACTTCTTTAACTTGGAACGCCTCTAAATACCAAAGTGTGGTCATTTCTGCGCAGAGGTTTTGCTGAATCGTTTTAGTCGTGCACTTTGGACACTGCGTCGCGCACTCACTCGGGATGGCGCACCTCGGGCATCCTGCGATGCAGTGAAATCCTCTCGCTGACCACCTCGTTGAAACCGTACTTCTGCACCGCAGAAAACCCCACATCCCCCTCCATACCCTCCAGGTACGGCCGCGCTGCTTTCCCCATTTCGCCGTGCGTCGGAGCCGCAGGCGCTCGGGGATCCTTGTTAGCTCCGGGGAGAAGCACCTTGTAGCTCCCTTTCCTCTGTGAAGGGTTCTTGGTTCCCTGCGCCGATGGCACTAATAAGAGCTGGTCTTCTTGCAGAGACTTTAGCGGGGCGAGATCGACACCAAGCTCCAATGCAGGGTCCCGGGAGTCCACAATCACCTCCAGGTCCGGTGCATTGGGAATCCGCTGGAGGGGGCGGCGGGGAGGGCCAGGTTGTTGAAGACTGTGGTCCCGGCGCCGGTTGCTTAAGAGGTCCGAGAGAGCCAGAGTAACCAGGGCGAAGCCGAGGAGCAGCAGCCAGAGGCAGAGCATCCTCCTCCGGACAGCTGTAGCTCTGCCCCACAGCCTCATGCCGATGAGTGCAGAGGAGAGGGGGGTACGAAGTTGACCCGGTGCCGTCTTGACTTCCCCATTATTGAGCTTCGACTCAACCTTGAAGTCGATTAAATTTCACCAAAGTGATGGGATTTGACAGGGATTATCCAAAAAAAGTAGAAAAAGACACAACTCGCACATTAGTCTCCTGAAGTGTAGCCCCGCATCCATGGAGCAGCAGACCTGGGACACTAGTGACAGACGGAGCAGGTTCAAGACGATCCCTCAACTTCTTCTTCTTCTTCTTCTTCTCCTGGTGGAAGTGCCCAGACTTTGCCTCTCATCCCGCGGTCCTAAAGCCCGCGTAAAATTGGCTTGAGGATGCACCTGATACATTCACCTGCTCCTACACCTGCTGAGTTGATCCTCAACGCAATCCCAACAGTTAAATTGATAACAATGATTAAAGCACCCTTTAATAAAACAAACTCTAATGGAAAAATACTAAAATTCCAGCTCCCAGACATTAATTGTATTCAAAACAGTCAGTTTTATGTTTTTATGAGTCTATTTAGGGTTTTGAATGGATGTGGGACTCAGTAGTTAGTTTTAGGCTATGGTATGGTGCCAATATAACTGTCATGACTTGTGCAGGATCCTAAAACTCAGAATTCCTGAACTCGGTATGTTTAATACGGCAGTGCTGTGGAATGAGAACGTGTTTTTATGTTTCCTCCGGTTTGTGTGTGTGTGTGTGAGTCGACTTGGTAGCCTACAGGCGTCTCCCCGGTGCGTCACACATCAAAGATTGCTCTCTCCGGCCAGCTGGCGGAGGGCCTCGCAGTCCCATGACCGTCTGTCGGTGCCGGGAAGCGGGGCGGTCGCAGCTTCCATCTCCACGGTTCTCCGTGGAGATCTTGGCAGCCTAGGCATCTGTTTTCAACTGAGTGGAGACAAAGACCTCAGTTTGAGTTGGTTTTTTTCCTTTTTCTTTTCTTTTTTGACATGTGGAAAATTGTTTTCCTACTTTATCACAGGGAATTTAACCCAACCTACACGTGGCATCAAATCAATTATGATTTTAAGGGAAAACGCCCAAAAACTAATATGAGGATTTCAATGGAAACAGTCTAATATTTTTCTTACTGCATTTTCCAAGTGACCTCGGGGTGATATTTCCTTTACGGTGATGGCCAACAAAAGGTTTTCTTCACCACATCAGTAGATATGAAGACCATCTGTGTCAGCCTGCTTCACAAGCTCTGTTCTGTGTTGTGGCTGATTGGAGCTGTGAAAGAGCACAGCATGCACAACATGGCAGTGCAGCAGTGGAAGCTTTGAAGCCAGTTTGGCTGCAGTCAGAGACCAGTACATCCTGGTGGTGGTGGTGGCTGTCTGGTTGAGTGTCTGAGTGAGAGGGTGGGATTAGCAGCTCACTGCTGTCCTCCCATTAAATGCAAAGACACTCACCTCTGCTCAGGATGACAGGGCAGAATGGCTTTTGATGATTATGATTACTGTCCACACTCAGAGAAGGGAGGGGACACCTGGAGAGTCAGACTGGGAAGTTGAAAGAGCAACAAGATAAGGGTGTTGCAAAGAGGATGGAAATGAAAGAGAGATGAAAGATCACATAGATTGAAAGACAGAAGAGACTAGAGTGTGACGTCTGTGTCCTTGTGGGATTATGTAGAGGCCTCAAGACTGAAAAGGAAGAAAGTCTTCATGTATTTCCAGCGCTGCACAGTGAAGACTGCCATATGTTCCGTCCTGCCGCCAAAACGCACACCGAATCGAAGTTTCCATTGCCAGCACAGACACACACATGAACACCCTGAAGAACATGGACACACACATTTATGGACACGCACACACACAGACACACATATTGAAGGTCCAGTCCACATGCTCAGGAATGTGCCTGCATTCCACCATTCGACTATAAGCCAGAGCTGTAATTGAGAAGGCACGACGAAGTACTCGCATGCATCCTCTCACACACACACACACACACACACACACACACAGAACAGAGAGAGAGAAAGAGAGAGAGAGAATAACATTGACTTTTGGCAGCACAATGCATTTCTATGGTGGTTGTTCATTCATATTTTTGTTTTACAAGCTGTGGTATTTGGAGCCTTTTGTGCTGCTGAAAAGAAAAAGAGAAACAGAGAGCTTCTACTCATCTTCTAGAGTCACTAGTGCACTGCCCGTTCAAAACACACTTGTTCAGAATGGGCTAAATGCTTGGACTACGCTGTTGCTGCTTGCAGCTTTTTTCGAGAACCGCTCATCAACAACTTCACACTCAACACAGCCAACACCCAAGTCGCGTCTCACGTTCAGAAACACCAGTGAAATAAGCCTACGGTCTGGTTCACGGGAAAAAAACACCAGGGGCAGACTTCACTGTTTGGGGGCCCCAAACTAAAAGGGCCCCTAGCAGCTATATATTTATCATAGCTGTTATTCTTCTAACTCATTGTACCCCGAAATATCTTACAAAAGGCCACCGAAGGACGTAAAAAATATGCAACTCAACTCTATACCACTTAGTGTGTACTTCTACTTCAGAGGAAAACATTGTAGTACTACATTTACAGAGACATGGTTACTGGTTACGTCGGAGATCCTGATTTGATTTAGAAAATATAACAATTTAAATATGATCATATTCAAATTCAAAGCTCCACCTTGAACAGACCTTAAGTCAATTTAAAGGCATTGTGCCTCTTTCGTATTCACTTGAAGTAAAAATATAAATGCAGAAGCTTTACTGTGCGCTATTAATAGTTTTACTATTGATAGTTTATAATTCTACTGTTGCAACATCTTTGATTTGCCTTCTTCTTCTATAACTGGCAAAAACATCTTTCCCAGTTACTGAAAGGGTGAAAAGTAAACACAATGTTTGCCTGAAGCTCTGAAATCACAAACTCCACCCCTGAAACACACACACAGGTCACCGAAACTCATGAACATCGTGAATCAGAAAACACTTTAGTAATTTCCATATTGGCGTATTAGTGGCTTGCTTTTGACCTAACCACCTCGGTTATAGAGCATGGCTATAACTAGCTAACGCATTCTGCTGGCAGTGACATCAGTAGTGTTATAAGTTAGCATCAAGTCACACAGCTAAATACCGTTGTTTAAACGCGGGAAACACAGTAGCAGCTTTCACAGCGTCACGCCGGTGAAATAGGCAACATTCTGCCCCTGTTGTCTCCAGGAAGGTGAAGACATGTCAGTTGAGTAGAGTGAACGCAGTCAATGAGACGCCATCTTGCCGCTGCAGACAACACACTGGACGTCTGCGGAGGCCTGAAATCCGACAAAAGCAGGCCCTTAGCTCCGTAGCAATGCACAGATCAGATGAGCGGTTCTTGAGATATGCGAAGGACGTACAGACAGACAGAGATTCCTTGCTGTATTAAGCCAAAACTATTAGTTGATTAATCTAAAAGTAAATCAGAAAATGAACATGCAACCGTTTGGATCAACTTTGACGAAACATTTAAAGGGGAACACCAACTAAATGAAGAACTCCAAGTGTTATTTCTAAGGCCAAAGAGAGTTCACGTTTCAACTTTCCGAGGCCATCGAAATAACACATTGGAGTTCTGCTCTCACTCAGAAGTAAGTCCTAAACTTATGATCTCGTCAAATACAGTCTGGATCTGCTCCATAGACAATAGGACTGGTTTTATTTGTTTCCTTCTTTATACCCAGAATTAGCTATATTCCAATGTAGTGTTCTCAGTTTTGATACAGACTTGGATTCTGGGACATTTCTGACATATTATAGAATAGCAGATTGATCAATTAATCGACAAAATAATCATAAAATGAATCAATACTTAAAATAATACTTAGTTGCAATTATATATGCGTTCTAAAGGATTGCACTGTTTAAATTATTTGCTGTCTTATAGTGATTTGTCAATTTTATTTTATTATATTGGGGGCGGGGGGGTATATACAATAATACATAAATTAGTTTTGGCAATGAATGACATTAATATAAATACCATCTGATTGGATTTGAGGGAATGAGAGATTGTGTGTGTGTGTGTGTGTGTGTGTGTGTGTGTGTGTGTGTGCGTGTGCGTGTGCGTGTGTGTGTGTGTGCGTGCGTGCGTGTGTGTGTGTGTGTGTGTGTGTGTGTGTGTGTGTGTGTGTGTGTGTGTGTGTGTGTGTGTGTGTGTGTTAGGGAGGAGTCCCACCAACCTCCAGCTTTCCTGTTGTTAGAAGCTGCGGAGAGGTGCTGCCCCCTACTGGGGTATAAACAGTACTGATGTCAACTAACAGTTTTTCTACATTTCATCTTCATTTGACAGAAATAAATAATGTTCATTCAGAGTCCATTTACTAGATTTCTTCCGGAGCTATCAGTCACATCTCGTGGCCTTCATTGGTGGATTTGCTCATGGAGATGGATTGAACGAATCCAGCTCAACATATGATGTTTTGTGTCATGACATTCATTCATGTTTCCCAACATCGTGGATGAAAACACGTGATCACTCATGAAAACTATTAGTGAGTTGTGTGTTTTGTTACCTGACTGACTTCATCAGCGCTTAAGGAAAAACTCTCAAGCCACTGAAATAACAGCAACATTTATCAGACCTTAAGATCGCAAAGTAGGAGTTTACATCTTTGATTTCCAGCTGGACTTTCATTTAAACAAGTTATCATCTGTAATGATATTATATATTTGATTAACAGTGTATCTTTTTCTTAATTAATATGAAAGTCGTGGATGAATTTCAGACATTATCTTTTTTAAATTCTCATTTAATGTATTCTCTGTATATTTAGTCGTTATTGCTGTTTCAAAGTCTGAAGGTCTCCCCTTTCCTCTCTTTTGTTTCTTGGAATTAAAAGCCTGTTGTAAATCAGTAACAGATAAATGCTTTTATCTCCCAAATATCGTGGCTATTCACAATGCAATTTCCAATTTGTATCTCTGTGTGTTGTAGGATTGATGGAAACATTTGTTCTTTGACTTTTGAACAGAAATGTAAATGTGTAAGATGTCACTTTGTTGTTTGGGAGCCCTTTGTTGCAGTTTCCAAACTCTCCTTGTGATAGCAGCAGACCCGCTGGAGTAATGACGTTAATCACATGTTGGACTGTGTTGAAAAACGAAAAGGCAATATCATGTCTCTCTTCTGCTTTTGGGGATGCAGCTGTGGCGCAATAACCCGCTCGGCCCTCACATCTCACGCATCCGTGTGCGGGCGCGTTTCATCGTGACTCAGCGCGATGAAACAAATGTATCAAATAATGCAGTCATGTGCTCAGCTGTCACACGCGGACATTCAAGTTTATCAGGCGTTCAGAAAAATAAATCTCAACCGAAATATATCCATATAATGTAATTATGTAATTATATCAGCCTCCCTTTAATAGGTAACGATTCGACAGATTTAGGCACGTTGTGTCCCATGTTTGTCCCTTTTATTTATCATATTTCTCCAGTCAGGCAAGGGTCAAAATATGGGACATTTTCTTAAAAATGTTGACTAAATGTATTTGGTATGAAATGTTTTTTTCGTGTATACAATGAAACAATATTGTTTGTCCAGCAAGTTTCACAATCAAATCCTGCATGAAGGTAAAGATAAGTTAAATAAAAGTGTGACTGCGCCAGTAACTTCTTTATAAGAGACATTATACAAACATTATCATCACATTTTATCAAAATAAGCAAACAATAAATCATTGGCATTGATAATAACTTTAGATTACTGAATAAATAAGCGTTCCTTCGAATCAAAAGCCTTGATCATTTTTTATCAGGGCAAAGGGAGAGGGGACGTGCGCAAACAGTGTGTCCGCGCGCATCTCGTCGCTCATGAGTTTCCTGAGTCCAGCAGACTAATAAGGGATGAGATGCGTCCTGTTAAGAAACATCACATGTTTTTGCACACAGCGGCCACCAGATTGAATTATTAAACATCAGGACAAGCAGGGGGAAGTACTGAGAGAGCTGGACGAGCAGAGAAAGGGACAAGCTCTGTCTGTCGGTGAACACATTAATAGTATTAGATTTTTTTTTTATGTGAATAGGCTATTTTATTATAATATATTGAGAACCAATTTTGCCTGCTGAACATTGGAAATGGAAGCCCTGCGATACGTTTTTCTCCTGGTTTGTGCCTGCTTTATTTATCAAGCTGATGGACGCAAAAGTAAGTAGTGCTTCTTTAAAGTTATCCAGCTGAACTGAAGTTATGATATCGTATTTTGAACAGTAAGTCGGACGAGATCTGATATAGAAATATTCACTGCATTTACTACATGTCCTATCATATAACATTCACACTGAAATCACAGATATGATTTAATCTTATGGGCCTTGTCTTAAAAGTCTGATGTCGTAGTAGTTATTAGGTGTGAAACAGGCTTTTGATATTCGATGTTTGTCTCACGGTCTGTTTTTATACCTGCTCGGTCACCCGCTCCCTGCACTCAGAGTCCCATGAGCTTAATTAAGGCGTGAGCACTAGCTGACGGTCTCCGGTCAGAAAACTATAATCTACACAAGAGCAAATCCATACAAATATCTCGATAAACTCATGCTTATCTTAAAGGCCTATCAATACTGTCCAGCTGGTGTCACGATTCCAACGGGATAAATTAAGAATCAACCAGTTCAGCAACACATTTCTATTACACATTATCAACGTGAAAATAACAGAGTTGTTTTCATTATTACAATTAAATATGTAGTTTAAATTGTCCATGTTTTGCATATATGTCTGATGTTCCGACAAATATCTGGATTGTTTTCCTTTAATCAAATCACATAGATGGAATTTGTTGTTTCCAACTGCCATCCGGTAAAATATGTCATCCACTCTCAAATCTAAACTAAGACAGAAGCCATGAAACAAAGGTACGGATTCAGAGAACAATATAACTGATAAATAAAATACATTTGGTAGAATCAGTTATATTTTCCTCAAGAGAAGACCAGGTATTATTATCTGGTATCAAAATCGTGATCATCTCCCTTTCTTACAGAACAGCTGGTGTTAAAAGGTTGTTCCAATTTTCCACACTTTTTTCTGTTTTAAGTGTTTGGCATCTCAAGTGTTGAATTTCTAACGAAAATATTTCATTTAAAACTAACATCTAGAGAAAACCTGATCTCATGATTATCATTTGGTAGCTTCAAAAGGATCCACACATAATACTCTTTCCATTCAAGGACTCCAAAATCAGACGATTTCATTTCAAATGGGTTTTTAATAGATTAGGTATTCATTATTTTCTACACTGCATGTCAGGTGACACAGATGGAATAAAAGAAAAGAGTCCTTCATTCAAAGACGAGACATATACAATGCTTGCAGAAAACTGTTTTGAGCTGCTTTTCAAGTTTGCAAGATACACTTAATTAGAAATTATAATTTATTATAATAATGAAGACTTTTTCTGGAACTTTCTTTAGAAGAAAGATAAAGAAAAACTCCAGACTATGATTTTAAAGTTTCACTAAGGGATAGACAATCCTGCAAGTTTTCCCTCAGTGATCCTCACAGCATATTTTAAGGGACCTGGGATTCTTAAAATGTGCTTTGCTCTCTCTCTCTCTCTCTCTCTCTCTCCAGCATACGGGGACATGTTCCCCCACAAGCATATGAATGCAGGGAAGTCACCATTTCCGATTCCACCAATCCCTGGCTGGGATCCAGACACCAACCCATGGGATGACTACCTCTACCCTCCACTAAACCCAAAGCCAAAAGAACTCATGCACCACAAAGGTGAGTAACGTCATCTTTGTCCTCTGGATTCATCCTGTTATGTTTTGAATTTTTCACATGAAATACCAATTTTTCTGCAGGTAAACCAAAGGTTCATCTGACCAGCGATGGCCCGGCTCTCAACGGCTCTTGCATCTCCTTCACCGCGAAGCTGGACTACCCTCCATGCCAGAAGGAAAATGCCAACGGGGACATTGTTTGGGATGAGCACTGTGAGGACGGTACGGACCTCGAGGCCTCAGGTGCTGCCAAAAAGCAAGGCCAGGCCACGCCCTCCAACACATTACATCATGGTCCACTACAAAACACCATTACATCATATATGAGACAGTAATAATAAAAACAATTGGGTCAACAAACTGAAACAGAACAGACATATAATCAATTTCTAAAGTTGATATGGTGAAGATGCATATGCTTTTACACATCCAGCAGACAAAGAGCAACATTAGCATTCATTTGGAGTTGTGCTTCTGTCCACCTGGTGAATGCAAGTCCAATATTCACTCTCCTTTTAGCTCGGTTTTTGGTCACCACTAACTCCTGAGTGAAAAACCCTGCTCTTCAGCAGTTAAATGCTCTACTATGTTCACCAGCTAGCCATTGAATTGAGTCAATCTACTCTATCTGTTTGGTCGAGTGGATTTATTTTTATTTTTTTGAAAACAACTGCCTGCTCCTGCTAGAAACAAGGATCGTGAAACCGAACCAAAACAATTAAGTTGCAGGCTGTAAAACCAAAACAATGAAGGCTGAAAGAGGCTAAAATGGTCCATAAAGCTGAGAGGAGCTGCAAAACTGGGAGATGATTATCTATGGGATTTGTCACTGCACGCAACCCCTTTTACATAACAAGTAGTCATTTGACCTATTGTTGATATTAAAATATAAATGCAGAGACATTTTTTTAGTTTTTAAATAACACAACCTCCCTCTCTTCTCTTCTGAGCAGCCAATGGACAAGTGCGTTCTGGCTACGTGTACAACTGGACTTCCTGGTTGGACGACTATGGCTTTGGAAAGTGTACAGACGTGAAAAAATGCAATGTGTTCCCCGATGGGAAGCCCTTCCCTCAGAGCAACGACTGGAGCCGCAAGAGCTACGTTTACGTGTGGCACGCAATGGGTGAGACACGCAGCTTTTCAGTTTCGCACACCTGCACGCGCAAAAAACAAAATGAGTAACTGTTTAACCCTCAATCCGTCTTCTCTGTTTGTCCCAGGCCAGTACTTCGAGACATGCGACGGTTCCTCCTCCAGTTTGACCATCAACACCACCAACATCCCTCTGGGTGCAGAGGTCATGGAGATCATGGTCTACAGGAAACGTGAGCGCAGGACTTACAGCCCCCTCACCACTGACAACACCGTCTTCTACGTCACAGGTGGAGACAAACTCAAACATGCAGCTCATGCAACTTTCAACATGTTTCAGCCAAACAGACAGATACAAACACAAGGAGAAACCTTGAGAATTCATTATTTATTACTCCCCCTACACACTCTCTCTTAGATAAGATCCCACTTGCAGTTGACATCTCCCAGAAGGCTGCGGTCAACCAGTCTGAGAATGTTTTCTTTCGTGGCGAGGACGTGGTCTTCAAAGTCCAGCTCCATGACCCCAGCGGCTACCTCAAAACCGCAGCCGCCATTGACTACATCTGGGACTTCAGCGATGGCAACCAGCTGGTGACACACCGCGACGTGACCACACACGCCTACAGCGTGCTGGGGAGCATGAGTGTGAAGCTGGTAGTAGAGGCAGCGTTCCCTGTAGAGTGTCCGCCCACCACTGCCACCCCAACTCACAGGAGCTCCACGTCATCACCTCCCACAGGTACTGGGCACAGACACTTAGATATGACCCAAGGTGAACATAAACAATTTTAAGCAATTAAGTTAGTCTGGAGGTGCTTCATTCATTCACGTATTCATGTAGTCACACTGGAACGAACATACCGTGCAAGCAATAATGGACAGTAATATAAAACAGATTTATGTCTTGATTATGGTCTTACTAAAACCCTGTTTTCTCACATACTGCTACATAGCAATTCAGATAGTTTTGTTTTTTGAGATCTTTAACGATTATTCAGGGGCTGTTTCTTGCAGCATTGCTTTTGATAACACAAGCTACTGTTGCATTTTTTAAATGTAATTTTCAATGCCTTTGGAGGTGCAATGTACGATTGTCAGAGCATTAATATAGCAGACAACAACTATTTGCTATGTAAAGATGAAGTGGAGTAATGTCAACCTGAGCAAAGAGTGAATGAACCAAAACTATCAGCATGGTCCATACCACAAGAGGTAAGTAAGACAAGGCAAAGCAAGAAGCAACTCTCCCTGCAGAGCCCGTTGAAGTGTTACCTCACAAACCTAGATGTGTCATAAATGTTTTCCTGTCTCTTGCTCCAGAGGCTCCCTCTCCTCCACCTCCTGGTACTCATGCTGGGACTGTCACGATGGAGACAACCCAGGGTGAGCTCCAGAGCTAATATTTGTTTGTGTGTGTATAAGAGAGAAAGAGAGCGACTGGGGAAGTGTGTGTGTCCGAGCAGGAGCTCATTCAATATTAATGAAGACCAAATAACTTGAATACAAAATACTTGCATCACACTCACATATCTTGTCCCTTTTTTCCTGTTTCAGTGCCACCCAGCACCAGCCAGCCCCTTCCCTCCTCCTCCTCCTCTCCTACTGCCATGACAACAGGCCTGCCCACCACGGAGACCCTCTCCCCTACTGTTGCCAATGCGACCCCGGAGTCGAACCCCACAACCCTGGCCTGGCTCCGCACCAGGAACCTCAACAGCAACGGGTGCTACCGCTACGCCTATGGGGCCTTCACGGGGAACATCACCATTATCGGTCGGTGTTAGACTGCACTTTCAAAGCAATGCGAGTGGCTGTGTGTCACAGCGTCTTTTATGACAGTAACACCAGATGACGCCAAAGTCAGACAATTTCAAATTGAACACATAGTGGCTTTAAAATATAATTGGAAAAAAGTGGTGGATTATTATGGTATTATGATCCTTTTGAAAGGAAATTATAGATCAGTTTACTGTTTACAGTTTAAGGATCTAGTGATTCCTCTAGTCCTTAGTTCAACATTTCTATTTGTCAATTGTTAGATTGGTTTATGACCAAATAACTGCAAAACGAATGAAATCATCCTCAGCTGTACTTTGTGTTAATGGCTATTATCAAATATTAGCGGGCCAAAAATGATAAACAAAGATGATAAACATGGTTAAAATGATCAAACATGGTTAAGTTGATCCAGCCTCACTGAGCTGCTGGCATGGCTGTAGACTCTTAGTCTTGTTCTTTTCAGGATGACACAAAACCAATTCAGGGGGATACAATATTATTGTTTTCACAGAGTCAAATACCAAAAGTCAAATGCAACTCTCATTCCTTCTTTTCATTGTAATTTTAAACAAGTAGACACCATAGAGAGTAAACAAGTGACTGTGTTGTCCAGCCCCACTGAGCAGAACAGAGCTCCAGTCTCCCAGTCAGCACGGCAAATAGCCAGTCACTGGTAAAACTGGCCTTTTGTGTCCTGGGTTTAATTCTGTAGTGATTTATGCTCAAATCTAATAATTGAAAAAAAAAAAAAATGTATATTCACATTTGAATGCGATGGAAGGATTGTAGTTTCATATCAAAAGTGTTACTCATTTATAAATGTATCTACTTGTGGAGTCGAACACACACACACACACACACACACACACACTCCACTAAAAGACACTGAGCTTCATCATTTAATGTTACAAGAAGATGATCACACATCAAAAACCAACTGTATAAATCTGTTCTCTGCAGAGCCCAACCACGCACTGACCAGCCAGTCAAACAGTCGCATTGTGGATGTGTCGGCTGCCAGAGTGACCAACACTGACATAAGCTTCCTGGTGAAATGTCTGGGCAAGTGAGTATACATTTTTTGCTTTATTGAATTGAAATTAATGTTTAAAAGTCTAAGTTTATATTAGTGTTTCTCTTGACTGCTATTGGGTGAAATCCAAAATTGTGTCCCTTTGTCTCTCAGTAATTGCAAATAAAATGTATTTTAAATATTTATAGCTCATGAAAATAAATCAATACAACACAGAATGAAATGACTTGCAGTTACATTGGACTTCAGTGATATTCAGATCATTTGAATTATATTGTCGTGATACAAAATCACAGTGAACAATTCCCACAATCACGATAAGTAAACTAGGGAATTAGAGATTTACGTTACTTGTTCTATGCAACAGATGTTACAGTCATTTTCTGCTATGGCACATTACAATTATTCTTAAAAGAAAAAGGTTTTAGAAAAAGAAAAGGATTGGTGGTTTTATTCAACCCTTCATCTTTCCATCCCCTCATCCTCAGCATCCCCACTTCAGCCTGCACCATCGTGTCAGACCCCACCTGTACTCAGGTGCACAGCATTATGTGCGATGACGTGCCTCCATCATCAGAGTGTGAAGTGCATCTCAGGCGAACTTTTCCTGAGCCCGGCACCTACTGCGTCAACATCACCCTGGAGGACTCCGGGAGCCTGACCCTGACCAGCACCACCGTCACCATCGACAAGTCCCAGGATACACCTGGTCGGTTACACAAAGACATTTATTTTGATATCCTGCGCAAGCTTTAACAAGCAGCTTTGTAGATGCTGGACGGATTGATGTTCTCTGTCTCACTGCTGTTCTCTGTCCCTGTAGTGTCCAAGACTTCACACACTGCAGAGGTGGTGCTCTCTTCGACCGCTGTGCTGGTGGCCGTCTTTGCATTCGTTGGCTATTTGGTCTGCAAGTAGGTAGTCCTACAACTGACTAGTCTTAGAAGTTTCTCCTTATTCACACACACACACACACACACAATGTCTTAGTGCCATTTCTTGCCATGTCATTTTTCCCAACAAACACTCCCCTCTCTTCCATCCTCTCATCCCTTACTTCGCTCCTCCTTCTCTCCCAGGCGTTACAAGGTGTACCGTCCCATTCGTAGGTCACTGTTGGAGGACGCAAGCGGCCATGCTGGGGTCAGAGGACGCATGGTCCGTTTGAGGGAGGCACTCTTCCCCTTCAGCGAGGAGAGCCATCACCTGCTGACTGAGAGACGCCCTGTGTAGGCTCTATAGCTCCAGCTCCTTGTTCTGCATTGTCATTGGATGAGGTAGTTGCTAGGAGATGAATTCGGCTCAAATCATGGCCGTTTTCTGATAAAAACAATTGCTTTATTGCAAATTTTGTGCCATGTGTTGCTTTACAGTACAGTTTATCGAGATGCTAATCAACAGTTTAGTATGAAATCCGTGAGATGGTTCTTCAATATAAAGTGTATACTAGTGACATTGCATGCTCTTCCTCAGTTGAATTAATGAATAGAATTTTAAACGACAGAATTTTAAACGACAGAAAAACTAATTCAAGAAATGTACTGAAAACTTGAGCTGAGGACTCTAATAAAAAAAAAGATTGTGAACTAACCACTCATCTCTTTTGAAGATAGTCACACAAATTCTTTTCTGTTTTACCATTCACTTCAATGATTTTAAGTCAAGGCTAAAGCTGAAAAATGTATTATGGATGGTAATCAAATAGCTTCAGGAACAGCTCAGAAAACCACAAATAAAATGTGGACATTTCTGGTTCCATCATTGATCGAGCACAGTCTTCCGTATTTGTTCCATAAAGTGTGACAGTCAGTGACTTCTTTATAAATAAAAATGAATGAGAAATAAAGTACAAACACCACAATTTAATTATTTTTTTTGTTTTATTCAGAGGCATTTGACAAGTGGAGCTGTGTGTGACGGGGAGGTGAAGGGGCAAAAGCATGGCTGCAGAGAGGGCGTGAAGGGAATATCATGCTGAAATTAGAGAACTTTTCCAAAAAACTCAGAGACCCAGTCCCTCATATCTGTCTCATACCAAGATTTTCCACGTTACACAGCCAAGAAATGCTAACAGAAGAAAAAGCTACTGAATCAGCGAGTGAGTGTAGCATCTGTGAAAGACAAATAGGGAAAAAAAGACAGGACTTTTATCTATTTTGAAGTCTTTCAAATCGGCAACAAAAAAAGGCAGGCCCTTTTTTTTTTTTTTTTTTTTTTTTTTTTTAAACTGTATTTTCTCATTTTAACTATTGAATGCAAAATCAAACACGTGATTTGACCTTTTTCACAAAAAAACCCAAGCAAAAGTTCAAATACATGTAAGCCACACCACCAAAAATAGAAAGCAGAAAGAAATAATTATCGGTTGAGGATTTCAATTGAGCCAAAAAGAGTACATATAAACACTGGCAAAAGAAAATATTTTTGATTACTTTCGATTATTCTCTCAATTCTAAAGAGTACATGATTTTAGTTTAAGTTTTCATTCATATCTGGGTAAGCATGGGGAGCCATAAAGGAGGGTTGGGGGGGGGGGGCTAAATTCTAACAAATAGAAGAATGCCTCTACTTCAAATACGTGTCTAAAGAGGTAGATCAAAACAAACTGCGGAGGAGGAGGAAGGAAGCAGGGATTTAGGAGGTGTCGGGGATATTTTAAGTATCACTTGTGCCCCCTCAGTTAAGCGCGGTGTTAGGATGGCGCGCCCGTGTAGAGAGAAATGTTCGGGGGACTGAGGTATCAATGCAGGCTGGCGCTCAGTGGGGGCAGGGTGGGGTGCCTCAACAACCCCCCACCCCCTCAGCTGAGGTAGACGGCGTTCTACTGTGGAAGCATGGATACACTCGACTTTTGCCACAATCAACATATTTACATTCGGCATGAAGAGACAAATGAAATATATTGTATATTTACGTTTTGGATTTCTTTCCTCTTTTCTTACACCGCCCCCCCTCCCCAGTCAGGGTTCATTCAGTATTTTTTGTGCCTTTTCCGGCTATTTTGCCTGTTTGAACAACAAATTGGAACATCAAGTTACATTTGTGGGCGACAGAGAATGTCTTGTTTAAATCATTTTCTTATAGCGCAAAAGAAAAAAGGAAAAATAAAAGTTATGCGTCTATCAGTGTGACTCCCCCTACCCTCACCATGCAGTAAACGACGTTAACATTGACTTAATGGCCTGGCTACAAGGGCCACTCCGAACTGACAAAGCTTGTATCTATGAAAATAAACCTAGTCGGGCTTGGACCTTGCTAAGACACCATCGTCAAGGTGGCGGCAGATGGCCTGTGAACAGAACAGACAAAAAAACAAAAAAAAAAAAACAGATGCTCTGCTGACTGAAGGGCAGCTAGAGAGGAGACCATTACGGTCCACACTGCACTGCCCACTGATCACGGCCCTCCTAGGAAGGCAAAAAGGACTTTTGACAAATTAAAGTACCATTACCAATAATGTCAATCCCAAAACTAAATGGCATTGCTGTAATTATGTACGGTTGGCGTTATTTGCATGTCTTCGATGTTTTGTACTTATTTTCAGAAAATGGTGGACCCTCAGGGGAAAAACTGAGGTGATTTTCTCTCGATACTCCTGTCAGCCGCCAGCTGAGGGGGCGCCAACTCTTGCTCCGGGGCTTCTATGTACAAATAGACTTTATGTACAGGGTCATCTTAAGTCACACATACACATGAACAATGCCACCTAAAGCACCAGAGTTGAAGGCAAGGTCAGTTGGCAGCTGACCAAATTTTAAATTTTCTTAAAAAAATAAAAATGTTCAAAGACTATCAGCTTTATAAAGTATACAAAATACCACAAAAGCAAAATAAAAAAAGAAAGGAACATTTTTTTCATATATATAATCATTTTTTCTTTTCTCTTCTGAGGTACTAGATCCTGAGGTAGTTAAGTAAAATGCATATTAAATTGGTTTTCCTGGGCAGCAGCAGTTCGGCACCGTTTCCCCAAGTGTCAGTCATGGCGCTGCCCTCACCTCTAAATATATATTCATCTATGTATATAGGTCTATCTATAAAATGCATCCAAATTTATAAAATGCCACTATCATTACAAGGGCAGGACGCCCAATATAATCCACCCTTTCAGGGGTCCTGTCCTGAAAGAAGAATCTTTCCCCTAAACATGGCCCACTCAGTTAGAGCCAACCCTCCCTCAAAATAAACCTCTGTTGGTCCAACCAGGACCTTGATAGCAATGCCTTTTTCTTTCCACAGAAAACTCATGAAAAAGCTTCATCAACCAATTAAACACTAAAATAAATGAAAGAAATAAATGAAAAAATCTGAAGTCAACCAAAACATCCTGTCGGGTTTGAAGTACCACACCAATGAGGCGATAAGAGGGGGATCCTTACTTCTTCTTTGTGATTCTAGTGTAAAAAGAGGACCAAAACAAATAAAAATTCAACACACCCGTGGGGGGAGGAGAGCGGTCGAGGGGTGCGTACATGTGAGGGCAGGTGACGTTGTTGGGAGCCCTCAGAAGTACTTTCTCAGAGATGTACAGAGTTGAGGTGGGAGGAGGTTTAGAGGCGTGGGGCCGCTTTTTAGCCACACTTGAAAGTTCATCAAGTAAGACAAGAAGGGGTAGATGTTTGGTTGGGTTCTGATAACCTGTGGCCCCTGAGATGAGCGTTACGACCCCTCGTCTTCCTCTTCTCCTCCTCCCGGACTCTGCTGCATCCGTCTATCCGTCGAGTCTTCTGGCAGATTCAGTCACCGTTCCTCCAGGTCCGCTGGAGCTTTACTTCCTGCGGGGCTGGGGCGGTTGGGCTCCAGATGTGGGTTTAGGCTGCTGCTGCCTCTTCACCTGGGCCAGGATCTCCTGGATCTTTCTCTGAGCCAGCTAGATGACATGAGAACATGTTAAGATCAGATCACAGCGAAGAGTAGTCAAATAAAGAGTCCTTTAAAAAAGGATCTGATCATGATATGCTCAAGTAATGTCTTATGGTCAATACAGTCTTCTCAGCATGTACGGGATAACAGCTGACTCTCTTTTGCCCCAAAGTAGCTTACTGCATGACCTTTATACAAATGCAGAGCTGAAGAAAGACAACTTCTTATATGCCTCTGGAGATTCAGACCATACATCTTCAACTCCTTTAGATAAAACCCACCTGGCATGCAAAGAAGTGTCCACTGATCTTGACTATAACCTGGTCGTTCTCATCAGGCGTCTGGTCCCTGGGCACCACCACCTCTGCACAGGTCAGGTTCTGCAGCTCGTTTACCTGCAGCCACAAGAGATAATAGAAAAGTTACAACTTAATAAGAGTAAAGAATTGGATCGTAAACACCACCGTTTAATTATTCATTTTTCATTTGTTCGAACAAACTTCAAGTCAATGCCAAGTTAGGTGTCCTTTTTACCGTTTTGCCCCCTTTCCCGATGACTCGTCCAGCAGCGAAGGAAGGAACCTTGATGTGAGCCTCCAGCTTCACTTCTTCCTTGGGTCCAAAGAAATTCTCTTCCTTCAGCTTGCCAAAGATGCGACACTGAGCCTGCAGCCAAACAGGTACAAATGTAGATTAATCATGGTGCACTTCAGAATTTGTTTTCCAGAAAAACATATTTCCATAGTGGAAGAGAGTTAATAACATACAAATAAAAGCCAAAAATAAAAGAATATTCTGAGAGCAAAATAAGTCAAAGAGCTGCTAAACAACTGCTAGCAACAAGATGAACTAAGTGGCTCCCTTCTGTTATTTCTAAAATGGTGTTTTGTGTGTTTATATGACTGTGAAGAGGTACACCACCTTAAACTGAGCCTCTGGTGGTCCAGCAATGATCACCACCCTATGTGGTTTGGCACCCACATCTTCTGCAGGGGCAATCTGAAAGAGGGCAGTATTAAAGCCAGTATTAAATAAAACGATAAAAAAAAAAAACACAACCAGCAACCGCTCAGTCAAGGCAAGGACAACACGTAGACAGCCAGCATCGACGTTTTATCATTGAGATTTCAAACTTCACTTCCTGCCCGTCACTCACCTTGATCGAGGCTCCGGCAAAGTGTGACAGCTGTTTGATGTGTTGACCCTGTTTTCCAATGATGGCTCCGACCGCAAGAGCAGGGATGAACAGGTGAACCGTCTCCGACTCCGGGTGTCCCTGCTGGGAGTAAACACTTAAAATGCTACTGTGACCAGGAGTTCTCACAGACAGTAACTGACGGACTACTTGCTTCAGCCACCTATGCGCAAGTGCAGACAGTGGATCAAGCAAAAGCGGTTCCAATTCTTTAAGCTACATTGGAGCTCACGCTCAAGTAGGAATTCCTGAAAGAGAGCACATTGTATGTTCCAACACCTTAGGGTTTTTAATCCGTTCTACCGCTCAAAACGAAACCGAGAACCCATTTGCTGAATGTTTTTATACATAAAACATAGTATGCCACAGGCATGACTAGCAATTCCATCTGAAAAAGAACCAGGTTGAATGTGGCATTTGGATATGGAGGCCATGTTTTTCATCAGAGAAGACTGTATTTACAGATACCTTGTTGCAAAATGCTCCACCACATCACTTGTGTTTTAGTGTGCGTGATTGACTCGAGCTCTGGAAGGGGAGGTGGTTTGGATCGTCCGAAAGGGACAACAAGTAGCACTGATGATTTTGGATCAAGCCCAATATTCCAGTCAACATGTCAGCTGAGGGTACACTAATAACTTGCTTTGGCAGCCTCCAAATCTAGAGAAGGGCTTTTAGTGCTGAGAATGTGCCGTTTGAAAAACATTACCCTTCCAAAAACCTAATTGTAATGCAGCATTTTTTTGCAGAAATAACACTGTAAACCATCTGGGGATCTTAAGTATGACTAGTAATGAACACTAATGTTGCCCTCCAGGACTTAAGTTTCCACATGCAAAGATTAGGGCCTTCCTGGCTGCTCGCCGACAGCATAGAGGCCCAAAATGGCACCTCACCCCCATAAGGACTGCACTAAAGGAAAAAAGGAACATGAAGCCGAGTTGCTAAAGACTAAATGTTTTTAAATGAATTGTAGTTTTCACTACCCTGACCGAAGAGTTGCAAATTAAAGTTTAAAATGGAAAAACGCAGCCAGTCCTGGGTTTGAAAGGGTAGCGAATGGGGCAAACCACCGTGCTGTATGCGACAAGGAGACACTTACCCCAAATGACGAGCATCCACCGTGGGCTCCCGGAGGAGGGATACTGGACATGGAGTGACCCATGCCTGGTGCTCCACTGGGGAACAAACCCAAAGCGTTCAGATTCAAGCCTGGAATCAGGTTGGACTGGAGCTGGAGTGAAATGAAAACATTGCCATTAACACACTACAGGTTGTGTCAACACAACGAATCCATTATATTTGTATTTTTCTTTAAAAACACAAGTGAGGACTTCAGATAAGAAATAAAAACAAAACACAACTTACATTTATTGTGTCCATTTTGTTAACAGCATGTATGCTGTGTAATAAGCTTTATTTGCATTATTATAATTTTCCTTATCAAATATACAAATGCTCACATTCATAGCAGCCATGTCACTCTCATACGATTCCCTGATCTTCTTCATCAGCTCCTCCTCGGCTCTTGCACATGCCTCGATGGTGCCCTTCACTGTGATGGTTCGCTCTGGGTTGTACATAGTCAAGTCCTGGAGACTGAACGGAAAGATGGAGGGGGAGAAGTGACATGAGAACAATGGTGTCAGACTAAATTCTGACGGCATGACATGCGTCTATGCTTTGGTAAGTAGCACACAGACCACAAATAGTCCATAAAAAGAGCCATCAGTGAACTGTGAGTGCATCAAAGAGTCTTACGCCGAGATTGTGATCTTGGTCTCTGTGTCCTGCTCGATTTTCTTCAGGTTGCGCCCTTCCTTTCCAATTAACCTTCCAACAAAGTTGTTGTGTGCGAGTATCTTCAGTGGGATCTCCTCAGTGCTGCACAAGACAGATGGGTTGTTTAGTTTAATGCTTCAGATCACACCTCTCCTACAAATGTCGGTTTTATCTACAGTATCTTACGGACATTTCTTTCACATTCTACACACAGGCCGTGCAACCTGCAATCCATCCATCCACATCTGCCAATTATATCACAGACAGCTGTGCACCACATCATGTCTACATTACCATTTCAGAACATGCATAACAATCTTTTTTGACTCGATTGTAACACATGGAAAAATGACTAATGGCATTTTAAGAAAGAGGAATTTCAATAGACAAAATGACAATTACATAACTGGAAAGGGTGGGCCAAGTGTGTAACAAAACCGCTTACGGTCTTTCACAAGTTTATAAGAGACACAAAAATACTAAGAATTAGGTTGAACTGGGTTCAACCCAATTCTCTCTGATTTTGTTTGGGTGCAAACTCACAACTTTGTGTCGAGGGCTTCCTTCTGCATGATCTCCATGATTGTTGTACAAGCGTTCGAACAACCTTCAGGGGTGGAGTGAATTGTGATGGGCTTCTCTGCTGCACCTGCATTTTCTTTCCTATGGATGTCAATCCTGGAGTGAAGGCAAGGTAGAATTATTTGTATAGCACCTTATAATAACAAGGCAAGACAAAGCTTAAGACAGGAAGGCATTAAGATGAGATATAAAAGAAATGCAAGCAATACAAAAATAAAAAAAGACTCCCAAATTGACTTTAAAAGTATTCAAATAGAAGAGTCAGATAAACTTAAATATAATCAGTTAAACTATAAGTTAACAGTTCTCCTGGTCAAAGTTAAGACTCTAGCAGCTACGTTCCATGACTACAGCAAGATTGTCGAGCAAGGTTCATGGTCTTTAATGTTTGCAATTGAAGGTGCGCACTGATTCTTAAAATCATTCTTCTTTGGGTGCAGAAAACAAATACTTCCGTATTATCTTCAGAGGTGCCAACATGTTCTCCAGTTAAATAATCATTGCACTCTCTCAGGGCTTGAATAGCACCAGTCACCTGTTGCGATGGTTATGAAATCGGTGTGATATTTTGTCATTTTCCATAATCTGCACTAGTGGGAGGCTGTAAATGTCTAACAGAAGAGGCCCAAGAATGGAGCCCTGGGGAACTCCACATCATATTTGTTAATGCGCAGATGTGCAATGACTGATGGACACAAAATAGTCCCCGTCCTTCAAATAGGCAGAGTACTAAACTGGTTCGAATTCTGAGTCCTACACGGTTTTCCGGTCTATCTAGTAATATGTTGTGATTGAGCGTGTTGAATGCAGCAATTATGTCAAATGACACTTAAGACTGAAACTTTTCTACTATGTGCGTTTAGGTGAATATCATTTAACAAGAGCAGTCTCAGTGCTGTGGTCAAAATTATAACTAGAAAAAAATAATTGTTTAGGGCCAAGTGGGTATCTTTTCAATTATTTTATTGAGGTTTGATATGGGCCTCTAATTGTTCATTAGTTGTCTAGATTGTACAAGAGTGGCTTAATAACTACAGTTTCAGGGCCTGTGGGAAATAGCTTGAGTAAAGAAGTATTGACTATTTGCAGAAGATCTGATGCCATGCAGTGAAAAACAGTTGAGGCAAGGCAGCAGGAGGAGAATTTCAAATATTGCACAATTTCATCCAATGCTATATGTTTGACGGGATCAAATAGTGTCATGCTACTTGAAATGGTCACAAGTGGAACAATAACGGCATGTGTATTATTCTTTTTAGACACTTGAATTTTGACAAGCGTGGCATTTCTCCATAGTGCTTTTTTCCCCAGAAACTACCTTTATCCAAGTAGAACAGGAAAGAATTTCAAAATCAGTCTACTGTAATCCTGGACGTCGACGGTACAGAAATAGGAAAGGACACAGCCGACTGGTTTCGTATAATTCCTGACCTCTGTGTACGTACTTTGAGTGGGTCTGTTTGGTGATGTTGCGAATGGTGGCACCTTCCTTGCCAATAATTGCCCCTACAAACTGCGTGGGAACCAGTATGCGCAGCGGAATGTCCGACTGCATTTTGGGCCGGGCGCCCAGACTTGGAGAGCCGGAGCGAGAGGTTCCACGGGCGTTATAGCCTCTCCTGCCCCCCGCTGAAGGACCCTCCGGTGCCGCCGTCTCATCTGGGATAAACGACACTTTCAAGGCATAGTTCTCCATCATAGATTCGTTCAGCTTCTCCATTGCCCTGTGGAGCATACAGAGATGTCAGTCTAGAAAACTCTGGATAGACTCTGTGCAGGTATGATTTAACAACACAGGAAGGCTTTTAGACGTTAATCATGACAGGAAATGCTCTGAATGGCCAAACTAATTTCTGGAATCCACAACATCAGGTTGGATTTCTTTTCCCACCCATTTCCTTATCAATGGTAGAATCCAAGCAGTGGCGCCAAAATCAAGGGACATGGGCCCAAATTGAAACAGTGCATGTCTCAAATTATTGGCACGAGGAGTTAAGAAGTCCTTACAAGCCCAACATACTGAGGGGCATCGGTTAAACATCAATTCTCGTGAGCTACGAGAAATTCACCCTCAAGGTAGCATTCACACTTCATACAAGCCTGCCTCGTCAGCCTCAAGAATTTGTAGTGAAACAATCAATTATGCCTGAGAATCCTACAACCACTCGTGCAGAGAACAACATTGTAGTGCGATTCATGTACACCAGGGGGCACCAGATGGCTAATTTAACCCCCCCACACACACTCCCTCTCCAGCACATACACCCCCCTCCCCCCCCCCCATCACTGCATGTCAAATTAAACGTGACTGGTTTTTTGGAAGGATGAAATCAGGTGCACTGTAAGAACACTAGACAGAGGAGCTTGATGTAATTTCCAACAGAGAATGCTAGCTAAAGTAAAAAAACAACATCATCAAGACTGATGAGCTGGCGGTTAATGATGTGAACACACTGCATATGCGTGTATGCGTGTGTACTCACAGCCTGGCCTGGTCCTTGGCTCCATATCGAACGTTGACTACTGCAGTCTCTGTGTCAGTGTTGACTGTGGGAGAACACAGCAGAGTCAATCGACACATTCAATGGCACTGACACAATCTACCAACATGGGCTACTTTTTACATGGTTACACAGTAACACAATAAATCCTTCAGAAATTGTAATGATGCATTATACAAGTATTTGCAGATTTACTAAAGCATGTCACACAAATTCTGAATGCAGTATAAAAAAGGCGAGTTGAAGCAAGGTGGTGGAATTACATTTTAAGCAAAATAAAGAAGTATTTTTCTACCTTGTTCACAGCTCTCTACTGCACCATACTGAGCAAGCATACCATCCAAAACCTGGGAGAAAGAGAAAGAAAAGCTACGGTTAACTCTGAGCCCTTGAAGGCCTTTGACCAGAACCTGTTTGTGAGCAGAAGCTCTTTTGTAGGAACCAGCCCAGCTCACGACCAGGACACAGGCCATTAACTCTGAACCCCAGAGTTTAATGTCGAGTTACGTGGATACATTTGCTACCTTCTTGTAAAAGCCTGTCTACCTCGAATTATGACTCTCCCCTCCGGTAACTTGCATGGTGCTCCAGGTGCAGAATGAGTTTTATGACATATTTTTTTTAAGTACCCATTATTCATAGTAAAACAACTCTTTTTAATAAATTAAACACATTCAAAGTTAAGATTTATAAGCAGCCCGCTATTCATCACACAATATACATAGATTTGTTTAACCATGTTTTTTTTTTGCTTTATTAAAAAAACGCATTCAAAAGAAAGCCACACCAAGATGGCCCCCTGCCCAAATCTGGAGACCACGGGATTTCAATTCATAGATGTGATCAAAATGTGGGCGAGAGGGGGAGCGAGGGTCCTAAACTAAGCTAAGCTAAGACATCTGACCATGGTAAGTCAAATCCAAGGCCACACCCCCAAGAGCTCAACCCCACTTTCTAGCCAACCAGAAGGCGTCACTGCCCCCCCACCCCCCACCCACTCCACCAACCCAGCAACATCCCGCCTCCCTGCCATCTCTGCTCCCCCGTCGTTGGCTGCTTCTGCGGTCGATACGAGTTCCCTGAAGCCAAAGAGTTGCTGGCTGCTGGCTGGACGCCTCGCCTGACCGTCTACCGAGCACAGCCAATGGGAATCCAGGCCATTCAGGAAAGGGTGGGGTGCATTCCAGCAGGAAGCAGTGGCTGGGGGAGGGGTGCGAGTTCATGCTACACATTCTGTGAATCGGTGCACATGGAAGGGAAGGGGAAGCAGTCCAGGCCCACCCACCCACTACAGCTTGCGAAACACTCCACTATGCTCAACACTATTCTCTCGCTGCAGGGCTACGCACACCATGAGCCATTGTCTTGTCTACCTGATAAGATACATACAAGGCCTTCGCAGCAAAAGAGCCCATTCTACTAGGTTACTCCATTCTTCTAACCCCTCCCCCCCCTCTGGGGGAGAGAAACCCCCATGTCACATTTTGAGAAAGCCAACAGCTCGCTCGCTACATACTAGGAACATGGGTGGATCTGGAGCTGCAGTTGAGGGACATGCGTAGGCAAAGCGAGCCCACCATTACAAAACACTGAGCCGGTACGCAGCCATTTGATCACACTGAGTGAATCAGGCGGAAATCTAAAGCCATGCGTTAACTTTACCACTTTTACAATATTGAAACATTTTAACAAAATTCTCATTAGCCTTCCATAGTCTTTATGGAGCGGAAAATTAAAACTGAAAGCTACAGCCACACGCTATCCGAGCTAAACCTCTGCAGAGGGAAGAGGAAGAAAAAAAAAAAAACAGTCACGTAAAGCTGTGTTACTGCCACATGAGATTCCACATGGAGGTCAACAATGAGATCTCGAGTTTGACACATGATTTAAAACAATAAATAATAAGCTACAGTCAAATGTGTCATACAACTTTCAAAATGTTGAAACTAAAGTCCAGATAAATGTACGCGTGGCCAGTCGACAGTGTGTAATCAGAGTACATGTGTAACAGACACTGAATACCAAACATTTTCAAATGAAACGCTGATCACATGCAGAGAAAGAGAGACATGCAATGCACAGACACACACCACTGTTGCTCAACACTCTTTCAATCAGGCAGTGGACTTGAAATCCGACCATATTACAGCTCATAATTTATTTTTACATTATTCATTTTTACGCGACATATTTTTGCCTGTTAACCCTTAATGTAATACAAAAGTAGATTGCATTTAAGATTTTAAGAGGCAATCTCAAAAGGTTTTCATTCAAATAAATGTGAAGTCACCATCTCAGAAGGAGGCAACGACAGTGACGGAGCATAAGGCCACTGATGAAAGTATTGCTCTTTGTATACATTTGTAGCATTACGAACTGTGCGTCAGTTCATGGCAAAGACAAAAATGCTGCATTACAGCTTTCTCCATTGTATGCACACAATTCTAAAAACTTGAAGCTCATACATCAACAAAAATACTCAAAACTGCTGAACTCTAATAGGAAATGAAAACGAACCAGGACCTTTACTGCTTCAACTCATATCCTCTGATGAGTTCACTGGATGTTCTGTCGGGGTTCTACAGAGTTCTGCTAATAGAACCGATGACAGTTTAGCCTCATCAATTCAGACACGTTTTTCTAATGAATTTGTCAGACAATATGTGGGTGTATTTTAGCCTAAAATACCAAAGGGTCAGTTCCAAGCGTAATCCAAGACCAAGGCAAATCAGTTGTGCAGTTGCCTGTGTTGGAATAGTTGTGTGTGTGTAAAACCATCAGTTTGGAAAGGATTCACTGCAAGTTGTAAATTGTTATTTTGTTTTTTTTCTCTTTGTGTGTGACCTCTGTCAAAGTTGTTTGCATACGAGTTTTGCTAGCAGACAACAAAATGGGCATATTTAAAACACTTGGGACAATTTGAATGAGATACAGTACAATAAATCAGAAACAAGTACTTCTGTAGAGTTCATGCTTTTAGTTAACAGTGTCAGGAGTATAGAGTAATTTGAGGTAATGGATTCTGTAATTGTTGGTTTTACCATGAAAGATTCCTTGTGATATATTCTTGGACACCATGAACTAGGTCCTTAAATTGGCATACAGTTAAATCTTTACAGAATCTAAACTTTTTTTTTTTTTTTTTTTTTAAAGCTTCAAACATTTAGTGTCGGGCTGCCTTCTTGATTAGTTGACTAATCGGTCGCTTTGGTCTTAATCAACTAAGATTTCTTAAGTCAATTAATAATGCTATGGTTTTTCCACGCTGAATGAATTATTTCCCATAAACTTATGAGCAGATCTGTGGTAAGCACAAGATTTAAAGTGGTACTCTTGTGTGATTCTCTGTGGAGAAACTCAATTGTAATTGACTAAGAATTTCTTTGATTGCCGACAGCCCTAATTTGGTGTTTTATTGCATGGTCAGTGATTGCATGCATTGCACTCAATTGTACAGGCGCTTTTATTTTCTCCACCCTCTACATGTCAAGGAAACACTGAAATATGTACTTCTTTTTTTTTTTTTTTTTAAATGTCTTCATTTCCAGACTAATTTAGTTAATTAGGCACACAAACAAAACTACCTCAAATTGAGGTAGGTCATAAAAAAAACGAGTATAAATATCCCATAAACCATATAAGGATTATCAGACTTGGGCTGGCCAGGGGTCAATCCGCTTTCACATGAATGTTCTCAACCCCTCAAACAAATAAAAAAGCTCATCTTTTTTTTCTTTCAAGAAAAACACATTGTGTGGAAAGGCATTCTCTTTCAAACCAGCAAATGTGATCAGTGTTGAAAACACCGTGACCCAGCAATTAATTCATGTTTAACATTTTAATAAGCACATCAGCTTTTTTCACAATGCTTTATAAACATTAGTAGGTAGCCAATACATGTGGCAATATGATGCTGCTAAGATCATATAACTGCTTAAAGTTTCCTTACATGCCTAATTCAGCCAAACCACATGGAGACCTTACTCTTTAAATTCTTCCATTGTCCTTGTTCAGCAAACTGTGACCACCTATTCTGGCTTCCACAAGTTTCTGTGCAGCTAAATTATAAAAATTCAACCTTTAAATCCTCACCACCGATTACTAATGACATTTGTAATACTTTCTGGTCTACCAATCACAGATCCAGCCACTGGTCCTAGCGCGTTACACTGGCTTGGGCTTGTAGTCGTGTTCAAACGGATCATGAAGCGCAAGCTCAATTGAAACCCAAAAGGGAGACGAGGAGACTCCAGAGGCCACTAAATGAGAGCCCACTTGGGCTGCCCGATTGGTACCCCGCCCTGGAAGCAGTTAGCAGCCTGTTAGCACTCACCTCCCACTGCATGTGAGGCGGGATGTTCCTGATCTGCAGCTTACAGCTCCTGGAGAGAGAACAAGGAAGGAAAAGGGTGGGGGGTGGATAGAGGAAGAGGGAGAGAAAAGAAATTGATGGAGGAAGATGGGAATAACGATGGGAGGGGAGAGAGAGACAGTTAGTTGCTGACAATACCAAGAGTACAATGACAAAACGTTAATTTAAAAAAAAAAAAACACAGTAGGTCTTCATTCTCTCCACCATCTAGCGAGAGACCAGGGTGGAGAAGCTGCAGATATAACTTCTGCTTTCATTTTATTCACAACCCAGCAGGTGCACTGAGACACCCAGCGGAAAAACGTGGGAGGAAGTGATGGAGAAAAAGCGGGCAAAGTGGGGATTTGGAATCACCACTGGGTGGCCTAAATTGAGTTGTGGGCGCTCAAAATTAAAATTACCCCTAAAACTCACCATGCCCTTTATCCCAAATCACCAATTGTGTCACAGAGGGTGCGAAGAACGAGAAGCAGGATTATGAAGCGGCAGAAAGAAATAGCATCAAGAGGAACGCAGAGGGAGGGGGGGGGGGGGGGGGGGGGGGATGATTGGAAAGGTGACGACGCATCTGAATGTGTTGTATACACAGTTCGAGGCAAGCGTGTGTCCTGTATTATTGCATAATGAGGATTCAACCACTGCAAGGTCCCATCCCCCCCAAACTAAAATAGACACTTCACCAGGAGCATCCAGCTGTTGTATCAAAAACGGGGGAAGGGAGGGAGTGGTGCTGCAGGTGCCCAACGGAACCCAAAAGGGAAACTCCGCTAGCGGCGTCACACTAAATGGGGGAGAATCTAAATTGCGTGCTTGTTCATAGACTGTGTGCATACAGCAGAAGCAAGCGGAGACTAGCCGTCACAATGGTGCTGCTGTGCTCCGGCACCAGAAACAACAGGGACAGAAAACCCCAATTCATCCTTTTTTTGTTTAAGCTGGAAAGGTCCCCAAATTGAGTTGCACGTTGTTTACAGCAGCACGGGTGTACTGGCTGTGAGTGGAGGTCACGCAGACAATGAAACTTGTGGATCAATGAGTCACAGAGTTTCGCAAGTGTCCGCATGCGTGCGGACATTGTATAAAATGTGAGAAAAGTGCAGGCCACTCCAAAGTTCACCGCCTGTTGATACGCACAGATCTAAAGGAACAAAATGTACACATGGCCGGGAGCTGAAGCATGAGCACGCTCACAATGTGGAATCACAAACCCCGACCCCCACCCAACCCATTTCCACACCAGCCTTACGCTCACATACCCGATACACGTGCAGCTAATTTAAGCTATATCGTGTTCACACATTATTTCCTGTCTGTGTAAAAACGTTACGGTATCCTACACACATAGCTTGTTCTCTTCTTCAAGCTCCACCGAGCTGTTAAAAGACTTGGAAATGCAGCTCATCCACTTGTACAAGCGGCCCCACCGCTGTTGGTTTGGTTTTTTAAACTCACATTTTGCGCCTCAAATTTAAGAAACTATTTATTTTTTGTATTTTTTTTAAAGTACACACAAGCTCATCTACGCAGTAAAACGTACTGCACATGTGCAACAAGGGCCGCGGTAGTTGCAATTCCTCAGCTTATAGCCACCACGACCATAATCAAGCTAAAGCAGCTCAACTATATATTTCATTTTGTAGACATTAGGAAACTCTTAATTCTAAATGGGCAAATTGTAAAGAAAATTCCCAAATAACTTTCAAGAGGAATTCCAGCCCTTTCCGGCCCACGGTGCCATTCCTGGCTGATCCGGCCCCCTCTCCCCACACATTCTGTATGCTCTGCATTGCGGTGGGAACGCCATGCGAAATGTGCAAATTCACCAAGCACTTCCAGTCGGATTAACCTATAGCTTCACACACAGAAGAAGTCAGCCAGGGTATTGGGTGGGGGTTGGGGTGGTATACATTCCCTAGTCCAAGCCTTTGATTTGGGGAGGGGGAGGTGTGTGTGTGTGTGTGTGTGGGGTGTGGTGTTTGGGGGGGGGGGGGGTGGCTAGCCCTGTTTCAGGCAAAGGGTAACAAGGGCCCTCTCTGCCCTGTGGGGGTGGGGCCCTGTTGCCATGGACACGGACAAGTCCACTGACAGGAACATGTAGAGCGGGGTTAAAAGTGGGAGGGGGAGGGAAGGAGGGGAGTGCCAGGAGTGACTGGGGTTGGCTCGTCATGTTATGGCCTGGAGGAGGCCGGGCTCCTTATTTACTTTTTAAAAAAATTAAAATTAAAAGACTATCTTCTACATGTTCGTCCGCTTCATTCGCCACCCAGCTGAGACCTACGGGCCTGCACTGTGGACATCACGCACACATTAAAAAAAAAAAAAAAAAAAAAAAAAAGAGGAGGATTTACAAGTCAAGCACCTTGAGACTTCACTACATCTGTATTCCCCTCCATTTCTTAATCACACTGACACAGTCAACACCATCAGGGACGGTGTGGGACACATGAGACCCGAACTCAACGCCCATCCATTGACTGTTCAGTATGCAGAGGTTCTGAATGACTAAACTCTACACACGCTGGTTTTCGCCGCCCTCCGACAGGCCTTATATGCACACATACGCTAACTTCAACATTTACGTTTGGATAGCTTGGAATTCCCTCAGAGAATTCTAATGAGTTGAATATCAGTAAGAAATTCACTCAACTCCTGCAAACCCCGATACACATTTGTGTCTACCTCCCAGCTTCACAAAAATACAATGTATATACATTTAAGAGATTCAAAATTGCAGTGTCATTCTGACTTGAGCCTTGCAAGAGGGAGAGTTAAGGATCCTTTGCTCGTAGTCTGGTAAAACAAGGGGCCACATTCATAATTCTCTGGCACCCCAAGTCTCCGTCCCAAAACCCAGTTTTTGCAGGTGGGGCCCCACAGTGACCCAATGACCCAGAATTCTTGTAATAAGAGACGAGACATTTCTACCAACAGCACTGATATACGATCTGCACTTTTGTTTAAAATATATATATATATATATATATATATATATATATATATATATATATATATTTTTTTTTTTTTTTTAAATAAAAAGAAAGTCAAAAAGGACCGAAACGTTACACCACTGAAACGTTACACCACTGAAATAAAAATGTTACGCTATGTATGTTAACCAAGTTAGCAGTAAGCACCTATGAACAAAGTATGTTTAACGTCCGGTTCCCTCTCACAGACACACACACGCACACACACACACTTTGGGTCACCCCTCCTACAGCCATGACATTTTCTTTCCCTCTGCACGTGTTCATGTGGGGATGGGCAAGCTACATTTATTTTTGGATTAATTTATCCAATAAGGCGCATCATCTGACCCAGGATGTCAGAGTGTACACAATTATGACACCACTGAAACTCAGTTTGGCTTACAATTAAGGAGTGAAATATTACAAAATAAAATAAAATAAAAAATACTCAGTATCTTTTGGCAAAAGTAAAAGTGGCCCAGTAGCACTAACAAGCAATTCTATACAATTTTTGTAAAAAGCTGGGTCAAAGGTGAAAATAGAATTGCCATTTCAAGGAGATCTGGTCAATTGAGTAAAATATAGCCGTTTTAACTGAAATGTAAATACACCTGTAAGATTCTAATTAATGCTTGGTTTCATATTGCACAATCAACATGCAATCTTAGGAGAAAAAAAAAAAAAGCTCAAAATGTTGTCAAGAACGAGTGGGTGTCATATTTACATGCCAGATTTAAAAAAAAAATTTTTTTAAAAAGGCACAAACGTTTCAGAAGCTGGGCAGTGAAATGTAAATGTCCATAATATGGCTGAAAGGTTTAATAACTAAATACTGCTAATACAATGGATCTGTGGACAACGCGTGTATTTATCCATTTTATTTTATTGCCGTTACTGAACAGAGAATATGTTTTATAGTAACATCTTCTGTAACTATAGGTTTTTATAGTCCACATCCAAAACTAATTCAGAGGACGGTACATCTGGACCGTTACATTACTACTCACATTTCCATCTTCATGACCACCAAACTGTAGCCATCCTGCCTTGATCTGTGTCTGCTGTAGCACTTCCCCTTGCTGATGGGTTCAGAGGTTAAGCCATGGTGATTGGCCGAGCCCCCAGTTGATATTTGTAGGTTGGAATGCACAAGAGGGGCCTCGGTGTACAAGTGTGTGTGTGTGTGTGTGTGTGTGTGTGCGCAGCCTATACTCAGAATACTGTTCCCATTGACTACTGCCATGTCCCACGTTGTAAAGGGAGGGCACGTTTTACTTTTTTGAAGTGTGGCTGAAACTCGACTCTGTTGCTGCCATAGCCGCCACAGCAGGCTGCACTAAAAAGACAGCAACCTCGCCATTTTTTTTTTTCCTAATGAGGAACATTTGGACGGACGTTTTACGATTTTACGCACAATTCCCCCCCCCCCCCCCATGTAGCTCACCTGGTTTATTTATCCAAGATGCATTTTAGACAAACAGCCGGTCAAGCTGCCAGGGTAAGCTTGGCGTGACGTCCAGGTGGAAAATACATTTCACGTAAAGGCGTCAGAAATTCCCTGCTTGATCCTTTTTCCAACTCTACGCACTTTTCTATCATTTATGTCACGTAGAATCGCCTAAAAGCCTTCACGTTTCATCTGGTATTTCTGCTTTTCAGATGTATTTGGCGTAAAACAGCAGATGATTCAGTCAAACTTAAAAAAAAAAGGTTAAACCGTGCATATTACGTGTTGTGCTTATTATAAACTATTACACCAATTACGAAGCCAGAGCCATTTTAATTCAATTCAAGAGACGGATTAATTATGACCGAATTGCGTCACCACCAAAAAATACGCACACAATGCCAACAAAAGCTCCGGTATTTTACGTCCTCTGCACAGAATTACGTTACAAAATGTTTACAGTGTGGGGTGTCATTCAAAGACAAGCGACGGGGTGACGGGGGACCAACTCTGAAACTAATGTTTTTTTCGTGATTTGGGCACCAAACCGCCCATTCCACTCGCGTGTGGGAGTCCATCTCATGCAACAGCAGCACAATGCGCAGAGGAGGGCGGAAGCGCAGGGCAGGCAGGGAGAATGACGGGCAGATCCTTCTCAAATGGAGGACTCCAGAAGGCCTGTGCGCCTCGAATCCAGCCTGCACTCATTTCAAACCAGCACACTCGGGCTTTTACTAATCGCCCCTGAAGCTGGAGCTCAAGATATTTTACTGTACGTATACAACAACACTAGTGGGTGGGCGAGCGAGAAAATACAGACATTCGCTCGCTAAACCCAAACGTAATACAGTTTAAGGAGCAGCAGCCTAGTCATGGCGAGAGGAGGGAGTAGGCTCCACCACCATACGCCCCTTTCATTTGACCCCCAGAGCATTCAGAAGAAGAAGAAAAAGACACCTCATTTAACCAAAATACTGAATTACAACATCAAAATGCATTTACGGCAAATATCACTTGGTAAAAATTAAAAGCCTCTTGAAGAAAATAGTTAGAGGAATAAAAAACAAAAACAAAAAAAAAACAGTAGCTCCCACTAGTTGAACCAAGAAGCACTGACCTATATATATATATATACACACACACACACACACACACACACACACACACACACACACACATATATATATATATATATATATATATATATATATATATATATATATATATATATATATATATATATTAAATACAAATAAACCTCAACCTACCTTTGACGTTTAGGGACCGAGTGCTCCACTTCGAGAACTTTCCCATGAAGTTCAACTTTACCTAAAAAACAAAAACAGAACTATTAGTGTCATTGAATCATTTGACCTCCTTCACAGGCCAGGCCTCCTCTGCGGCCATTTAGGGTCAGTGTTTACGACTTATTTCGTGCAGGGGCCTAAAAACCTTAACAGGCGCATACGTACACATAGCAACGTCCTGGATATTTACAGCTTATTGTGATACCAGCATTGCTGAAAGTGTGCGAGCCACGCACGAGCACACAGGCACTAGCACAATACGTAAAATTATACCAGCTACATTTTTTTTTTTTTTTTTTTTTTACGTGTCCGGTCACGAGCAGACTTAGCTTTGATTTAATAACAAACCATGAGACGAGGTGGATATATACAAAACACAAATGATCGCGTGGCTCAGATAGTTGGCCTACATTTGACTAACACAATTAAACCACCTGGTGTGTCAGCATGGGCGAAAAATGGCTTCACTACGTAAGGGAGTTGTGGCCACCGGAGGAGGCCTGTAGTTTGGAACCTGCTTAAGAGTGTAAGTTCAAATTTAAGCTGATAAAAGCAGCAACGCACACACGGTCTCTGCTCCCATGTGTTGCCCAAAGTGGGCCGTGTGATGAAGCCCACAATGAGGTTCACATTAACTGCGTTCGCAGCCTGTGCGCCTCACTGCCCTGAACGGGCACGTAACGGGAAAAGCCCTTGGTACCATCTCTCATCCTCGTGCTTGTGTTTACTCGACCATTTTAGCAAGCCACACTCAGGGAAATTACAATAGCAGAATTTCACTAAAACCCAGTGGCAGCTTTTTTTGTGTGTGAGCCCACGGTGTCAAAAGGCCAAGTAAAGGTTGTGTGAGAGAAAGAGACGCTTGGTTACACCCCCCACCCCACACACACACACACACACACACACCCTACAGGACTAAAGTGAAGGCAATCTTCACACAATTGCAGCAGTTCGTGCGTCTTTCCAAATGCCACTTTTGGCCAACAACAAAAACATGTTCTCACCTGAAAGAACATCGATGGCCTTCATTGCAGCTTTCTCGTCTGGGCAATCCACAAACGCATAGCCATTTTTGACGAGAAACGGACCACTGTGCGGAATCTTCCACTGCTCAAAGATAGTTTCGAAGTCCTCCTCGCTCGCCTCAGCGCTCACGTTGCCAAAGTATAGCTTATTCATGTTCTGCGCCGAAAAAGGGGGACAATCTTCACGCTGAGGGAGAGATAGTTAGTTGCTCTCGCGGATGTGCAGTGTTTTTGGAGTAGCCCAAATCGCCGTTACTTCTACGGAGCGGCTGTGGCGTGCTTCCCGGTCGTTCAAGCCACAGATAGATTTAAACTGGCAGCCTCACGGTGCGTTCGCTCTCCCCTCGCCCGTCTGTCTCTATCGCGCAATAAATAAATGCTCAATTATTAATCTCGTGTCTCCAAACGATGGCGGGCTGGGTGAAAAGGAGGAGAAACTACTTTGTGTCTTCCTCCAAACCCCTTTGGCAAAGAGACAGAGTATGTCACACACGGTAAGGCTGGCGCCCGCCTCTAAGTCTAGAGCCTAGAATAAGAAGAAGAAGGAGATGGGTTGAAAAAAAAAAATCCTCCGCTATTCCGGCGTTTTTTTTTTTTTGTTTTTTTTGAATGAGCCACGTGTTCAAACTACAAATCAGCCCACACGTGAGGAATCCCAATTGCTCAATTAAGTGTTTGGGATTGGGGAAAATTGCACGGGAATCTGGGGTGGGGACAGCAGGAGGGGAGTGGATAAAAAAAAAGGAGGGGAAGAGTAGATTGGTGTTGGGAAAAACCTGGCAAGCTATGTGCGTAAAGGGATTCCGTGAGAACCCAGTGTATAGTTTCTAGAATCACATTCGTATGCCTTTCTCTGCAAAGCCTGGACTCTCATTGGTCGGTTGAGGAATAGTAAAACGACAGTGCGCTAAGTGCACGCCCATATCAGGAACGACGCTGATATTGCGGGTCCTTGTGTGCTCACGGCCGTGTTAAAGTGCGCTGTGCTGATGACACAGGAGGAAGGGCCATTCATAAATTATGTTGCACTGTATTGTTAAATTGCACGCCGGACACATTTCATTTTAAGAAAACTTGAGTGGGGAGTGCCCTGCGCCGCTCCTTGGGTCTTTTGCGTAAGCGAAGGGAGTGACACGTACTACTATCCACATGACGGCATCCATCTTCTCCAGCTAGAGTGGAGCCATGCCCTCCCTGATCCACGCCTCAAAGTCCAACAGCAGGCCCGATTTGTCCGTGGCCACACACACTTGTATTGAGGGGGGAGTCTTTGGGCGAGATGAGTGGTGCCCCGCCATTTGTTTTTTTCCAACTTTCAGACCGTTTGGCCCTACGAGAAGGCGTTGGCCATGTGGACCGAATACACATGGCGAGTTCCCTCTCTGCTATACCTCCGGCATGGATCTGCATTCACTAAGAGAGGGAGGGGTCTCCTACACTGAAGTGCCCCTAGCGTCCTATGTAACGCACAACTCCAAATCAGTCACGTGTGGAATCCACGTCTTAAATATAACACAACTGCCATTAAGTTATTTTGTCAGTCAGCCAAAGGCCGATAGTTTACGCACGTAGGTCACTCTGCGGGACACTGGCCGTCTTTACAGAACTAGTGTGTACCTGTTGATGGCACTAAGGTCTGTGTGCTTTCAGAGCCGAACTTGTTCTAGTTTTGCATCACCAAGTTAAAGTTGAATCCCAAAATCTCCAGACCGAAGGCCTACACAACACAATTGTTTAGGTGTGCTCAATACACGGCAGGTGTGACAGTCGCCTTTATTATTTTAGATAGGAGTACCATGTGTGAGCATGCATACATATTGGCATCATTTAATTCCAATAATTATGAGTTGTCCTATATGAGTAATGAATGTTAAATCAAAAACTGAGCGTGAATTGTTGCCAGAAAGTAACAATGCAAACTATTTTTTTTAAAAAGTGAATTAATAGCATTAACTTGTTCATTTTCCTCTAAATGTTGTTTTCCATTGCAACCTACATATCATATCCTTTGCTAAGTACGTTAGCCTCTAAACAGCTGGATTTTGAGAAGAAAAAAAATGAGGAGGAAAAATAAGATAAGGAGTGTGTAACCTCCACTGCAGCATTGCCAGTGCAAAGAGCTGTGCTTTGAGCTGAAACGATAGCAGCCTACTGTGTCCCTGCAGTTTGCTAACGAGTGGGCCTAGGTGTGCATGCTCGTGTGAAGCAGGTTACAAAGGGACTGTTGGTTTAGTGGGCCCTTCAGCCACTAGCTCAGGCTGGGGCCATGGTTGTCTCAGTGGGTTTACTCCTCTGCTTGCTGAACAAACACAAAGCCCTCTGATTGGTCGGGGAGGCTGTCCAATCAGAGGGCTGCAGCCCCGCTCCGTTATACTGCTGCTGGCACGGCCTCAACGCGTCCATTCATTGGCTCCTCGGCTCGACTATTCTATATGAATCAGCGCGGCAATTATGCATTTTCTCCCCGTGTTTCCTCTGCTGGTTTTTTTTGTCACAAGCCATGAAGATGTAACGAAACGCAAGCAAGTGGCCATATCTGCGGCACTTTTTTTTAGAACTCCTCTCAACTTTTCACGAAGTTTAGGTTGTGTTTACATCCGTGGACCACTCATTTAAATAAGCTAAAATAAAAGGGAATAAAAGAGAGCGTTTAAACTTCCGCTTTAGTGCACCTTATGCAGACTTGTAATCATTGTATAATTTGTTTTAACTCCCGAAAAGTTTTTAAATAACTTTTAACTCAGTGGTTGGATCCATATAGGCCCATTCTTTCTGTATGGACGAATATAAAGAATGTATTAAACATGGAGGCTTTCCGTCGGCCTAGTTAGGCGCGTACAATTTTTTATAATCTAGAATATTCGGTTTTTATGATTTCCACTGGAAATGAAATAACGAAACGGAAAGCAGTTGGTACTCCCTGCCTGCTGCACAGCACCGTGTGGATGGTATACATATATAGAGACAGCAGTCATGTGAGTGCTCGCCTGACTGTGTCGGTTCAAATGAGCTGATGCATGGCTGCAGCCTGTCCGTGAGTGAGTGTGTTAGTGTGTGTGTGTGTGTGTGTGTGTGTGTGTGTGGCTGCAGGCTCTGCAGGAGGAGTAATGAATGTATCGCTGAGGAATGTACAGAAAGTCTCCCCGCCCCCAGTCTCAGGACTCCTCGCTATGGTCAAATTCCATAGGGGCGAACGGACATAAAGTTTCAGACTAGACTGCATCCTATGTGGGAAGATTTCTGCGGTGAATGTCAGCACAGGGGGAGCAACCAAAAAAAAAAAAGAACTGACAAAATCGATCTGGTTAAACATAGTCTGGGATATTTCTAGAGAGGAGAGAAGATTGTTTAAGTAAAACGCAGTTTATAGCCCAACTTTGAGCCGCTGGCCTCAGTCCAAGAGGTAGTCGCCAAGCGCACGACCCCCTTTAGGCTACACTCAATCAAGGGATTCGGTTTTCCGGTGAGATTGCTTTATTTCGTATTTATTGCGAGGCGATTGTATTCTCTCACAATGTATTCTTTCCACTTGAGTTGTAAGCATTAAACTACAGACTGGCCGCTCCGGACAGAGTCAGGGAACAACAGTGGTGTGAACGCCATGTTGAGGAGAATCCAGAGCCTTACAGTAACATTAAGTGATGGAAACGATGTCCCTATGGATGTTAACGCCATTCTTTCTTCTTCTTTTTTTTTTTTAAACAGTCCAGACATATGTTTTCTATTTACATCAAGGAGTTTCATGCAGCCTCCAACACTTAAAAATGGTTTTCTCCACAGATTCTCCTGTGTGATGACACCCTCCATCTCATTAGAAAATGGCGGTGTGTTCCCCCTCAATGCCAAAGAAGATGTCTTTCTTTTTAACAGCAGGACAAAATAACGAGTTAAAACTACCAGGTGAAATATCAAAAGGACAAATATATTTCAAGTTGATATCTTTGTTATTTGTTATTTGAAACAAAAGAAACTGCAGTCTTTTTCTCGTTTTCTCGTCACGTACTTTATTCATTTTTCAAAACAAAAGCCAAATCCTGGGAATTAGTTTGAGAAAGTTTACTTGACCTAGATCTACAGTTACAGAAAAGATTATTTAAATGTGAGGATATTTTTAAAGGAAATATTTGCTGTTGTTTTGTTCAAAACAACTCTTAAAAGCTATTAATAGCAGCCACACATATCGTCATACTATTGTTTTGTTTCACAACTGTCTGTAATGAAATGTGTATTTAATTGCAAGTTGTTTGATTCAATTCTGCACATGCTGCATTTCACACTCTGCATAGTGTGTTTAAGAAATAGCTTGTAATTTGTATTTGTCAGTATTTTAACAAAACAATTATTTTTCTAATAAACATCTGTTGGTTTTTGCCATTTTTGTGATCTTGAGAGGACATGTTTTTAATTGCTGTAGAGCACGTGATCATATTAATACCACATGTTAGTCAAGTAACTGTTTCCACGCAGAGTCACATGAATATTTGCTGACTTGGTCACACATTGTCTCTCTCTTAAATTAATTATTTCTTTCTGGCTGCTGTTGTTTGCTCGTTTCATCACCTTGATTGATTAGTTGCCATATGATTTGTGGTGAGAAAACTGCACTTGAAACAACTCAAAAGCAATACATTTCTTCAATATCTTGTTTTGTAAAAGCAGAGGAAACATGGATTGTTGTGCTCCCAGTTTTCACGCTTGTAAGTTTACATTAGATCGTGTTTATTGCAAAATGAGGGGCATGATTTGTTGAATCTGCAATGAACTACACAGTATATTCTCTCAAGAGTAAAGCTTTCTGCAAATTGTTTAAAATATAGCTTTTATTTACTGCATGTGAATTTAGGTTTAGCTTTAGGTTGGAGGTAATCATCCATCAACTGAACAAATTAATTTCAGTAAAATAGTCCACTCATTATTTGATTTGGATATAAAATGCTGTGGCAAAGTCAATCACTCTTCTGCTGTCTGGATTTGTACTTGTATTAAAAATCAGAGAGGTACATTGTGTGAAAAATATTGATCACAAGTTTGAAACTGTTTTTAAATTGATACATATTTTATTATGTTGATACAAACTAGCCTACAGTTGAAAAAACCCCCAATAAAAACCCATTTCTGGCTCAGTAAAGAACAGTTTGTTAAATTTGGACACTAAGATATGAACTTAAATGCATTTTGAACCTTAAAAAATATAATTTTACAGAAAACATCTTCCTTTAAGACCAAGAACTTTAGATTATCCCAAAGTAAAATGATTAACAAGCTCAGGTGATATATCTTTTGAACATCTATACCATCAGAACTCTGATAAGATAATCATGTGCTGTTAATGTTTCTGTTAAGTGGAGCCTCGTGTTTACTGCTCCGACATGAACATGCATGGGGAATTCAAGCCTACACCCCCCACCAGTCAGCCTGTGTTCAAACCCTACAGAATACATGAGCATATGTTGCCTATTAACCTTCAGACATTGTCCTGTACGTTTGGAGTGTGTGCTCCCAGTGTTATCTTCAGAAGTACATGTACTTAAAGCTACAGGTTGCACCTGGAGTAGATCTTTGGCTCTCTATTATAAAGCATTGACCTCTACAGAATAACTATGTGGTAAAGTTGATGGAGGAAAGATGGAAGTTGTATATTCAATATAGAATTAAAATGCACTGCATGTCCCTCCCCAGAGTGCAACAATGAATTGGCTCATCTTTGGTTTTTCTGTGAGGTAGGGGTGGGCTATTTTCTCTGAACTAGAAACTAATGTATCTGAATTTTTGAGTGCTATAGGTGAGATGTTACATGCAATGCCAAAAATATGAAGCTGTTCCCTTATGAAGAAAAATTCATACATCACATGATAATCATAAGATAAAGTGCATTTTCTTCAATCTGCACCCTCTTCTCTACAGCAAAAAAACACATCCAGACTGTGAATTAGTGGACTTTTTTTTAAGCTTAATTTTTACAACAAATGTTTCTGAAGGAATTCCATTGATAGAAGTCCACGTAACATGAAGGTTAAAATGAGCACAATGTATACGATTAACAGCTTTCAGTGTTGAATCTCGTACTTTGACCCTTCCTTCCAGCGAGTCGTTACCTTGGACCCTTGAGAATTATCTTTGAGTTTGTGTGAATGAACACATAACTCTGAAGGGCCCCATGACATGTCAGCAGTGACTATTAACCTCATTTGAATAAAGTGCCTCTTTATAGGTGTAGAGATAAAGAACCCTCCATTCAGGTTTACCTTTGTGATTATCCAATAAGCATCAAGGTATGTTTTGTATGTCTATTTGGGACAAAAACTGATCATGAGTTTATTAAGGTTTTGTTTAATGCAGGGAAATGTGACAGGGAACATTGTCTTATATTGAACAACCTGCTGCATTCTGTAGCATACATTGGGCTACTTAAAGAAAGGACGTGTTCTAGTACGGCCATTGTTAATGAGAAGTACAGAACAGTGACATTTGAGCAAAGCCTAAGCTCTTTTTGTTACAGTTAACATGTACTGAAAAATGCTTTTATACAAACTATGTACAGTTAAAGAATACTGGGAATAATAGCCGGTTTCTTACAGGTGAACTTTGTATCTCATGTAACGAAAGCCACCCAATAAAAGCTTGGTATCGGCCCTTTGTATGTGTTCAGTGGTGTAGCCTGAATGAGAGAAAACTCAACTTTTGTAGTTTCAAAAAGTGGCTCCAGATCAGCAACTTTAAATTTGTGCGAACATAAACTTATCATGCGCATCGTCTTGGCACTGGTCTTGTTCTGTGAAACTCTCCCAGCTCATTTTCCCACCTCACCCACTCAACTTAAAGCACCACCTCCCACCTATACAACAAAAGCTCAACATCAATTTAATGCACATTAATCACAAAAACACATTCAATTTTGGAGTTTTCATATATATGTATTTCCATACAAAGAAACAACAATAAAAAAAAAAACGGTAGTACATGAGAATAAAAACTAGAGAAACTCAAATGATGACTTCCTTGACTAAAAAAAATAATGAATGTGAGCAAAGAACCACTGATAGCGCTCCATTGTAACGCCTGAATTACCTGCAGCTTACCAGTAAACTCGACCCGTGCTCGGTAACATTGAGATCAATCTGTGATCTGAACATTCAGAGATGATTGTTCCATTTACTTAAAACAAGTTGACTGTCCCCATTATTTACAAAAAAACCCAGTTTACGTCCCCCACCCATGACACGGGCCACGCTAAAAGAGGCGGCATTGCTGCAGAAAGGGAAGTGGGAAGGAAGGATGCAAGTCGAAGAATGAAGAAAGAGTTCGTCGCTCACACTCAACATGGATGCATCAAAACGTCTAAAAATGAAGACACCTATTGCATGTCAACAAGAACCATCTCGAACTTTAGAGTTCTGTTGATAGAGACATGCCAATTCAAAATGTTCCCCTCAGAAACACCTTGACGAGTCACACACACACCATCAATTATTGGAGGGAAGCCGAGCGTTGAAAGGAGGAACTTAGTATCGCCCTGCAAAAAAAAAAAAAAAAAAATGAATTAGTCAGAATAGATTACTAATAAAGTCAATCTGCTTTCACCAGTGATCCAGATGCATACATCCGTTTGAATATGCATACTAACGGCAGCGTGGATGCAGTTAGGCAAGCTTTCTGTTTGCATTCTCTTAATACGTACGTGGGCTGTAGGAGCGAGACCGTGAGCGAGACCTGTAGCGACTGTAGTACGGTGATGGAGAGCGTCTGCGGCTGCAGAAGAGACGAGGAACATTGAAAACATTTACTCGTAAAAACAACGTAACATTGACATTCTACTCACAAATTATGGCTCACCTGTACCTGTAGTCATACTCGTCATATCTGTCGTAGCGCTCGTAGCCACGGTCATAATGAGAGTCTCTCCCCCTCCGGCTGCTGCTTCCACCGCCACCTCCACCACCGCCGCCGCTGCCACCACCACCGCTGCTGCTGCCGCCGCCGCCACCACTGCCTCCACCGCCTCCACCACCACCGCCGCCTCCTCCACCACCACCACTGCCATTGCTGTTGAAAACAAAACCAAAAAAAAAAACCTACATTAGATACAAAAATGACATGAGTGCGATCTGATCATCCCAGTTTATTTGATGGCTCAAATGTGCATTTATGCTTCTTCGGGATTTCAACCACGAGATAAATATTGAATTCCGCACAAGAAGTAAAGGAAACCGATATGTGGACAGTGTTGATCTTACTGAGTTGGTCGGCCCATGTAGATTCCTGGTGTGGGGGTGTGAGCGCGTTTAGTAATGGAATAATCCACTCTGATGCGCCTCCCGTCCAGCTCCATGCCATTGGCTCGCTCCATTGCCTAAGAAATACAAAAGGGAGGAGACGACAAAGATGTTATCAGACTTTTGCTTTTTGATACTTACTTCACAAAGGCCCACCTACAGTACACACTGTAAGCCATTCGATATGAGTCACATGACAGCAAGGTGAGAGAATTTATGGCAAGGCAGACACCTAGTGGCTTACTTATGCAATCACACCGTAAATCAATAAATGAGATCCGAAGTAGAGGACCATTGAAGCTGCATGTACAAATACTATGAAAACAAAGTCCCAAACAATATGCAGTTGACCATATATGGATGCAGAACAGTTTAAAACATGCCATGACACTTTTCATTAAATCTAATTAAGGAATATTTTACACTATAAAACACCAAATGAATGTGATTAAACACATTACTAGACATAAAACAAGGCATTAGGCATTTTACCAATAAGCAAAACCACAAACACTCACCTCTTTGGAATCATCAATTCTCTCGAAGTAAACAAACGCAAAGCCGCGGGAGCGACCGGTGCGCTGGTCGTACACCACATTGACCCCGGCCAGAGGACCGTAGCGAGAGAACACCTCCCTCAGGTCCCGCTCTGTGGTGTACAGGCTCAGGCCAAACACCCCCAAACACATGCTGGGGTCAGGGTTCGCCTGCAAGGGTCAACATAACGGTTAAGAGTTGATTTTATGGTTTATTTACACACTATATTTATGCAATAAAATAAACATAAATACTATTAAAATAAAATAAAAATCAAAGTTATTTTTGACCCCTACCGTTGACCCACACACAAACATTATAATGGTTTTGTCCAAAATATGTCAGACGGTTCAAATACCCTCACATCAGGATCTCCGCCGCCATGATTGCTTGGTTCTTTTGTGAAGTCATGGCTCTGTTGACATAATGAAAGGAATGGAAGGTTAATTAAACGGGTTATTACATGTGTGGTTTCCTGCAGCATTAACCACAAGTCACATTTCCACACAAATGAAAGAATGAGAAATGTAAACCATATAATCCTTCAATAATCAACTCAAAGCCAGATGGATAATGACTTAACAACATTTAAGTAATTTTGTTTGCTATAACCACTGTGATTTGTCTAAAACAAAGAACTAACACAATGACATACTAGAAGGAAAAGAACGTTTTGAGGAGATTAGCCCGGTGATCGTTAAAGCATACAGCAGCAGATTTACCTTCCTTATAAAAGAGTATCTTCCCAAAACCTTTTGAGTGAGACTAATTTTGCATTCATTCTATTTAGGAAAAGGTCATACCGTACCATACTTAATGTTTACAGGCTAAGATGTGCAATCAGCCAATCTCCACCAAAGATCTGGATACACACACACACACACTTGTAAATGTGTGTGAGCGTACACTAAGTGCTCTCTGGTTCTCCCTCCACAGCCTCCTGTCCAGCCCCACCTTCAGACCTCACTCACCCTGCTGCCAGCACTCTGGCTCTTCTTGCGGCGGTACTCGGGGCTGTAGGAGCGTGAGCGGGACTTCCTCCGCTGGGAATAGGACCGAGAGCGCGAGCGGCTATAGCGGCGGTTTGACGGCCGCCTGGAACGAGACCTGGAAATGCGGCACAGGAAGAAAAGGCCAATGTCAGAAATAATTGTTGGGGACAAACGGGCAACATTGCCATATTTCAGCCCCTAATGAACATTACAATATGATGTGATCACAGTACCACATGTGCCATCGTAAAAAGGTCAACAACATACCCGGATCTTGAATGTGAGCGGGATCTGGACGCGGAGCGCTTGGCGACCCGGGCTGGGCTCGGGGAGCCGGACCTGCTCTCCGACTTCACCCGAGCTGGACTCCCCCGATCCGATTTAGACGGGGAACGCGACCCCTATTGCCACAGCAGCACGTTAACAACTCTCTCATGGACACATACACGCATAACTACACACTGAAAATAACAAGAGTAGTGAGATGTGGTTGAGTATGTTGGACACATACAGTACACCTGTCTAAAATGTATAGATTTATGTACTGTGGAAGAAGGGGTTAGTAATCTTATAAGTCCAATAAATCAATTTTGGTTTACAATGAGGCCTACTATTAACCATATATATCAAATATACAGATAAGGTCTATTTCAATATCCACCTGGACCATCAAGGGGGAAATAAAACATGCATTTCCATGTTACAGAAAGGGAGCATAGTAAACAGTATATTTACTTAACCTACGGACACATTCATTCTTCCAGATTCTTTACACGCTACTCCCTTTTCTCAGGATTTCTATCCTTCTTCGTTCTTCTTTTTTCAGTTTTCTCATTTTCTGATTCCAGGTCTGTTTTTCCTTCTCTTCACCCAAAACTGAAACCAGTTTTCATTTTAGCCATTATACTGCAAGCGCTTCTATCTGACACCATTCTTCCGTCACATTTTCCTCCCTTTCCACTTCTATGTTCTGCTCTGTACATGTTCTCATTAGCCTTCTTTTATCTTGAACATTTTCTTCATCATTCTTGGATAAAACTCTTCAAATCCTTCACGATCAATTACCTTAATGAAAAAAGAACATTCAATAAAATTAAGATCATAGGTTTAAGAAAAGGAGAATATGTTTTAAATGATATGAAAAGGAACACTGAATGCAGTACAATTACATTGTTGCCACATTAAGTTTTTAATAGTCCAGAAATTAAGAAAATGAGCAAAGTTACAACAATTTAAGGTTATAAAGTTAAGATCTTAGATGTATATTGTAGCATTTTTTCAATTTGATAAAAAAAAAAGCGTGAAAGGATAGAAGGAAGAGATGCTTTGGACTTAAGTTACCTCTCATTTAACCGATTGTTAGATTCAGGCAAAACAAACGTCACAGATATCTCGTGTATAATTTCATAAGCATTATGATTTAGGAGCGATGCATTCTACTGGCAACGCACAACAGGACAATTAGCAAAAGGTCTAACGTGCACACATGGATCTACACCACGGTGGCTCTTAAGCTAACAGTAACTAGCATGCTAGCTAGAGGCTGGTTCGGTATTGCTAGTAGACAAGAACCGTTCGTGTAAAACGTGCGTTACTTTCGCCAAAGACTTGACGCAACACCAGAACACCTCTGCGCCTATCTTAACACGGGTAATGTTAGCGGACAAAAGCGTGTAACGACAACGGTAAGCTATCGCGTTAGCTATCACGTTAGCTCGCGCTTTATCAGTTGGCCTCAAGTTAATCGACAGCCACACGGAAGGAATTTGAAGAAAGGAGAAGATATATTTGATATCTTTCGATGCAACAACTCACCCGTCCTTTATAGTGTCCCTCCTCAATGTCACTCATTGTTCAGTATAGCAAACACAACAGAGTATGTTTTTTTTGGTAGAAAATAAACCCGCACTTGAGGTTCAACACAATGTCCGCTTATTAGCTAGAAGATGGCGGGCGCGTGAGGTTGGTGGTATGTTTATGTGCTGCAGAATCTGACGTCACTTCCGTGTCGTCTCACACGGCCCTTTACACTGTTCTTCAGTGGAAACGTCTCATTATTCAAAATCTCCGACGCTTAAACTACATATTATATAATAACTAATATGGTTAATGAAAATGTATTCACTAAGCATGTACATGTTGATGCTGGTTGAGTTAGTTTAATACACTGGATCATATTTAATACATTATATTGATTGAATTGATAACTATAGTTAGCCTACTTTACTTGACAACTGTTCAGTAAATGTAGTGGAGTAGGAGTAGAAAATAGCAGTAAGTGCCTTGAATAAATATATAATGTCTCTTAGGGTTTTGCAGTGTGTTCAGTAAAAGCTAATGAACGAAAACACGTCATATATTTACTTATATACACACACACCCCTCGTAGAGAACGCTCTCTTTGGGAACAACCGGCTAAACATTTGGATTGTCTTGTGTTTTACATGATCTCCTGAAAAAAAAGGCCCATTTTTCCAATGTCAATCAAATTAAAGGATTTAAATGAGGATTGATTCTATTTTCCATATGGTCAATTTATTAGTAAAGCTATCTCACAGCAGCTGTCTGGCTCACCAACTTTTCTACTTTAGCATTCAGAAGCAAAGTACATTTATGGCATTACTTAATGCAGACACAGTCAAACCAGTTTGATAATTCAGTCGAGGCCTTCGTGTATATTTAGGTCTGTAATGTGTAAGCAACATTTTGAATCATTTTCCCCTCATGTTTTGCCACCCACATTGACTTCGTCTCATACAATCCCAAAGTAGTGTCGATGAAAGTATTGCTCATCTTTCTTGTCGCACAAAGTCATCACGTTAATGAGCGGCACGATGTGCAAACTAAAGATCTTCCTCCTCTGGGCAGGTGCCAGAGTTTCTCAGTATAATGGAAACCATACTCAGAACCAGCAGAAAGGCTAAAAGAATTAATATTCCAGAGCCTGACATCCACCCTCCTAAAATACCCCTCAAGTCAAAGTTGGAACGGCTCAGTATTTTTAGAAAATCTCTAAAGAGTCACAGTGCAACATGAACCCTGAACATGTTTAAGCAGTATGTCAGTCATCCTAACAGCACTGACGGGCTTAAGACTGACTACAAAGTACATTCAATGTGCTACACACCTAGTTAAATCATTTATCAACACTCGGCAAGGGAACCGTTGGATTTCAACTGACACATAGTACACACACTCATGTTTACAGTGGCAAATGGGCATCATCCAATCATATTCTGCATAAACCTCAAACTGCTTTGCAGCAACTGTAAATAAACAATTACACTGCCTGCAGATGGAGTGCAAATAACATTCTTTGGATTATCTCTCACAGACAAACTATACTATTTAAGTATTCTTAAGACTATGTGTAAGCTCAAAGTAGAATCGTCTTCATACAGTAATTAGCAATTGCACCAAACTAAACATTGACAAAACAAAAACAGTTGCCCTACCTATCATGAGTGTACTGTTTAGTTCAGCATTCTGATATATTGAAGCAGTGTTGTATAATAGTTTCCGATGTAGATGGGTGAACATTTCAAGCCATTTTTATTATCATAAAGCGTAAGAGTATTTACACCTCTCTGCATTTGCTTAAAAAGTCAGAAAATTCAAATATGGCATTAAATCTAAGCCAAACAAAATCAGCAATGAAAATATAAAAAAAGAAATGTGCTAGACAGTCTTGGTAAAAAATAAATAAATATCAGCATAGAGAAGTCCTCCTTCCTTCTGAGCTGGCTGAACATTTTCTGAGAAGTATCCCAAATTTAAAGTTTCTGGATGTCTACATGTCTCCCTATTGCTTTTAATTTGTCTGATGTGCTAACATCAGTGATAAATGCTGGGAAAGTGTAATGTGCTCAAAACAAAATGTATACATCTATTAAGACTATGCTCGTTTATGTGGCCGAGGCCTGTTGGGGATGTGTGGGTGGAGGCGGGATGTTCCCGGGTGACTGCCAGGTGTGTCCTGCTTTGAGGGTTTCTGCAGGGCAGCAGCAGCAGAGGCAAGGACGCCCCCTGCTGTGTGGGAGGTATTCGTGGAGGAGGCATTGACCGCCAACTCGATTTTCCCCTCCAGTTTGACCAGTCGAGTCAGAATGTCATCCAGCAGCACAGCGATAGTCCTCTTCAGATCAGCTGTGTGTGTGTGTGTGTGTGTGTGTGTGTGTGTGTGTGAGAGAGAGAGAGGCGAAGGAAATGAGGGAAAACAAACACAAGGAAGAAAATGAATCAATGAAACCCAAATGTTTCAGGAGTAAGCAAGTGATTGGATGAAAGAGCAGTAATAATAAAAAAAAAATCCATTTATGGCACAGCATTTCTAACATCCTCCTGAATCCTTACCAGAGCCGGCCATGGAGGTTCCCTGCAGCGCACCCGGTGCATTCTGGTTCTCCTCCGTCAGGACCTTGACGTATCGCCGGCTGAGCTCCAGGATCTGCTCCCGTAGCTCGGCGCTGCTCTGATGGCGAGGCTGCTGCATAGTGTACCGCAGCAGCATGAGTCCCCACGCCAGGCCAAATACCACCAGCAGCACACTCAGCTTCTGGGACATGTTCCTTCGCAGGAGTGCGCCCAGCATGGTACTGGGCTGGCGAAAGGGGAGGGGCGCTGCAGAGGCCCGGTCTTAGGCTGAAGGTCTTTTCTTTGGGTGTGGATATGCCAATAAATTGATAAGTAGAGTGATAATTACTTGATTCTGGCAGGGAGATTCTCTTTAATGTGGTCCGTATCTACAGAGAGGTCAGAGTCCAGTGCGAAGCATTCCTAAAGCTGCTGGGGATGTGGTGCCTCACTCAAGGGAGCTCCAGCGGGACACATGCTTGCATTATACCCATTAAGCAGTAAAAGTTTCTCTAACCACTTAAGGTATCCTGCCCCTCCTAAGAGGAGGTGAGAAAAAGTCTTCAGGCCAGGAAGTGGAACCAGAAGGAAGCGGACCGGCAGTCAGGGGTTTTGGAAAAGGTGCTTTGGCTGCAAGATGTCTAACGTCAAATCACCGATGCAGACTGGGCGTTCAGGCAGGGGGTCCGCCGGCATCGTTGACTATGTTGGAGAAGCATACAAAGAGAAATAAAGAGAGATATGACTAACCAAAAGAGAGAGAAACACAGAGACATTTGTTTTGTCATCTTTTCGCCATTTCTTGCATGACGCTTAAATGTTAGCAATGTCATGAATTGATAAAAGAAACTCATTAACAAAAAAACACTTGATGGGTAATTTCTCAAGCCCTTCTGTAACTTCTTCAAAGTTCTGTTGAGCATTGTGGGTTTTTTCTTCCAACAGACAAAGAAACTGCATGTGCTGGATGAAGAGCAAAATCCACCTCATCTTCATTGGCAGCTACATCAAATATATATATTATTTAGCTATTATTAAAGATGGATGTCTTTGCTGCTTTGGGTCAGGGTGCACAATAGCCCACTCATCAACAAATGTTTTTCAGCCCTCTGAGCCCAGAAACCCGATTACCAGTTTAGATTTCATGGGACCCACTTTGCAAGCTTCAGATTGACGACAAAGGAACAACCAGTGGCACAGAGGGCATTCATTCACTAATCCCACCACCACAATGGCTATTTGACCAACAAGCAGCCTGTGAGTGCACTGTGCACATGCAGGGGAAATTGGGCCATTATTTCTCAATTTTCGCAACTTTTTCACCGAGTGTATTCCCCGCGCGCTCTCTCTCTCTCTCTCTCTCTCTTGGGTGTGGTAGTGTAACTTCCTGTTGAAGCCAGAGATGGGACAGTGACTGAAGGAATCAATTATGAAAAGAAACGTAACAGAATCCGTTCAGCAATGCTTCCATGTTTCTATCTACACTTACACACACACACACACACACACACACACACACACACACACACACACACACACACACACACACACACACACACACACACACACACACACACACACACACACACACACACACACACACACGCCCTTCCTATGACCTGGTGTATCAGCAGGCAAGAACTAGAAGGGAAAGACCAAGAATGGTGTAAAGACTCGATGAAAGTAACAGTTGAAATTGGTCAGGACGCAAAACACATTGCGGCTGACAAATATGTAACTTCATCATCAGTCACATTAATTCCATTCGAACCGTGCATTTAAAAGAAAATGATACACGGGGAATTATTGCTTTCTGTGTAGGGTGCTATGTCAACAGATATGGGTGAGCAACGGGGCAAATAAATCTTTCGGATTAGCTGTGTTTTCCATGTGCTAGGCAACAGATCACAGCCATCTTTATTTATTAATAGGGTAGACAATTGACAACAACCAGAAGAGTTTTTGGTATTCAGCCAGTCATATCAGGTTATTCACCAGGCATGATCATTGTTCCATGGGAAGGCACACCGACCTCAGACATTGAATGTTCCACTTGTTTAGGGGACTGTGTGGATGTTAGTGTACTTAATGAGAGGATTGACAATGACAAGGCACACATTGTCATTCAAAATATCTGATCTCGAGGTTAAATATTGTCACAGCTGTCACGTGTGTTTCAACAGCTGGCAGACAGACTTAATCACCTGGCATGTAGTATAAACTAAAAACTGAAATGTCGATAATGTTAAATATATATGAATACTTAAACAATGTGCATGATAGGACATGTATATGTACACAATGTCAAGTTACACATGTGAAAAGTAAACTCGACCAACACGTGAAATATGCACTATTTTTGGATACTTAGTTTCACGACTTTTTTTTTTTTTTTTTTTTTTTTTTTTTTACACCTAAAATTCATTTTAGCATCATTATTAGCAGCCGCTCAAGCTCAGTTGAAGCTATTCTCCCAACTCCACCAACATTGAGGTTAGCACCACGTACACGTTAAGTCGCAACGCTCAAACTTGACTGCAATTTAAGCAAATCCCATCAAAAATAGATACTTTACCCCCGTAGTGTTGTCTGTTGAGCAGCTACCTTGAGGTCGCAGCAGGACTTCACGCGCTCCAGAGGAAGAGCATCAGTTGCTGACACTGAATGCCGTTTGTTGTTTAGCAAACCTGCAATGTCGTTGCACACGCCGGGGGGTATCTCGTGCAGTCCGTTATACCGTTATCTACCGAGCATCATGTTGAGGTGTCCGTCCTCTCTCGCTGTCATTTCAGCTTCTCCCTACACGGTGTCGAAGACGATGAGGTCCTAGCGAAAAGTCAGTAGCTAGAATTCCAAGCGTGCAACTGTTCAGACTGTCATGGTGCCCCTGAACGTCTACTGAATGCGTCATGACTATTGCATTCTGGGAAATGTAGTTACACTGCCCGCTCACTCACTCTCTCTCTCTCTCTCTCTCTCTCGATTCAACACCAAGACGAAAGTAAACATTACAAATTGTACTCACGTTATTAGTTGGCTTCAGTGCAGGTAAACATTTAAACTGCAGTTAATCCGGTTTACTTTAAACAAAGCGCTAACTGTTTCACGTTACTTTAGCTTGCAGAGTTTGTGGACACGTGCTCAGGGTATTAGCTACATGGCTGCTAATGTTAATGTTAGCTGCTGCTAACATTCCTGCGTACTGCAATAACATTGTACAATAAATCACCTCTGGCCAAATCAATCACAAAGCTATAACACTGTTACTCTGTTGTTTGTTTGTTGTTTGGTTAAATCTTTGCACTACTGTTTAGTTAATTTAATATTATTCTATTTTATTATATTGTGCATTTGATATTTAATATTTTTACTCTGTTATTTTATTGATCTATAAAGGCTCTCTCTCTAATGTTAATGTTTGCTTGATCTGAGTTTAACTTCCCTTCTGTCCTCTCCCTGTGACTGTATTTGCGTGCTTGCAGTTCACTTTACGACCGTTAAGGGACGCCTACAAACATTTCCATGGCAACTATAAGGTTCACCGTGGTAAACAGAAGTGTCCTGCTGTGCAAGACAAAAACGAACAAACCCCACATCTATCTGTTACGGATTTTTGACAATGGAGAAAATATGTCTCGATAAATCAGCTCTACAAGCGGTCGATGACTACTGGGAGTACAAAAGGTTTGTCCCAACATTAGACTGTATGTTTTTAGTATATGCCCATAAGAATTACTTTTTGTATTGGTGGTTTTGTCTTTTCAAGGATTGTGGGTGATGATGATGGAGGACAACTGTTCACTCCAGAGGAATATGACGCGTACAAGAGGAAGTTGCTCCCTCAGCGAGTGAAAAACAGGCTGTATGTCAGCTTTGGCGTTCCAGGAGGCATCGACTGCAAACTCATTGGTCCTGAGACACGGTGCTTCTGTACACATAGGTAGTGCGATCCTCGATAACACATGAAATCAAGTGTCATCCCCTTCTCGCCACCACACACACAGACTTACATGCATAAACACATTTGTGATTAATGTAACTTTGTTCAGGTACAAGCAACACAAGACCGACTTTGAGGTGGTCCCCTCTGAGCGGCCCCTAGCCCTACCATGCCAGGTCAGAGGGTGTCATTGTTCTGCCTACCAGTATGTTCCCCAGATTGGGCCAAATCCTGTCCGCTGCAGGTGCAAACACTTTCCTCAGGATCACAGTGAAGCTACTGGCCACTTGTGCAAAAAGTGTGAGTATGAAATTACTACATTTAAAGAGAGCAGTTTCATTCTAACCGCAATTAACTCTAGCATCTTACGCATATGGAGTCACATATACAGTTCATGTTCAAGATGAGAATAACATTTTTCAGGCAGTTCCTGTTCTGGGTTCAAGAGCCCCTACACCTGTGGGTGTGGTCAGCCCAGCTCTGCCCATCAGACGCTGGTGAGTAGAGTCAAACAATAAACACAGATCCTTGGCTAATGCTGGACATAGATTTCCCATATTACTACTGTTTGTTCAGCTCAATTTGAAAATCACTTTTTGTTTTTTGTCAGGTTCAGACTAAACTAGAGAGGGAGGCACGTGGTCAGCCTGTAGGCAGGGACGTTCCTTATGCTGCCATGGGGGGGCTGACGGGGTTCAGCTCCTTATTGGATGGTTATCTCGCTTTGGAAGCCAGCGGCTCAGGTGAGAACCAGAAAAGTAGCCTATACAGTATGTGACGATGTAATTTGGAACGGAGAGACGCAGCAGAGTTGTCAGTTTTAAACTTGTGTATGTGAATGCATGTGTGTGCTATGTGAGAGCTGCTCGTCTCTTGAGGCTCGGTAGGGTGAGTCTGGAACATCCAGCACTTGTAGTCACGAGGGGCAACATCAGCCCCCAGCAAGGACACATACAAGCCATTTTCTAGCTCAGACAATCTTTGATCCATGGACTGTTTTGGTGAGTCGGCCTTCGTTAGACTGTTGGAGAAGGTGTGTGCGTGTGTGCATGCATTGCACCAAAGGAGAAGAAAGTTCCTTTAAGCAGCATGTGAGGGCAGCAAAGAGCAGCACAGCATCAGTGTTGAACAAGCAAGTCTGCAGAGTAGGGACTTGATCCGATCAAAAGGGTCCAGTGTACCCCTTAGATTTTATTACCACATTGAGGTCTGACCCAGACTACATTTGTAGTAGATCTGTGATGATGCAAAAGTCCATGCATTTTGCATTGCTGCAAGGTTATTTAAGATGTACCTCTTTTAAGACATATCTTGAATAAATGGGACGATCGGAGGCGAACATGTAATCAATGGATGTCCAAGTTAAATTTGCAAATGTAATAAGAGTGGACTTCTGCAGCTTTTGAGAAGTAATTTTCATCTCTTCTGAAAACAATGGAAATGTAATTAATGATTGAATGTACAACATTAATTACACTTGTTTTAACCATTTATGTGTGTTTAATTATGTATGATTCAATAGGCTTTTGACTGATAACTCCACAATGTAGCATTTACTTATCACACTCAGTGGTTCTGAGTTAAGAGTTTGGAATCTCGCGTTCAAAAGACTCACATTGTAAGTAGCCACTATCACTTCTATTTTAATGTTATCACTCAATATATGGTGTTATCCTTAATTGGGAATAAGCGATCTTTATTTATGATAAATGCATTTTATATTCATCAGTGACTGCAGATAAATGCATTCTATAAATTACAAGCCTTTACTTTTAACATCTGTGCGTCAGGTCCTGGATTAGTTAATGCTCAAAACATAGATTTAAAATAAGTTTCATACCTGTGAGGTACACAGTATTCGCCGCTGCAACCCGTCACATGATTTTCATAATCTCTGCCTGCCGTATGTTTTTCAGATCAAGACAGAGAAAATGGCTGCCAGCAGAGATGCTCTGCATCAAGGATCAAAGTAACGTCTACTAAAGCATCGAGCTCTGTTCACCGTAAGAGAGAGACCAACAAACTGTGACAAGCAACATCTGTCAAACCGTCCATACTGGGCAATATTTACCATGCAAATAAATCATACACTTCTTCTGATCTGTAACATTTAATCTTAGCTTAAAAACATTGGGATTGTTTCACAGCTTTTAAGTATTTTCTTTTTCAGTGACGTTGTCTGTCTTTGTTAGTGTCGTGACAAAGGGGTACAACCAACTGTCAGCAACAGTAGTTATTAAATCCCACCTAACGACTAAACAATCAACTGGAAGTATATTGATCCAATCAGAGCATGGGGAGCATTACAATGGTGAACCAGATTACCAAGTTTTACTCAGAAATCTGGACTTTTAAGACACATCACACTTTGACAATGCCTGAATACATTTGAAGACTTTCTCATGATGAAATCACATTTGGAGGTAAAGCATATTTAGGAGATGTTCAGTATTTTGGCTGCCGTGTGAGCTGCAGCAATACCATGCATAAACTCATATATATGTCTGTAAGATTAAAAAAAACAATACAATATGAGATTGAGAATATGAAATCCTAATTTTACAATGAGTTATTTCAAACGTATGTATTGAATTACAAGGTCATAACCAGTTCAACATAGAAACACGTAGTCATCTCTATATATAATTCCTCACAGTCATATTTGATACCCTAACTAACCCATACTTTTATTTAGTGCAGTTTTCTAATTAATGCCTCATATTTCTCTCTTGATACACGTTCCGTAAACCGGCCAGTTTACACATCTGAGGTTTGTTTGATTGGTGTTCTCTTATTGAGAGAAAGCCTCCATGGAGGTACGTGTTCTGTGATGAGCGCCGTTTTTAATTAGCAGATAGATGTACTGTCGCCGATTGATTAATCCCATTTCTCATGGTAGATCAGCAGTGATGAGAGCCAATTTAATCCATGCAGTGAATGGAAATTGAAGCAGGTCATGTTGTCTCCATTGGTGGCCCACTTTCTAACGTCTTTAACTGAGAAATAAAATGAACAGGGATCTCAATGAGGACTGCGAGGATGGCAAGACAAACTGGATCAGCATCTACGCTGGTGATGGCCAGTGCATCTCAAGTCACCTGTGTCGTAATGTAAACATTACCCCGAGGGAACTTGGTGTATGTTTGTGCGCGTGTGTTAGTGAGCTGAACAGGTGGTCTCGAGGGAATGGAAGGGCTACGTCTGAAGGATGGCATGGATGCACCTGGGTCTCTGCATGCAGCCGGGTGCTGAAGAGGAAGCAAGTGGAAGGGATCCCATCTGAAAGCTGACACTTCAGATTCAGTGTGTCTCTACGATGACCATGGTATCAGGTTGCCCCAACATAAAGTATGTACACAAACATTCAGAGCGGCATACATACTTTAAACCAAACATGTTTCCTCTTTGCTACCCAGAAGAGCTTTGTTGACAGAAAGAATCAATCATCTTTGAAAGAAACACTTGACCTATTTGCTGCTTTCTCGTGGACATTTTTACTCCCAGAGAAAAACCCATTAATTTAAAAGGTGAAGGCCTGACAGTTAGTCAGGCGCAATTACAATTTAGAGTAATTACCTCTCCATAGCAACCCTGTTTAGGAGGCTACAAGTAAATTACTTTGGCAATGAATTGGAGCGAATGACTACTACACTTCCCATATCCCCATGGAAACCACGCCCCGCTTGACTGACACATTCAACACTACGAATCAAGAAGAGAGCACAAAAGATTAAATTGGCAATTACTGTGCAAGGAAACACTTAAATACCCCAGTGACAGTTGCGGTAGGCACACCTTGAGACAAAGAACACGCTCCCCTAATTTACCCACAGAGAGAGACGGAGGTAACAAAAACTATGTTAACAAAAACTAACAAACACTATGTTACTCTGACTACTGGATTCAAAAGGTCATGTTGCGTTAACAACTAGTTACCCCCATGTGGCAAAAAAGAATCTGTTATTGCAAATAAGTAAATATCTGAATGACCTAAAGGTCACATAATGCTTCAGGGTGTATTTATATAGTCTAATATACAATACTATATTAACAGAATAATTAACACAAGCAGGATTTATCCGACAGTAACACAATACTATTTCCAAATGCAAAAATGCATTTGTTTTTAATGTAATAATTATTGTGCACATATCATAACATTACTGTAAATGGACATCCACTGAATTACTTAATCTCTCCCATCACAGCTTTCTTTGGTTGCCAAACTTCGAATCAGGTTTTCATTCAATATGGACCACGATGCTACTTTCAGTCATCAACTAAAATTCTCAAATCAGACTCAAATACCAATATTCTCTTTCCTCCAACACTCTTCTGATTATCAGAAGAAACAGCCTGTTTCCTATTTAGGACAGATCTTACGCAAACAAAATACAGCTTCTTCCGTTTCTAAGAAGAACAAAAAACCCATCACAAACTCCTAAAAGCGAAGCACAATCCTTCGTATGACTTTGACACATTGGACACATTGTATGTGTGTGTGTTGCCTCTCTTTTGTGGTAGAAACAGTGGGAAATTGACAAAGCAGCGACTTCATAGAGGCTCTGCTTCGATCCCCTCCGGTGTCGACAGACTCCGAGAGGGAGATGGAGAGCGGGTCGTGAGAAATAGATTTCGCTTTTTCACAAAGCACAGTGATACCAAACAGAATGGGATGTTGTATCGCTAGGTTAAATCAATACTAATGTTTGCCTAATAGAAGTGTGTTTAAACACATGCAGCCGCATGCACTCGCTCACACATATACACACACTAATGGAGTTCATGTGACCAGAAACACACACACATGGCATACTGTAGGTTTGGAATTAGTGCTAATAATTCTTGTTTGTATAGAACAGTGATATCAGTGCCACGTAGTTATAAGGTGCTTGTAAATGGTTCATAAATTGTCCTATTTTAAAAAGGACCAAGTCAATAAGAAAGAGTCGTATGGTTTCCATTTTACAATAAGCGTCACATCTGCTGTTATAAATCAAGTTATTACGTTTTTCAGAAGCTTCTGTAAACTAAATTTAAGAGCAGCCCAAAAAAACAGCCAACCGTGACCACATCAATTTGATGGATCCTTAACTCACCCTAAAGACGGGACCTGGTCTGGAGTTCACCAATTGGATATTAGTTTAGAATCCTGCTAAACTAATATCAAGTACAAATTACATCAAAATACTTGAACGACTTATCAATGAAATCTAAATGCAAAGTTTCACATCACAGTCATTACATGTCTGTTAAATGTAAAGCTACGGGCAGCAGCCACATAGCTTAAAATGTATTTCACGCCCCTTCACGCTCTGCCTGAACACAGTAAAAAGCCCCTTATTAAGTAAACAAAGATGCAACATGTTAATTAGCTTTAATGGTGCTGGTAGGCAGATTGTGTTACCTTTGGACAAAGCCAGGCTAGCTGCTTTATGCTACGCTAAGCTAAGCTAACAGACTGCTGGATGTGCCTCTACATTACGTCACACGAGAGTGGTATTGATCTCTTCATTTAATTCTCAGTTAGAAAGCAACCAATAATATGTCTCAAAGTTATTCCTTTAAAGCACTTTAAACGTTGTGCTCTTACGTCAGGCTAAAAAAGTATTATGATTAATATCCGTCTTGTCTCAAGAATTTAAAGGGTCTTAAACAATACAATTGCTGATCAGTAAAGCATTAATACATCACTTACAACTTGAACTTCAGAGCTATCCCTAATTATAATACTGCACGTAATTAAAATAGCTGCAGCTTCAGTGTGAGGGTGTAGTGTTCTCCTTGTGAGTATGTCCTTGAGTGTTTCTGCGCACAGAAATCAAACATTATGCACCTGCATAGTACATTTAAATCTGTAATTGCATTTAATTATCAGAACAAGTATTTGGAAAAACTCAATGGGTGATTGACAGCAATGTGGAAAAAATGTGTTCTTTGCGACACACTGTTGAGAATTGATGCTTTCAATCGCTTTCTACTGCAGTTAATTAGCTGGACTGCTTAAATCATACTTTCCCTCCATTATCAGGTCCCTCGGTGGTGAAGCTTGCATCTGGCATGGTGTCTAACATGCTGGTACTCTTCAGACCTTTGCTAAATAGCAAAAAAAAAGGGCTGTCAAAATCGTATTCAACAGGCATATTAAAATGTTGAACCACTTTGGCCATCGTGACGTCCTTCTTCACTTGTGTTGTGTTTAAATACACACATTTCTCCATAAACATTTAAAGAGGTCCGTAAGGAGTCTTTTTTCTTTTAGGAGTTTTATATGACTATATTTAAAAATCTATTTAAAATGAATACAGAGCAGATGTAATAATACTGATAAACAACACTTATATAAGCTTAATTAGCACCTGAATGTATGTTAATTATTATTATGTCATGGAGGTTCAACAAACACGCCAACACTCTGACATGACCATGACACATCCAGACTATTGTGGTCTCACATCGGTCACAACAGTTATTAAACTAAAGTTTAGAGCCCTTTGACGTGGTTATAACTTTCATCAGGTTTCCTAATATCAAGGCTCTGGACTCTGACCTGCACACCTGAGCCGAACCAACCTGTCACAGCGTGGTGGCTCGACCTTCTGTTCATCTGTCAATCAAAAGACCTTCTATGATGTCACTCTTGACGTGACATTTGTGCTGCGTTCGCCCCCAGGAGCAGATGTGGCAGAGACACATTAAACACACACAGACAGACACACACAGATCACAGAAAACAGCGAGGAACATTGAGAGAAGACGTAAAGACAGGTACACGCCGAGACTGGGACATTATTTCTTGTCATTTCCTCATTGAGCAGTTGTCAGTATCGTATTTACTCTGAACTGAGAGTGGAGAGGAGAGAGCTTGTGTTCTTTGAGATGCTATATGGTTCAGCAATTGCCTGTGAAGGCTGTCAATTAATGTCAAAGCCAAAAGAAAGGAAAAACTGTTCGGGAAATGGCTTCTCTGAAGTGATGATAGCTAATGGTTCAGAGACGTGGGTAGCAGAAATGATACTTACTTGGATGGGATGTAATGTATTATATTGTTGTAGTGTATGGAAACAACATTGAATCAGTAATAACAGCAAAAATATATATATTTGATTTAACAATGCAACACAGCTCAACTCAAGATAAAATATTTGGCAATCTGATTGTTTCAGTTGATTTAATTATTGACAAAGATCCCTGAAATATGAACCTAATATAAGGACCTCTTTTTACTCAAATCACCTTCAGTTTGAAGCTGCAGCCCACGTAGCCAAACAGGGGGTTGCCGATGCTCTATCTAAGTAATAGTAGTGCTTGCTTACCAGAAGTAACATACTGTCACCACAGCACAATAGCGTAGTAAAAAGCAACAATTTAGATGTCAGACGTCTGTGTAAAAGAGGAGTAATAGCCAAGAAAGAAATAACCAAAGCTGTATGCGATTTATCCTTTTTGACGTGTCTTCTCAGTCCGTTTTCATGCAACCGCCTGATAGAGACCATACGGGCCGCCTGCTTGTCAGTATTTTTGCTTTTACAGTTGTGCACACTGTAAATTTGAAAAGTGTGATTCACAGCGGCGGAAAATTACAGCGAGCCTTTTCATCTTATCAAATCTGGGAAGAGAAGTTATTTTCCAAACCAGGCGGCTGATGAGAGGAGGGGAAGACAGATTTACATTTAAACAGCTTGCTCTCTAAAGGAAATGATTTCTGACAACGTCAAACCAAGCTCCAGGGAAATTATCTTAAACGGCATTTACCGAAAAGGTGCTCGATTTAGAGCAGCAATGTATTTTCTGTTACATTGATTGTAGGTATTTCGATTTTTCAAATTAGCGTAAACAACCGGGACTGTATTGGAGATCCTCTTTGTGCTGCACAGCAGATTTCTCCCTAAATCTGACCTGGTTGTCAGAGCCGTTTTAATTATAGAACATGTTTTAAATCTTTAATAAATTACAATACAAGCTGAGACTGATACCACCCCAAGCATGGACTAATCCACTGTATGTGTAGCAGTAGATTAACTCAGGAAAAAGCTGCAAACACTGCAAATTTAGGAAACGCATCTTCCAACTGCATGGTCCTAAATTGATTTTGTTGATTACTTTCTTTTACTGTTTGTTGTTTGCACATTTTTAACTCACTTTCAATACGTACTTCAAAGGATAAGACTCACCTTGAGCCACCAAAGGGCTCACGCTGTAAAATGCATTGAAGAGGGTCAAGGTTGTGTTATGGTCACAATAATTTCACTAACGTACCACAATGAATGTGGTGATTCACTGACGTTGAGCTTTCAACATTTCATTTAATCTGCAAAAGCACCTCTGACATAAGTTATATTTGTGTGGTTAGGATCTGTTTTCTTTTCCTAAAGTTGTTTTATCTACAAAGCTTCTCCTTCTGACAGTCTAAAAACTGTTTGGGTGATGGTGGCAACGATCTGTTCAGAAAGCTTAAATCCATCCGTAAAGATGTGGATTTGTCTGTGTGTGTTTCCTAATCCACTCTGGGACGAGCATATTTCGTTTAGGATTCATCCACTGTGTTGTTAACATTTTGCTCCAACTAAGGTAACCAGCAAGGGCCATGAGAGTAAACTGAAATGAATAGTCAGTGGTGCATTATTTAGCTGTAAGCATCAGTGAAAGGACTGTGACCATGCAACAATACACATGATCTGGAAATTGCTGGGGCTCTTGGGATGATAATGTGCAGTCTTCCACTATGGTTAACATCTTGGATTAGAATACATTCACGTTCCCTGGACATTTACATTTTTCCAATTACCTGCAAAATGCATGCTAAATTAAAATAGTACACATGGTAACATAATAGCCTGTCCAATTAGACGCGTGAGGCAGTTGTTTTGCACATGTTACCAAGGTAGCTTGAGCATTTTGCATATACTTTGCCCGAGGAGAGCCTCACAAAGCCTGAAGACTGAAGACTCCTATCACTTGTTCTCAGCTGATACAAGTATAACCCAACATGGCCGCTTCTATTTTCGCCTTTCTGCTTCAGGGATCGATGAGTTGTGCAGATTTGGTACAACCTTAAGCTGTCACCTGTGTCTTCAACACTGGAGCTCATACATCTATTAGACCACCGAGTTCAAAGTCACTTTACTCAGTCTGGTGTTTAAGCAAGCGTGAACTGACCTGTCAACTTCGTCTACGTGCTTCATGCATCTGCTTCATTCAGACACTTTCGTAGCCGCAAGCTTTAAAAAGGTGTTATACCTATTGAAGTGAGCCACTGAGTGTGTTTGTGTGTGTGTGTATCTCCTGAAGAGGACTAGAAGTTGTAATTCCTGCCTGCGATCATCATGATTCGGTCATGACTTTGTGCTCCATGTTCTCGCACTCGTGTCTCATTCCTCATCTCCTAACATCCTGTGCGATACAAAAAGCCCTTAACGCATCCTCTGCGCTACTTAAAAAGCAGCACTGCTGAAGAATGCTGATTTTGATAGATTATATGGCTGCGAGCCGATATACAAAAGGATTATGAATAGGATGTAAATGAAGCACTGGGTGATACAGATTCATTTGAAGTGCTATTTGGGTTTTCTTATTAAGAGGGTTTCTAGGAGATTGGGCTCTTCACTGACGTGTCTTGATATTCATGTTAGGCCTTTTGTTCACGTTGAGTGTCCCAGTCTCTCTTTCCTGATGAACGAAATTAGTGGACCGATTCAGGCAAACAGCGAGTCAAAAAAAATGGGGGCTCATGTGCATGCGAGTCTGTTTGAGATCTTTTTTTATTCCCGATCACCCGAGGCGTCCTTATTGGAGCGTCTTTTGGTAAGGAGGATTCATTTGAAGTTCGCCCAAAGTGTCACATCACTGCCATTCTTTTTTTGCCCTCAGGTGGGATTATTGATCTCATTATGCAGAAGAATCGCTACTTGATTGTGAAATAATGTTTCACCGTCTTCCTCACAGTGACGCCTCGTAAACACCAAAACAGCACACTCAGCATGTGTGTATCAATCTGTTTAGCATGTGAGCATTTGAATGCCACAGTTATTAGGAGGGTTTGTCTCTGGCAGATGTGTGTGTTGTTCCTGTTTATGTACATACACACACACACACACACACACACACACACACACACACACACACACACACACACACACACACACCTGCATCTGAGACATATAATATAATCTTACATACCTCAACACAATTATTGCATTAACAACACAGTAATTTAGTTCAGTAATATTTCCAAAGTGCTTAACAGTGAATTTGTTGTGAATTTACCAGACTTTCTATGATCACTACAATATATATATGCAACTTATTGGTATAACCAATAACCATTGGTTTGAGTCCTAAAATATTATTATAGCAGCTTGATTGGCCACATTCTTTAAAAAAACGACTTAATCCCTAATCCTTCTTGACTCATTGTGGAAAAAGGGGCTTATTAACTGATTCTAATTTTAGTTTGTGTTATTCTACGTCTTTTAAATTCGTGTAAACACCTTTTTTTTTTTAAAAGCACGCTGATGACAGCATCACTAGTGACGTTCACGTGAAGAAAGGCAGAGACTTGCGCTAAACGGTGCGCAGCTCTGACGCGTATTTCTGCAGCGCGTCTGGCGCTCACAGATATAAAACCCACCGCGCAACAAGCGCCCAGAAGAGCAGAAGAGACACCTCAGGACAGCTGAATTCTCCCTCGAATCCTCTGGGAAATGTAAGTACCTTGATATTTGACTTACAAAAACCTTGACTGTTATTGACAGGAAACTTATTTAAAGTCTCTAGACATGAATCTGCTAGTTGCATCTGCAAAAGTTTCATTTACATGTTTGTTTGTTTTTACTACCAACAAGACATTTATCCCTCAAGCAATGTCCTCCTCAGCAAGAAACCTACTCTCAATAAATAACAATTCATCTAAAAACAGAACAGGACATTTATTAAAGCACAGTGGAACAAGTGTCCAGAGATGTGGCACTGACCTAACAGTTTTTTTTTACTTGTTTCTACTCGACCAGATGCATCCTAACGTGGTAAGCTGGCTGGGGACTCTGGGGTTCCTGCTGTGGGCGCTGCTCTGCCTGGGCGCCCTGACGGAGGGATACCCGGTGAAACCGGAGAACCCTGGGGATGACGCCCCGGCGGATGAACTGGCCAAGTACTACTCAGCCCTGAGACACTACATCAACCTCATCACAAGACAGAGGTAGGCGGACTAATTGCACCTCTCTGCAAAGAACAGAATCGAACAGAGAGTTTATTAACAGAGCTGGAGTCATTTAACTTCCGTTTTTATAACGATTACCAGGAATACTTCGCAATATTTCTTTCTCCTTAAATTACTGGATTCACATTTGTCCACTTGCTGGTAGCTTCCCCACATTATTCTCTATTTAATTGTATTCTCCAATATAAAAAAAAAATGCAACCACCATTGAATATAATGAGATGACTGCTATCAGATAAAACATTCTTTTAATCAAGTGGTGCTTCATATTGTTACACTAGCCATTTTCTTCAATAGCCGTTAATACTGTACCAGCTAAAAGGTTATGCAGAGTAGGAGTGCAGGTGTTGGATTGTTTATTATCATGGCTGCGAGGCATACAAAAAATATGTATATTTAATTTGAGAAAATAATAAATTCTACAGTTTACTAACAATGGTCTTTCCCCAAGATTTGGCACTTTCTATTATGTTCTTGACATGATAATCTGAAAAAATTAACTGCAAACTTTTCACATCAAACAAATCCAAGTTTTGCCTATTCGAGCTGCAGGTTTTTTTTACAGCTTGTGACAGAGCAGGGAACACCCGCTGCCCACCTGTAGAACCACCGGAGGGGAAATGACTGCCATGCCAGCATGGCGTGTCTAATCACCCACAAATTTCAGCTTTCTTCTGAATGTCAGGGGGCTTGCATGCCGGCTGCAGGCGTTAAGGCACCCAGGGGTTCAGGCACGCTGCACAGCTTATCATCTGAGGGGCAGAGAAGGAAATATGACCACCTGCAATGCAACTCCTGTCTGCCCCTGCAGGGTCTCGGTCTGACTGTATTCAGTCTTCACTGAGGTTTTAATTGGATTTATGACAAAGTAATATGTCACGTTATGTATTTCTCTGTGCTCAATTCATCTCTCTCTCTCTCTTTTTTTCTCTGATGTTTTTTGACAGCCAAAAGGTTCCATGTTGATGCTATACCCTTTCAAGTTCTGTCCGTCTAAATGCCTGTCACTCCGTCTCTTTCTTTGTCTCAGGTATGGAAAGAGGTCCAGTCCTGAGATTCTGGACACGCTGGTCTCAGAGCTGCTGTTGAAGGAAAGCACAGACACGGTCCCACAGTCAAGGTGTGTGTGTGTGCAAAACTGTCAGTGTGACATTGTCGTAACTCGCAGGAAGCTGACCTTGTCCTCTGCTTCTCTCTCTCCAGATATGACCCTTCATTTTGGTGATGTTGTCAACGGGGTTGTCTCCACCTTCACTGCCGCTGATATTCTGACCTCTATGACCACCCTGCCTCTGCCCCTTTTACCTTTATGAGCCGTATATCCAACCCCTCCTCCCTTACCCATCAGCTACAGTCACAACTGCTTATACTATTGTAAATAGTTTATTCAGAGTTATCATGTGAAACATAAAAGTCAAGTGGGAGAGGGAATGCTGATTGTGTTGTATAATTGTGCTATTAAAGATTCATTGTTTGAAGGAATGTATTTCTTTGATTCTGTTTTGATAGATGAAATGGTTTTAAACTGCAGACGCTGTACTCAAACTGTTACGAAATGTCAAAAGTACCTGAGCACACTTATGGGGGCAAATTGAGCAACGATTGATGGCTGACATTGTATTATATCGTCTATGTGATTAATTATTTGATATATAAGGTCACTAAGATGTCAGTTTAGAGAGAACATTGGTCCTGAATGCTCCGCTGACACATCCCAGGCACTGCTGGCTTGACGTCTTCCCTCATGATGAGATCAAGTTGACTTGCTGTGGCGCACCTCGCCTTCCAGCTCAAATCCATGTAGCAGCTAATGTAACTCTATGACACTGGATAATGAGGCAAAAGCCCATTTAAACTGGGCCTAGCGTGCATGAATGGTCCGGTAAAAGCGAATATGGTCAGAAGACATCAGTCAATTTTGAAGCTGCCAATTGTGTAGCTAATGGCGCTCTCTTGTGGCCATGAGGATAAGTAGCTACTCTGAAACTAAATGGAGGGAGAAATGGCATTTCCAGTAGCATTATTGCAATTACACGAGCGGTTAGCCTCCCGCAACATGACATCTAATCGGCCCCATAGAGCACAAAGCAAGCAGTTAAGAGGCACTGCAGACACACAGTCTGCATTGGAAATGAGATAACCCAGAGGACGAAAAAACACATTCACACAGTTATTGATATTCATGTGGTGGTTCGATATTTTATCCCAAGTGTGGAGCGAGCATTCAGTCATTAATAAAATAGTGAACTAGTAGGCCTAACGTTGACGACACTAAACTATGAATTGAAGACTTCGTGGCTCCCTCTCACAGATAACGGCTCGCTTTTATCTGCGGGGAGGAGATAGAAGTAGATGAACAATAAATACATGGCGTCCGGTAAAACTTTCTGTGTTGTTTAAGGGAACTATTTATGCTAAGCATAACCGTTTTTGCGCGTGAATTAGTCTCGTGCCAATAGCCTAGACTTATGTGATATTAACATGATATGTTCCGTAACGTTTATGTTACTCTAGGAACATGTTGTACTTCAAAGCTCTCTTAGTGTTAGCATAAATGTAGCCGTGTAGCTCTGCATATAGCCCGAGGACTTGTGGTTATCAAAACAAGTAACGTTAATCTCAAACTATACTTGTTTAAATAGGCGTATATAATAGTAAGCTGCCCTATAATGCTATCTTTATAGACTATGGGAGTGCAGCGCCCCATTTAGATAAATACATCCCTCCTACTTTAACATCCATAGCCTGGGCCTACGTGGTGCATCTGAAATAACGCTAACAAGTATTTCTGTGAATGGACGAGTGTATGACATTGTGACAGAAAGAAATTACTACATGCTACAATGCATTCACTTAGCGAGGGTTGTACCTCCGCTGCCATTGGTCAATGCTCTATGACGCCAAGGGGAGGGGGCGGGGCGTGTCTGTTTGATTGACGTCGTGTTCTCTGGTAGTCTGCCGCGGGACCAGGACAGACAGCTGAGGGGGGGGGGGGGCCTGAATGTCCAACCGGGACGGTCGGTGGACTACCGCGACCTCACACGCACGACTCACAGGTAAGTCACGGCTCGTGATCATATTTGTGTTTTGAAGGTGTTTGAATTCATTCATCCTCTGGCTTTCAAACGGGAGACAAAGGCACTTTTGCCGTGTTTAATGTGCAGTAGAGTTTGACAGAAGGGCATGTTTGCCCCCAATAGAGTCCGCTCCGCCGTGAGAACAGGCTTTATTCAGACACAGCTCAGTTTTGCGTTGGGGGCCCATAGTGGAGTCCTTTTTCCTTTTCCTGCATATCACGAGGAAGGATACAAGCGGGTGAGTTGTAGCCCCAGTCGTAAGTGTGCGCATGCCACGGCCACAATGGCTCGGATGGGCAAACAAAAAAATGGCCGCACGTGTGGCGAGATCGGTGTGAATTTTACAATTGTCTGGTCAGCCCCGGAACGGCGCAAGCCTTTGACACGGATCCGACGCACGGTCCAAGCGCACGGGTTCCTGGCGCACGGATGTGGCCACGCGTCAGAACCGTGGCGTCGATCCATGACTGGGAAGATATTGGGAAAGAGCTGCAGGTTCTAGTGCTGGCAGGATGGAAGGGGCTGGTAAGCGCCACCGTCCCGAAATGATAGTGTGCAACATTTAAAGGGTGGTGGGCTTTTGCCATCACAGTAACGTGTGCCCCAGTTAGAACATTTTCTACTAAGACTATTGTCTTTTTTTAGGTCTAGAAAAACTTTCACAACAAATATCAGCAAAGCTTTGTTTGTTTTGAGCTGATGCTGAATGGAAGCAGAGATGGGGGGGGGGGGGGGGGGGGGGGGGGGGGGGGGGGCGGTGTTTGGCACAGACTGGCCGACCGGAGACGCAGCCAGACGGTCCTATTGATTTTTTTTGTTTTTGTCTAACTGAGATGTATGAGTGCATCATCTAATAATAATGTACTAATACGATGTCAAAGCCACTTTATGTGAGCACTAAATCGAAAAATGAAACCACTTCTCAACAGACAACTCTCAATGAATCGTGGGACTTGAGTAGCACAGGGTCACTTGGCAAGGTTTACAAGACGTTTAGTCTCGTGCACGTGCGGGGAAAGCCCATGCACATACTGTACATACATCCTTGGGGATCCTTCCTGGGAGGTGCTATATAGGCCACCAGACCACTGAGAGGGGCAGCATGGATCTTGCTCATGGTTCCTTCTCTCTTCCTTCCAATCATGCAATAAGCCATAATTGGATTTGTTGAATCTAATAGGAGGAACAAAAGGAGTAAGGGAAGGAGACAGAGACAGTTTTATTAGAGTAAATCTGCAGTCACTGGGCAGGATAGTAAGGATGAGCTTTATTGTTTGACTGAAGTTCGTGGAATAAGGCACAAATAGACTTCTCAGCCCTCATATGTATTTCCCCTTCCTGTCAGCAGAGGAAAACATAAAGTAAAAACACACGCTCCCGATGTCAGAACTGTTTGAGAGTTGTCAGTGAGTCATTCAGAGACTAAATCCAATGCTTAAAAGCTTATACTTTTCCATTATGAATACGCAGCTATATGGGAGAGATGGTATACAGGAAAAAGTAGGGAGGGGTTGAGCAAGAGAGAGAAGAAGGAAGGGGCACACACACACACACACGCACACATGGACTGGAGTGACTCACACTTCCCAGCTATGTACAAGAGGATCGCTATCTACACACCTTAAAATCAACCCTCCCTGCATCAGGCTGCAACACCCTACATTTAACCCATTTCTGACCCCATCACAGTTATCAAGAGATGATTGCCTCTCTGTCAGGAAAGAACACACCTAAATGACTAACCGGTACAGCGAGGAACATCTCAGGGGAAACTTCGTGTCGGAATTGCTGCAAGGTTAATGTTTTTGGCAGTTTTTTGCTGCAGCCTATAGTGATGATTCACCGGGTTTTTGTCCATCACTGAAGCCTTAAAGAGGCACACCACTGCAGACTAACAATAACACTATCCATAATAGTTTTGTTTCACACAGATACACCTCCTTTTGTCTTTCATCTCCTAAATGAAGACATGCAACTGTGATGCAACGCTCTGATAAAACCTTAACAGACAGATAAAGCTGGTAAAATAACGACGCATGTGATATAATCATCATCATTCCTGCAGAAAAGTCCTCTGCTGATGAGATTATTTAAGAGCAAGATGTAAGCAGCTCAAAGTCACGGTCATTTAAACTTGTAGCAGCACCAGATAGTATAATAATCATTTGAGACTCATTTATTTTCCTTATCTCTTCCCCTCTCTCTCTCTTTTCACACATTTTCACCACCATCTTTAAAGTTAAGTACTGTTGCATCACTTCGCCCTCCCCCATCCCCTCCCCATCTTTCTCTTGATACTAATGATACTGAGAGGAAGCAGGCGCAGTCATGTGCCGGGTTAGATTATGTCAGGAGGAGGTGCTCATTATTAAGATCACCGAACGTTCGGTTTCGGACAACCCACGGACGGCCGTGTAATTATATCGTCCCAAGCTGCTGCGGCAAAGCACAAACACCCAACAAGCTGCAATATCGCAGGCGACGAGGTCATTGTCGGTGATGCGGATGATGCAACAACTGATGCCTTTGTGTCAAATTGTGGAAATTCAAATTGCAGCGTCAGGTGAAGAGGAGAGGTAGCATGAATCGGCAGAAAAAGGGTGGACACCGCTTACATTCTAATTCAATCGTGGGAGATTTTGGAGAGACTGAGGTGATTTAATGACCTTTCTGTAGACAGCACCATCAACAGCCGCAACAACAGGGTGGCGACTGGTTAGAGGACATGGTTATGGTAAATATTCTGCAGATATTAATCTGCTACAACGGCCATCTTGGGGGAAGCAGTGTAATCCTCATATTGGGCGGCCGTGTTAACACACACAGAGTGACCTAGATAGGGTTTGTCTGGAGGCAGAGGGTGATGGGTGTGACGCAAGACAAGATGGAGTTGGTTAATTGCTGGCGGTGATATGAATACACACATCTACATCCGAACACATGCTCCCTTGAATCTCTTGTGCCCCGCTAGCACTCACTACCACACTGGTGTCGTACGGTATGCTCCAGTTCAGCGCTCAGGGAAGTTTAATAATCGCCCTTTGCTAACCCCTGGAGTCGGCCAATGGAGTGACATCTGGGCTTCCGGGCTGGACAGAGCTCACTGGCCTCTTTTGTGATTCTCAAGTCATCGAGAGGAACTGAGAGCGACGGCTGCCCTGTGCCCCCGGCTCAGTGGTGCACGGGAGGGAAAAGTTTTTGTCAGGCCGAGAATAGAGGTGGAGAGAATATATAGACACGGATTGAATGGTTTCTCCAGGTCGGACGCCCTGTGGGCTCGACTCTGTGCGTGTGCGTGTGAATTTCTCTTTCATGACCATCTGGGATGTGGCGTCCTCCATCTGAGTACTTCACATTCACAGAGTCTGAGGTAGAGTGAGATTTCCCCGCCGCTAGCGTGACTAGAACTGGAGGAATTAAAACCAGCCTGTGGATGCTCGGCCATGCTTTTAATAGCATGCACACACACGCACACACACACACAGGTTTACATGTGTGAGACAGCAATGATGTTTTGTACAAAAACAAACCCTCTGATCCTTCCGTAATCCGTAGAGTCGTCCATCATCTGAGTGCTTGGCAACCAGCGGGCACTCAGAGGACGTTTGTTGGCTTGTCCTTTCCCACACCAGCCAATGGCAGCCGAGATCGCACAATGACCACTTCCTGTGATTTTTCCCTCTGGTCTCAAGAGGAGGAAAGAGCGGCCTACAGTGATGGTGATTTAAGGACATCAGGGGGGTCCTGAATCCAGGATGCATGCTCCGAGTTTATATCGGTGTGAAAAAAGGTTGACTTGGCTGGTGAAATGTTCTATTGCGCGTTGTAACCCAGTTCCTAGTCCAAGTGCACATATACACAATCCCTCCAAAAGCTAATTCTCAGAACGCTATCATGGACATTCAGATGCAAAAATATATAAATACGGTGCAACCATCGTAAGAGGAACTAGTTACCTGGCAGTTACAGAGGTGTTTGCATTCGACGAGCTCTCACACCAACCCTTTCTCTCTCTTTCTCATCTGTTCCCTCTCATCCCCCCCAAAGACGAGAACCTTTTCCCCATAACTCCGTCTAATCATGACTCCCAGTGTGTCTTTGATCTCCTCTTCCCTCTCTTGATCTGACTCCCTGCTCTGACTCCCCTGAAAGTCTCCCAACTCCCCCGACTCATTTTTTATTTATTCCCCTAAAATCAAGTTGTGACCTTTCCCTACTTATACTGCAAGGATTTCCACCTCCTCCATTCTCTCCTCCCTCCCCTTTTTTTGACCCTTCATTGGACCGGCCCGGCTCCTGCTGATTTGGTGAAGAATTGCACCGGTGGCTTTGCCTCCATTAACATTCTTCGAAGGGATATCTTTCATTTCCAATGAGCGTGCCGAGCCTGATTGTAATCTGCGTTGCATAATGAATCGATCTCTCTCTCTCTCTCTCTCTCTCTCTCTCTCTCTCTCTCTCTCTCTCTCTCGCTCTCTCTCTCTCCCTTTCTCTCATACGATAATTCGTTCCAGTGTGATGGGTGAAAAGACCCCAAAACAGCATCATGGGCTATTAGCAAAGCGGTGTTGAGATGTCCCCCATGTGCTGTAATCACCTTGTAAACTGATCGCTTCCAGGAGACACTGGGTTGATGTGACAGAGATCAGAGAGGAGCTTAGAGGTGTCTCTAAGGTGGACGGTGAAATATCCTCCTGAGTGTGTCTCAGAGTTTATACTAATATATTCATATTCTGAACTGTAGCAAATTCAGTGGATGCTTTTGTGCACTTTTTATCGGCAGGTAGAGCCTGCGATTTTTTATTTATTTATAGGATCATCTTTCCAGCCACCTTGCTGTTCCTCCTTTCCTTAGGGCAAGAGCAAGAGGCTGAGAGAAACGAAGCGTTGAAGAGTGCTAACCTATTGTTTTGTGTGTGATTGCAGGCATCAGTCATTTGTAATGACACTATGTCATTGTTTTTTTTGCTGGCTTGCATTTTCTAATGGTCCATTTATTTCGCAATGGCTGTTCAGAGCAGCATAGATGGGTTTGGCAATGCCAGACTCTGCAGTTCTATGAGACAGATGATGTTTTAAACATCAGGAGTAGGGTCCTTCTAATCCACAGTCAGAGTCCCTTATGAATAGAAATAAAAAGAAAAAAAAATTTCCGATGAAAACCATGTTATACTGTTAAAAGCTCCAGAACAAGTAAGTGGACCTTGATTTGAGATTTTTTTTGTCAACTAATTCAGATTATGATTTTTGATTTAAACACATATCTTTTGCAAGGATCCTTACATTTTCACGATAGAGGTTTTATTTTCTTTTTCAAAGAATTGTGACCGAGATACAAATATTTTACTTGTTTTTGCTCTCTGGTGGATGAACTATGAGGTTCAGTTTGGCATTTCTCTACGGCATTTTATTATTAACATTCCTTATCGGCCAACATATACAACAGCGATACATCTTCAATAAGCTAATACCGGTTGATATGTTGGCCTGTCTTGTTCTACATGATACACATATAGAAGGTGTGTATGCCTGTGTTCACAATTGAAAGTGAGGACCGAGTCTTCCTGGGAATGAATGGATAGTGCTTTGTCATCACTTCCAGAGAATATTGGCCATTTACTACATTGACGGCGCAGTGCCAGCTTATGATGCAGACATCCTTGAATGGCTGAGGACAATGAATCGTCCTGGATGACTCTTTTCATTGCTCTGAACCAACAACGGCCTCAGTGTGCAGACGAGGCTTGCAGAAGACGGGGGTGACATAGATAGATGCAACCGATAATCCACTGGGAAAAAGACAGAGTCATTAGATGTGTGTGTGAGGGATGAGCACGATTACGAATGTGAACGCTCAAGCAAGTCTGCGTTTGAGGAATGATGAAAAGCGGTGGGCAGGAATGCAAGCCGGACTGAATATTTGTGTCTCATACGGATGAACAAACGTTCATGCATATCTCCGTCTCTCCAGGTCTTCACAGTTGACTGATGAGCAGCCAGTAGGACCAAGGTTGGGCTACATCGACTGGCACAGGTAAACACAACTTCCTCCCCGCCTCTTTCTCAGTACTGAATCACTAGAGACGTTTAGGCGCACGCTCGCTGCATGCTAACATGATTTTGTCAGGTCAGTGGGAGGACTGCCTGTCTTAGAGGCAAGGATGCGCTGATCACTGCTCTTAAAAAAAAACATTTTAAGGAAGTAAGGACGCAACTGTCCATGTGGATTACACAGAATACTTTCCCTGTATTTAAAGGGCCATGCTAATGTTAGTCTAAAACTGTGAAATTGAAGTTGCAGTTTTATATAAAACAGATCTGTATATCAACATTTACTGCCTGTGAATCTTACCCAACTATAGCTGGCAGAAAGCACTTCTTTTTCATTATTGGTCGTTTTTGGGTACCGTTACATTTCTGTCCCTGCTGTTTGTAATATTTGTCGAATTTTGACTCCACATGCTGATAAATATTCTGATCACGGGTACGTCTTTCTTACTCATACGGGCCTCCTGCCTTAAAAATACGAGCGTGCTTTCAATTACAGACAGAATTTGGCTAATTGCTGAGTATTCAATTCATTTGAATCAAACAGTGCAATCTTATTTAGCTCATTGTGGTCTTGGAGCTATTTTCTTAAAGTCTGTGTTAACTTCCCATGATGCTTTGTTTTGGAGAAAACAACACACAGCTGTGTGAACTCAGCTGCCGGCTCTCGTCTAACTATTTTCTAAAGAGGAACAAGGCAGTCATTTTAGAAGAAACTCATGTGTGTGTGATCAACGAACTGTGAACTCCATTTTGTTCTGTGGGTCTTAATTTCAACTAACAGAAATATACTAGAACACTGTATTGATGGCCAAAGAGAAATTCTTCTTTCACTCTGGAGTCAGAGGCAGTGGTTCGCAAACCATCATCAAAACAGACGTAGTGTATCATACTGTTTGGACACTGGATATGGTGGGAGGAGGAAAGAGAGAGAGAGAGAGATCCTGTAATCCCGTGCTTTCGTGGCCAGATTAAAATCCCATGTCGCGGATTGGGGGAGGGGTTGACTGGTCATGTTGAGGATGGGGTGGAGGGAGAGGCGGGGCGGATTAAAGCCTACAGATCTGCTACTTGCACAGCTGTGTCGCTGTGGGAGGGGCCTGTTTTGGGTGACTCTAAACACTGGGATGTATTAGCTAACTCTTTTGTGTTTCCACTGCATCTTGACAGCCTGGCTATTTCTTTGCTATTTTGCAAGGACAACCCAAAACATGTCTGCTGAGCTTTTTGGTGTTATGTTATTATAATGTATCATAAACACTCATGTTTGCATTGGCTTCTTCTTAGCCATAGCGACACAGCTCTAAAAATGGCACTCCGATTCTCTCAATGTACAGAAATATAAATTACAGCAAGCTACATGGACAACCAAGCTAGACAAATAGAGGTAAAGAGGTGTAAAATAGGTGTATACTGTATGTAAATAACAAGGTTCCTACAAAGAAACCAGTAGCTTTCCCAAAAGTATTTCGGCTCAGTCATGCAGCCCCAAAATGTTCATAATCCAGCCAGCACATCCAGGCACTGATGTAGCGAGAAGTAACGTGAAGAATAGAGGCCAAAGAAAAAATGAGAGGGAGGGAAAAAAAAAAGGTTCCCATTAGGCTGAGACATGCTGCGTTAAGGAGGTTTACGACTGCTGAGGGAATACGTACCAGCACAATCTGCACACGCTGAGAGTTTCTGCACATTGCTGCAGCGGGGTGTCCGAACCATGAGCGGAGTGAATGAGAGAAAGAAGGAGGAAAATAATGGGAATGTGAGGTCAGGCCCCCTTCAGTAACACTTATGTAAGATTACTTACATAATGACACCTTCAACTGGTGTGTGTGTGTGTGTGTGTGTGTGTGTGTGTGTGTGTGTGTGTCTTGACAAGTGGGGCAAATCAATTTTGGGTGGGGTCGGAGCAACAAGAGGAGGGGTACTCAAGCAAGCCCTCAACAGCAGGAGAGGATTGTGGGATTATGTGTGTGTGTGTGTTATCAACGGAGGGGGGTTGATGGTTGTGAAGGGAAGGTATTAAAGACAGAGCGGAGGGAGGGGACTGACAAGCATTGAACGCATGTTCACATCTGTGTGTGCTGTCCAGCTTTCGACCTCTCTCTGTCTCTTTTCACAGCTGTCTTTCTGAACTTATCGTAACATTAGCCTCTTCACTCCCCCTCATCCTTTCCACTCCTCTTTCCCTCCTTGTCTCCTAACATCCCCTTATCTTTATCCCACTCTATTGTCGGTCTATTGTCGCTCTCTTTGCTTCTATCGTTCTCTGTCCTCAATCCTCTCTCTCTGTACTCTCTTTCTCTCTGTGTGTTTTTGGGAGTTTAGTGGGTCAGCAGTGCCAGACAAGACGATTGGAGGACAGAAGACATAGTTGCAGAACTACTGGTGGTTTACTAGTGGTTAGCTTTAGCATACTTGTGGCAGCAGAGAGGAAGAAGGAGGTCTTGGCGATGGTCACGGCTATGGAGGATGCCTGTCCCAATGGGGTACGGGAGGAGGAGGAGGAGGAGGTGACGCCCCCGGGACAGCTTGGTGTGGAGGGGCCCCCGGCGGTGCAGTCCACCCAGGAAGCAGATACGTCTGGAGGTGAGGACAGGAGGAGGAAGAGGTGTCACCTGAGAGGGGAGAGACAATGTACGCTTTGATTTTATTTTAATACTTGACATGGAGGCATTGATAGAAGGCAGAATAGTTTGTCAGGTGAAGTGGTTGTCAGATGTTTCAGTTATGTTTAAATGTAGATCTGACAATCCTTTAGAGCAGTGGTTCCCAAACTCCCAAAATGGTCTCATGTCTCCCCACAGCCCTCTCAGATGAATTTAAGTAGCCCTTCGTCATAATTAGATGTTATTCAACACTGTTCATTTTACAAAACAGTATATTCATTGAATTAAACTGTCAATGTTAAGGTTGGTTTGGTAATGTTTGCATTTGTACTACTACCACTCGGTAGTGGCAAAAGCTTGACTTCAACCATTTATCCATGACTTTTAGCCACTTCCACCATGTAGGCCCCTATATGTATTACTTTTAGCTATGTTACCAGTTTATCCTGCTCATTTAACTGTCTATTTCAACCATTTATCAATGAATTTTGGCTAGTGTAAACTGTTTCAACCATTTATTTATTATCTTAAAGTTTTAGCCAACAAATCAACCGTTGACCCATTTCTTTTAGCTAACGTCAACTTTGTCAACCGTTTATTCATTTTCCTAAAGTGTTAGCCGACACTTCAACCGTTGATCCAGTTTTCTTAGCTATTTATTTCAACCCTATATTGAAACCATTCATGCATTATGAAGTTCAGACAACTCAACCATTTATCTATGAGCTTAGTATTTTAACCGTTTATCCATTATCTTAGCTGACAATTTGATCTGTTTATTCATGACTTTTAGCTAGCTGTTTAGACCTCTGCTCCCTCGCTAACTAGTCAGCTAGTTTTCATGCACTTTTAAATGCAATAGGTAAAAACCCACACTTAAATATAACTTGTTTTGGGTGATGTTACTTGTGTGCCAGTAAAGGTGCCCCTCTGATCTTGTCTCGGCTTTACTGGAGAAACACAGTTAGGAATTCTTAAGCAGGGAGGTTCTGCATTCACAGCACACAGTGCTGGTAGCCGTACATATAGACATATGTGGCAGGGGGGCTGTGGACGGGCTGGGATGAGCAAACATTCCCGTGGTCGAGGACGCAGTGACACAATGAGCTGACCAAGTGGGCGAAGGTCAACGGCGAGAGCACAACAACTCGTGATCCAGCTGTTGTGTTGGTGTATTTTTTGAGATTTTGTAGTCCGATCAGTTCAAGTATGTAAGGTCAGTTCGATGCGTCGTTTGAAAATTGGAAAACACATTATTCGTTAAATTTCAGGAGGTCTTACATTGGCTTATTGTTAGTGCGATTTAGTGAGAGTAATCAAGATGGTGGTTTAATGCTTGTTTATGTGTTTGCCCTTTAGCGTGCAGATGTGTTTACTACAATTGCAGCTCTGCTCTGAGACTTTGTGCTTATTCTAGCTTGTGAAACATGGTGTGGGGTCCCCACAGGAACCGAATATCCTGCTCATACATACTCTACTACATGTGTGAACTTAGTCTTGTGCTCCTGTGTCGTCATGCAGTAAATATATTGCTTTATGGATATACAGGTTTAACAGCCTGCAGTGCAGTTTTTAACCTCCCTCCCCTTTTTGTCCTTCTTTAAGAGGACCATAAATATTTAAGGTTTGTTTTTGCATGGAGCCTTGTGTTTATGCAGTCTGTTTGTACTCGGTGCTTATCAAGCCACAGTGAGGTCTTCGCTGCATTGTGAGGTAAATTGCATTTTTTTGCTTTTTTTGCAGCCTACTTCTTAATCATACAACTGTGTGGCTTTTGTATGTATGATGAATGATTAAACGTGAAAAATACTACTCAACCCTTACAAAAGAAGTAAATGCCAAATTCATATTTTCATATACGGCATGTCATGTACAGTCTATGTGTCTAAAAACACACGTGTGAATTGATCATGTGAAATGATGTTTTACACGAGATATTTCATATGATTCTGATTGTATCCTCATATTTTTGTATACGATGCCTTAAATTTCACATGTAAAATACCTGAAACTGCAGATATCATGTGACTGACTGTATTCAAGAGGAATTTATGACATGTGAAATTATGTGATGAATTCACACGTGTTTTTTACTCAAAGGGAAGTTGATTCACATTTTTAAAAGTACACAAATTAAACACCTTACGACACCATTTTTTCAAGGCCACATTTTTGCAACAACAAAGCAGATTGAGGTTTTAGAGTGTAACTTGAGTTCATGACAGAACATGAGTCAAGGTTAAAGATGGTAATCATAGGCTCTTAATCATAGAGTGAACCAACTACACGAGCTGACTGAACATATTCACTACCCACATAAGGGAATGATGACACAGAGAGACACGCACGCACGTTCCCATGCCTTTAAGTGTCTTAGATGGGCTTACATGGGCTTTGAGACCCCGGCATTAGGGCGCTAGCTGGCTGATACCTACGGTCCACACCTCTCCCTCTCTCTGTTTGTGTGCACAGAATACGAGACTCAGCTGAGTTCATTTGTTGCGATTCTTTCGAACAACTAAGAACATTTGAATCCTGGAAATTTTGTGCCTCAGCATATACAACTCATATGTAGGAGCATGTGGGGACAGAGTTTTATCACTGGACTTTTTCCAAACTGAACATATGCAATTGTGTTCATCCTGAATGGAGCAGACGTATTGCAACTGCAGATGGAGATTTAATTTGATCATTTTTGGGGGCCAGGCTGTGTGGTCGGTGTACAGAACTCTGTATTAAGCGAACGAATGGACTCCAAACATGGACATGGTCTCAACATCATTATTTCATATTTACATATGTCTCTTAATTTGAAGCATTTGGGCCTAGTTTTGTAATAACTAGGAAACATGAATTAGAGATTGGTACTGATATCCATAAACCAACATAGTATCGTGTGTGTTTATGTTTTGTGTGACTTTCACGCCTGGCTAACTCTCCTTATCTCTGTTTCTCTTTGTTCATGTCTGTATTTGTCTTATCTCTCGACCCGTGCATCCAGCCATGCTGCAGGTGTTGGATAATCTGGGTGAGCTGCCCACTTCCACGGCCGCCAAAGACATCGACCTGCTCTTCCTGCGCGGCATCATGGAAAGTCCCACTGTACGCTCCCTGGCTAAGGTAGCACACACACATAGCTCAGGGTGAGCAGCTGTGAGCGGACTAACCGCTAGCCACCTCCGAGCACCACCTCGCCCTCACTCTGCTCCCAGCAGTGCTTTGCTTGCTGTGGCTGAGGTGCTGAAGTACAGTAAGGCTTTGACTAACAGAGTGACCATTGCATCTGCACAGATGCATGCTGGGCCTTTTTATTTGTAATGATATTGCATGTATTGCAACACCTCTACACGCAAACCGGTTGCTCTAACACACATGCTCACTGCTGTAGCAAGTCCAGTGAGTTCAGTTTGAGGGCAGCTGTTGTCATTTTCCACCATTCAGTTTATGACTAAACATGAACAAATACTCCTTTGACTTTTAACATTGTAACACGAGGCAGACGGCTTGCTTGCGGAGCAAAATAATCCCAAAGTAAATCAGCTCTTACCTGTATGCACAATCCACTATAATCAGCGATCACTACTGCACAACAAAATGCAGTTTAATTTATTCATGACATCCAAATAAATACTAAGATAACACACAGAGAGCATAACAGAGCAACAACACGTCTCTCCACATGTACCCTCACTGAGCCTCTCTGTCTCCCCCAGGCTCACGAACAGCTGGAGGAAGTGAAGCTGGAGGCGGTGCAGGACAACAATGTAGAGCTAGTGACGGATATTCTGGGCGACATCAACAATCTCCAGCTGAAAGACGACAGCGCGGCCGAACTGTCCAGGATCCTCAAGGAGCCACACTTCCAGGTGAGACGAGGGGCAAACACTCAATCTCACACACACACACACACACACTGGTAAAGGTAAAACAGACATGATTTGTGGAAGTAATTGTCCTGCTTGTGGATTGAATATTGAGTTTGGGAAGTAATGTGCAGGTGGCAGATGACACTATTTGAACCACTTTTTTATTTTTGTCACTTCTTTACATCTTTACATTCAACACCTCACAAAAGCTTTCAAATTATGCTTTTTCATTTGTAAAGCTAAATTAATGCCAGACTTCTGTATTACGTCACTGTATGTATGTGTGAAGAAGAGATTAGTCTTGATATTTTTTTTGTTCAGAAGTTCATAGTAGGGTGAATTGTAAGCTCAGTTTAGAGTTGTAATGTTTTGACTGTAGATACAGTAGCACAGAGCTGATTTTTATTTATCCTTAGACCTACCAGGGGCTTTACACAGGCTCGACCAATAGGATTCAGACTTAAGAGCCCAGCAAAGCTTTTGCACCAATCAGAGGCCTTTCTGTTGTAAGCTGAAGGATAAGACCCTGTTGACCTACTGAGAGTAGAGAGACAGAGCGGGAGGGAGAGACGAGTTGGGAGGAAAAAAAGAGAGAGAATGAGGGAAACAATTATTACATCAAATACACAGTGTGAGTTTACAGACTTGTTTTCTTCACCAATAAATTGCCTGTTTGTCTTAAAAGATATTTTTAAAAGAAGCGCTGGCAGCGTCTCAAAAAACAGGCTTGGATGAAAGCTTGTGGATGGATAGTCAGCAAACCAACAATTAATTGATCAGATTTTGGGGTTAATCCATATTTGGGATTTGAGCCATTAGATGATTGTTTTTTTTTGCCACTATTTAAGGACATCCAGACTTCCTAGTTTAGTGTTTAAACAGCTTGGTGTTTATATTTAGAACCGAGAAGACAAATTATAAACACGCTGTTACAGTCGTGCAGCACTGCAAATGAGACAATTAGTCAGTGTTGGTAAAAGCTTCTGCTCGACTGTCTGCCTTTGAGTTAACTCTGATACTGCATCATTATACTATACCATTCCACATATTCTACCTTATATAGCAACCATCTCATTTTGCATTATAACATAAAGTTGCAGTTTTTTTTACATTATTTACAGCGAGCCCATGTAACTTTTGCTAAACCGTATTCACTGTGGCCACATGTAACATTTACAAGATAATGCTAAAACATTAGCATAAAAAGAGTCTGTGAACTGCAATATCTCTCTGACGTTTGCTAAGAAGAAGTAATGCAGTAGCAACGAAACCACAGAGTGTGTTGAGTTGAAGAATTGTGTGTTTTATGGCAAATTAACTTTTCATGAGTAAGAATCAGCTTTTTCTTCTTTCATCATTACCCTCTCCCTCTCAATTTGTCCTCCTCTCTTTCCTGCAGTCTCTTTTGGAGGCACATGACATGGTGGCTTCTAAGTGCTACGAAGTCCCGCCCCCGACTGAGATGACCAATGATGCGGCAGTGAACAACGCTCTGATGCAGGCGGATGCTGTGCGCATGATTGGCATCCGAAAGAAGGCCGGAGAGCCACTGGTGAGCAGAGAAAGACCGTCTGAGTGCATCTGCTTATGTGTGTGCGTGTGGATACTGCTGGAGGGGAGTGATTGAGCTCATGAATGACCAAGTGAATCACTATGATGTACGTATGTATGTAGGTATGAGTAGATGTCAGTATGATTGTGGGTGAAGGTGAGTGTGCATGCTAAAATCAGATATCAGAGGATAAACATCACCCTGCTATCTTCTCCTTCTCAGGGCGTGACGTTTCGCGTGGAGAAAGACGACCTTGTCATTGCTAGAATCCTTCATGGCGGCATGATTGACAGACAGGGTCTGCTCCACGTGGGCGACATTATAAAGGAAGTGAACGGGAAGGACGTCGGCAACAACCCCACCGAGCTGCAGGAGATGCTCAAAGACTGCAGCGGAGGGATCACCCTGAAAATACTCCCGAGCTACCGAGACGCTCCCGCACCTCCGCAGGTGAACACACACGGAAATCTCAAATGAGATGATAATGTAAACACAAGCACACTTATGCAATGAGTGGCAGATGTTGGGCAGTGGTACAGGGCTTGTGAACTGTGTTCTTCGGCCCTCCCACAATCCCCTGCGCGGGAATGTGAACCCTGGGAGCCCTATTAATAACACGCCACATGCTATCTGGGTCACACTAGCTGTTTCTGTCTTTGACACACACACACACACACACACACACACACACACACACACACGCATGCTTCCTGTGATCGCATGCTCCCTCACATGGAAAGTACAGTAATTTACGATATTTTTTAGATATTTCCCCTCAGATCTTTCGAACAAGTTATGGCTCCTGAGTAAAAAAAAAAAGACATTGTGCATCCTGAACAAATAAGACGTGCACTTGGAAATGCTGATAATGCTTAAATTGAATGAAGAGCAGTAAAACTGAATAAGACATAATGCAAATTCCCATTCTGGACTGTGGCTCAGGTCGGCTGCACGGTATATTTTACTGGCTTGTTTTATTGCTTCTTCTGGCTGCCTGTTTAATCGGATACATCAGCCAGAGCACTTACCCTTCCTGGCAAAAGCCTCCACTGTTGGCACAGCGTGAACAGCTGTGTCGGGTGCGGTGTAGGAAGTAGGGTGTAATGAGCCAATGTTACTGTGTCAGTGTGTGAGACAGCATGCTGAGCTTAAGGCTCTTCATTTTTCTAGGTTTTTTTGTGTATGTCATTGTGTTTTGTCCACAAACGTTTTTTTAAAAATTCTAAGCGAGCCAATGAGTGGAAATGAATTCCCACAAAGACTCCAAGCTGTGCATGTGTTCGTCACAGGTGTATGTGCGCCCGTACTTTGACTACAACCCAGCAAATGACAACCTGATCCCTTGCCGAGAGGCGGGGATGTCCTTCAAGAAAGCCGACATCCTTCAGATTGTCAACAGAGAGGATCCCAACTGGTGGCAGGTGAGCTTTCCTCCATTTGTTTCCCGTGAGTGTCTGCCATTGAAAATCACAGAGACACGAAGATCTCAAGACTTAACTGAATCTGATCTGTAATCCGTGCCAGGCGTGCCATGTGGTCGCTGGGGCCACGGGACTGATACCCAGTCAGTTCTTGGAAGAGAAGAGGAAAGCTTTTGTCCCTCGAGACTTTGATGGATCAGGTATGTTAGTGAGTGCGTTTCTCAGTGGTGTTGATACCTGACCTTTGAGTAAACACTGGATAGTGTTTTAGTGGGGAGCTAAAACATCCACAAGTTTTCCTGTTTCCCTCTTAAGCAACCCTGGTGTTGAAAATATGGATTGGCCTAAAGACCTATCAACTGGTTCTCTGTCAGACCTCTGTCACTTCTCTATTGCTTTTACCATTAAAACTGATTTATGACATGAAAGGCCTGGGTAGTCAATGATTCCAACACTTAGAACGTGCTCCATGCCTGCCCCCATCTGGCCAAATGATGTAATAGCAAAGACATACAAGCGCATGAATGTTCCGTCTTGTTTTGTAGGGATCCTTTGTGGGACCATAGCTGGAAAGAAGAAGAAGAAGATGATGTACCTGACAGCCAAGAATGCAGGTCAGAAGACTTTTCATGCCGTTGACTTTTTATTTTTGTCTTGACATTTTTAGTATCTCCTTCTTGCGTTGGCTAATACTTATGTCTGTGTTTTAAACAGAGTTTGACAGACATGAGCTGCAGATCTATGAGGAAGTGGCAAAGGTGCCAGCATTCCAGAGAAAGACGCTGGTTCTGATTGGTGCTCAGGGCGTGGGCCGACGCAGCCTGAAGAATCGGCTGATGGTCCTCCAACCCACACGCTTCGGCACCACTATGCCCTGTACGTCATGCTTGGGTTTCGACCGTTCACAAATTCTGTCACACCCTGAAACAAATTTGTTTTTTAAAACTTTTACAACCAATGTTTTCTTAGACACTTCACGGCGGCCCCGTGACGATGAGCTGGACGGCAACTCCTACCACTTCACTTCAAGGACAGAGATGGAGGTGGACGTGAAGGCCGGCCGGTTCCTGGAGCACGGCGAGTACGACGGTAACCTGTACGGCACTAAGATCGAGTCCATCCACGAGGTGGTGGGCACAGGACGCACCTGCATCCTGGATGTCAACCCACAGGTAACTTACTTGAGGTTGATGAATGAGAAATATTGTTAAATGAAATCTCCTCACACTGTTACAGAATGATATGTTTTTGGACATGGCTGTAATGTTACCGACTGCGTCTCTCCTCAGGCTCTGAAAGTACTGAAAACAGCGGAGTTCATGCCTTATGTGGTGTTCATTGCAGCGCCAGATTTTGACACTCTCAAGGCCATGCACGCAGCTGTGGTGGACGCAGGCATCACCACTAAGCAACTCACGGTAGGTTAACAACTCCCATGACCATTACCCACATTGAGCCTCCCAAAACAGAAAAATCAGACCCGTTAACACCTGATTATACATTCACTCATTCATATCCATACCCCCATGGAGCGGTGACTGTGAGGCAGCCTAATCAAGTGAATGTTTAAAGTAACAATAACACACTGTAAACACACATACAGTCCTACATTCAAAGTTTTATTCAAATAAAACTAGAAGAAATATATATAAAAAGTAAAGTCAAAATGACCCTTTTACTTGCCCCTTTTAGAGTATTACTATGTATTATTGGACCATTATTACTAATATATTAACATGTTTTATTTTGTTGAGATTGGGCTTAATATATTGATGGGTAGTTTAATAACAAACCCATCATTATTTTAGTATAAAATGTTAATCTGGACAGTACAGATATGTTTTACTGAAACATAAACTGGCATTAAAAGTATAAAGTCATGATCAGACATCCGTACACTCCTGAGACAACACAATGAATGTTGCCTGCTGTCTTTTTCCTTCCTCTAGAGCGTAAGTCCAATCAAATACTCAGCAGTCACCCTTTATTGGCCCACCTGGTCGTTGATTCCTCCATTACTCTGAGCAGTAATTCTGACGTGTGCAGGGGATCTCTGGTCTATAGCTGGTATGTGTTTCCTCTGTGTGTTGGCAGGACGTGGACCTGAGGAAGACGGTGGACGAGAGCGCTCGGATCCAGAGGGCTTACAGCCACTACTTTGACCTGACCATAGTCAACGACAACCTGGACAAGGCCTTCGAGACGCTACATGCCGGCGTGGACAAACTGTGCAGTGAACCCCAGTGGGTCCCGGTGAACTGGGTGTACTGAGGACCAGCTACACTGACCCACCAGCATGTCTGTGACCACAAAGGCCAAAGAAGAGGAGAAGAGGGCAGAGCTACTTCTGCAAAATAACATAGTTAAAAAAAAAAATCATATTGCTCTTTCTCCTCTTTGGGCCTGCACGCTGTGCAACTTTTTTTCTACTCAAAACTCAAAGGGAAAGAGTGCTTATTTATTTTATAACTTTTTATGAAAGATCTTTCTATTCAATGTGGAATTCCATTGAGGAATGAGACAAAGAAATCTGGTCACGTACATCGGGCCATATTTTTGCATTAATTTATTGTTAGTAGTTACACTTCTTATTTCGTAGTCCTTTCCCTTGATTTCATTTGTCAGTCTGTGTTCGTGGACATCCAGGATTCATGATCTCCATCACGTAAAGGAGATGGATGAGAAGATCTTTGAGCAGTCATTGTCCAAGAAACCTGCGTCAGTGTCACACGCCATTGAGCAACCTGTGTAACTGTTTTACTTTCACGTCCAAACAACTTAATCCTTTAGTGTTTTTACGTAGCCGGCCCTAAACTTGTATATCAGTGTCGTCCACCGGATCAACTGGGCAGAAATAAAGATTAAATGCCCGTTTGCGCACAACTCCTCTAGTATGTAAAAGAAAAACGTTATAATGGTCTTTTTCAAGATCAAACACTGTTCATTTTGTCTAGTTTTGTTTTCTTATACTAGTTTTTCATCAGTGTGGTGATTTAAACATGTAGAGTGTAGTGTTTTGTCACACTTGATCCATTGATTTGTTTTTAATTACCCTGTCTGAAGTATGACCATCTACATTGTCACTGACCCCCTTCATCTTTGCCAATTTGTTAATGTTTTATATACGTGAATGTGGCACAAACCGACTCCCTCCTTATGGTCCTTCTCTTAAGTGTTGCAGTATGCCAAAGCCCTGATCATACTCCAAATAAAGTTTAAAATTCACCCTTTTGTTAAATGTGATTGGTATTTCAACTGCAGGGCTGTGTAAAGGTATGATTTTAATATACAACTTTGGATGGCAAATGCATGCCACGGGTTAAAACCAACACTACTGTATGTCAAACATTATGTAAATCTTCAAAATATTACAAAAGATCACATCAAGGACTGGCCATTTGACTGACTATTTCAAATTAGTTCGTTCTGAAACCCGTCTTGGACTAAAATACATTTAAAACCCTAATAAATTACCATATATGAATATTCTTGGCATATATATATATACAGTGGGTACGGAAAGTATTCAGACCCCTTTACATTTTTCACTCTTTGTTTCATTGCAGCCATTTGCTAAAATCAAAAAAAGTTAATTTTATTACTCAGCACCCCATCTTGACAGAAAAAAACAGAAATGTAGAAATTTTTGCAAATTTATTAAAAAAGAAAAACTGAAATATCACATGGTCATAAGTATTCAGACCCTTTGCTGTGACACTCATATTTAACTCACATGCTGTCCATTTCTTCTGATCCTCCTTGAGATGGTTCTACTCCTTCATTGGAGTCCAGCTGTGTTTAATTAAACTGATTGGACTTGATTAGGAAAGGCACACACCTGTCTATATAAGACCTTACAGCTCACAGTGCATGTCAGAGCAAATGAGAATCATGAGGTCGAAGGAACTGCCCAAGGAGCTCAGAGACAGAATTGTGGCAAGGCACAGATCTGGCCAAGGTTACAAAAGAATTTCTGCAGCACTCAAGGTTCCTAAGAGCACAGTGGCCTCCATAATCCTTAAATGGAAGAAATTTGGGACGACCAGAACTCTTCCTAGTTCTGCCAAACTGAGCAATCGTGGAAGAAGAGCCTTGGTGAGAGAGGTAAAGAAGAACCCAAAGATCACTGTGGCTGAGCTCCAGAGATGCAGTAGGGAGATGGGAGAAAGTTCCACAAAGTCAACTATCACTGCAGCCCTCCACCAGTCGGGGCTTTATGGCAGAGTGGCCCGACGGAAGCCTCTCCTCAGTGCAAGACATATGAAAGCCCGCATAGAGTTTGCCAAAAAACACATGGACTCCCAGACTATGAGAAATAAGATTCTCTGGTCATGACCAAGATTGAACTTTTTGGTGTTAATTCTAAGCGGTATGTGTGGAGAAAACCAGGCACTGCTCATCACCTGCCCAATACAATCCCAACAGTGAAACATGGTGGTGGCAGCATCATGCTATGGGGGTGTTTTTCAGCTGCAGGGACAGGACGACTGGTTGCAATTGAAGGAAAGATGAATGCGAGATATCCTGGAAGAAAACCTCTTCCAGAGTGCTCTGGACCTCAGACTGGGCCGAAGGTTCACCTTCCAACAAGACAATGACCCTAAGCACACAGCTAAAATAACAAAGGAGTGGCTTTGGAACAACTCTGACCATTCTTGACTGGCCCAGCCAGAGCCCTGACCTAAACCCACTGAGCATCTCTGGAGAGACCTGAAAATGGCTGTCCACCAACGTTCACCATCCAACCTGATGAAACTTGAGGATCTGCAAGGAAGAATGGCAGAGGATCCCCAAATCCGGGTGTGAAAAACTTGTTGCATCATTCCCAAGAAGACTCATGGCTGTACTAGCTCAAAAGGGTGCTTCTACTCAATACTGAGCAAAGGGTCTGAATACTTATGACCATGTGATATTTCAGTTTTTCTTTTTTAATAAATTTGCAAAAATGTCTACACTTGTTTTTTTTCTGTCAAGATGGGGTGCTGAGTGTACATTAATGAGAAATACAATGAACTTTTTTGATTTTAGCAAATGGCTGCAATGAAACAGAGTGAAAAATTTAAAGGGGTCTGAATACTTTCCGTACCCACTGTATATATATATATATATATATAGTTATATATCTCGTTTTAGAAAACAAGTGTCTTCACTTCAACCCTTATGTCTACAGATGTTTACACTTATATCAGCAAAGTTATGATGAAGAAACTTTAATAAACCTCACCAAATAGTATACACATTTAGTTAAAAAATAAACTATTTTAATGTATACCTCACAAGACACGTTGCGGGCAAATATTGACAATTAAACCTCAATCGCCTAGACCAAAATGTGTATAATCATCAAGTATCAATATCTGTCAAGTACCGCAAATGTTAGACTGTATTATGTTGAGGAACGGTCCCGAGTCCTTGAACAACATTAGAACTTTTTTTGATGGACTAGATTATAACTGATAAAAACAAAAACAGTATATTATTCCCTTTTCTCTTACTACTACGCAGCCATTTACAGTTCCATCTGAAAACTGACATTTTGGGATGTCACAGGAGTAAATAACAGAATGAGTAATGGTTGAATTCCATTTAACTGCATCAGTTCCATGATTCTGGTATTGTGAATGCTGGCTCGCTGTCACATGACTTACCGGGACACTTTAAGATAACCGAGCCCTCGTTAATGTTATCAGTAACACATGTGCTTTTTCTTACTATGACAAGTTCAATCAAACATCAAATTATTAAACAGAAAAGTCACAGGAAAACTTAAAACATGTTTTTATTAATTAACGCAACTTACAGTCAAGCCAAAGAGTGAACTATATTAAGTGATACGTATTCACATTATGTCCTAACAGGGTTTACAGCATGTCTTGTGTTCTGTAAGCATTATTGTTAACAAAAATAAGGAAATGAAAAATAGAAATCAAAGCTTACACCTTTTACAACAACAAGAAACGAGGAGCTTAGCAGTGGATGTGAACAATTTAAAATCAGCAACATAAAGACCCTCACCAGAACAGGAATGACAGCAAATTCAGTTTTGGCATGTCGTGGTTTAAATAAGGGAGAAGAGAGCGAGAGAGAGAGAAAGGATAAAAAAAAAAAACTTAAAAAAAACTCAAAATGGCACAAATGAAGGGAGGTTTGAGTTCACACGGCTGTGCAGGGCTGCCTTTGCCAAGAGACTTTGGTCGCTTTGCTTCTCCATCATGGCTTACAAGTGGGGAAAAAAGTACAATGTATAAAATGAAAAATGGCCAAAGAGGGTTGAAAAACAAAGAAACTGGAGTGTCCTGGAATCAGTTTGATGTATGAATGAATGAAGAGGAATATATTTTACTTTTTTTTTTTCTTCAACAAACTACAGATGATTGTCCGTTTTTCCTTAAATGAGTTGACTACAACTCCAGGACAGCCCCTACATTCATAGGAGGTAGATAACACGGCAATGAGACGCAAAAAGATAATAATAGTGTCTGAATGGGGATATTGAAGTGCATAATTTGTTCCAACTTTAAGGCCAAATAGGAACCTCACGTGTAGATCTAAGGCTATTTTAAGACAGCGGTGCAGGGGACGGGACGGGACGGGGCGGCGGGGAGGGGGGGGGTTAAGGGACACAGTAAGCAGATAGAGCCCTTTCACGACAATACCTGAGTCAACAGTCGTGTTAAACCACAGAGCCTCGTGAGCGTCAAACTCTTCGTCAACTATTTGTTTGGCTGCACCGACAATATGAAAAAAAAAAAAAAAAAAAAGACAAGAGCACAGAAATATGATGCGGCTACAAGGTGAGAAATATTCTGATGAGATTTGCGTAAAAATTGCATAAATGACACATTATCATTTGGCCACAAAGTGTAACGTACTCCTTTGTTACGACAGATTAGATTTACTGGTTGTGGCGTGTGCACAGCCTGTAGTGACATTCAAACCTCCCAAAAGGGGAAAATTAAAAAAATTAAATTAAAATGTATTGGACAATATGAAGTACACTACAGAAAAAAAAAAAAGTCAATGCAGCATATATCAGGCTTATGAGGTACTTCATGAATATATATAGATATATCAACCTTTTTAGAAAAGCTCTTCAAAGTCATATTATTCCTTATAATTCCTATTGATAGCATAAAATACCTCGTCAGTTTTTTTTTTTTTTTTTTTTGAGACTGCTTTGAAAGTGCAAAACACAAATACTGATCCGTTCTATGCAGCATCTACACGAGAGGTTGCGTGATAATCAAAAGTGGAAATGATTTGTATGCGTGGGGCGCAGATGGAGAAGAGAGAGCGAGAGAGATCCGACAAAAGGCACGCATAAGACTACAAACACGCACTGGATGTTTTCAGTTCAGACTAAATTACAACGATCTGTAGTTAATTGCCACAAAGCCTCGTATGTACCTTTTTTTCCGCCGCCGTTTACAATGTTCTGTTACCTTGCAAAGCATGTTCAAATGTGTATATTCCCTTTGTTAATTGTTGCATGCAAAAACTACATTTTTATACCCTTAACAAAAAAAATGCCGTAGAGTCTGGCTAATCGTAGGAGCAGCGGAAATGAACTGAGTAGGCAACAGAGACATCCACCCTGATTTTATTGCAGTACTGGGTTAACACGGCAGAGAGAAATGTAGGCATTTGATCACGTGGAGTAGCTCTATCCAGTATGACACCTTTTAACATTTCGGTAAAAAGAAGAAGAAAAAAAAAAGCTGCTTCCAAATATTGAGACAAATGAATCTACCCATTCGCAAAGTATTGTTTTTGCCAACTAAAAGTTGAAAATGTTTATTGAGCGTTGTTGCCTTGACCTGCGCACAGACGACAAACTAATGACCAACGACCCCACAGCCCACACGCAACAACATTATTGCTGTACATACATCTTTCCAACAGATCTCCACCGCCACTATGAACATTCCTCAATAATCGCCAACATGTCTGCTGGAATATCAACACATTGTCATCGTGAATAGTAATTGCTTTATGATGATGTCATGATTACAGTTTACTTCACCGCGAGGAATGCGTGTCCTCGGTTGGTTTTGTGGCGATCTTTTGAAAAAAATAATAAAAATGAAGGACTCACATGAGACGATGAGACTCCCAATTACAAATATTTGGTCCCCCCCCCAAAATGTAACCAACTAAAGCAACCAACCAGTCGTACATGATTACTTGGTTTTCCATTTAATAAGGTCAAAGAAAAGAACAGTGCTCTCATACGATATTGGCTTGTATTGGTTTGGTCATAATTTTTTTGATTTTGATACCATTATTATAAATGAGGGCTAATATTAGCTAGCACCTGACACTGCTCTGAGGTAGTTTTTTTTTCGAAGTTGGTAAATAAAAAGCCAAGTTCATTCTGAAGACTAGAAATGCTTTGAAAATACACAAATACCCACGATTCTTGCATGGTTGGAGACCGGTAGATCGGATGGATGGCATTGGTTTTGGAGAGTTGAAGCTTGGTAACGGTTCTACTCTGTTAGGTTAGATTGACTGCAGCCCCGTGGAGAACCCCCAAACGTACACCGGACACAGCTGGAACGCATTCTGGCTGCCAGCGATTATCGGTTCCTATTCTCGTTCACGCCAGATTTCTCTGCTATCCTGAAGCTTCACAGGTGAATGTACATACATAACTATATCTACCAACGCTTGTCCAATCCATTGAGTAGATTTAACGGGATGAGTGAAACCTTTACCTGCTAGTGGCACTAGAGTAAAGGTCGGGGGCTAAATAATTACAATAGACATGTGCTAAAGGAGCTAAAGGAGCTGGAGCTTCAAGACTCTTCTTGAAACTAAGACCGGACGTGACAACCAAAATGCGATGTAGCTGCATCCGGTGGACATCAGGGAACGGTTGTGGTTAATAATGGTTCTTTCCTCAGGTCTGCCAGTACGTCATTTGAATTTGTGCTCAATATTTTAGACTTAATAATAAAATAGGTAAACTCTAACTGGAAAGACCTTGTTGAAGCCACACAAATGTCACACGGCTCCAGGTAATCGGGTGGACATTGGCATGATAGAGACTGTCTGTCAGGGACAAAGTGATCGAGGAAAGAGGAGAAATATGCTCGCGGAAGCCAGCCGACTGCCATGGAAATCTCAAACTGTGCTTTTTGAAATCTGAAAAAAAAAAAAAAAAAAAAAAATCTGTGTAGTAATACAATCACCAAAAAGGTAAGGAGCACAAGCAACACTAAAAACCTCAGCTTCTTTCACTTTCAAGTGTCCCTGCGCTAATGAGTGAGTGAGCTGAACTCTGGGAGGATTCTACAGGACAGGAATATCAGACCAGAGGGCTTAAGCAGAAGCCGAGAATCTAAAGGCAAACAAGATCACACACACACCAAAGCAACCATCATATGTACACACACACACACACACACACACACACACACCTGTTATGTTACAGCTACTCAAAAAAAGCATGGCGCCAGAAACAGAAACGATGACCAGTCTTTGCAACAGTGTATAACGTTTGTCTCGTAAAACTACAGTAGCAAACATCCAGAGAGAAGACATCTCAACTGTAGACTTGTATACCTCCTGTTAATCCAAAATGATGTCAGCTGGGATGTGGGTGATATCTAAATCAATGAAATATTAAAAAAAGAAGAAAACATATAACGTTCTGCAATTATTAAAAAGCCCATAAATAAGAGAAAAACAACAAAAGGCTGTACACAAGAAGCAAACGTATATATAGTATAGATGTACTGGATGGATGGCCTTAACAATATTACAAACCATGCAGGCTCTAAGTACATTCATTGTTATTATTTGGAGCTAGGAAAATAGGTTCTACTCTACAAGAGGTTTCTTTATGTCAGCAATAGTTTCTCTACAAGAGACGGATGAGAGGCAAAGAGGAGAAACAATATACAGGGTTATGGTTTGGAATAAACGGATGTATAAGTTTGTTGCTTCATTGGAAGTCAGGCTGCATTTTATTCCGAGACCATTCGAAAAGCGAGAGTAAGTAAAGCTTGGAGTAGTTTTTAAATCTCAGCCTCTTTCAACCCAACATTTAAAAAAAAAAAAAAAAAAAAAGATAAACAAAAACGGTTTGGAGAGAATAGAATAAAGTGAACACTTAAATTAGCTTATGATGATATGCCATTTAGTTTACATACCAGACATTTCTACCACCTGCCTCGTCCTAGTTTTGGACATTCAAGGATACGGGAAGAACAGCCAAACTGAGGTGAAGTAATGTCGGGAGGGTTACCACTGCAGGCATTTTGAATGCCTGACTTAAGCACCTCGGGCACCAACTTGGTGCCACATTCATCCAGGCTGGTGTGTTCATGCATTTGCTCCATACATAGGCTTGATTTAGCTCATCATGATCAAGCAGGTTTAAGTAAAGCCTCTTCTGAATCTTGATATGTATAGTCTCAGGTGGTGACACACAGCGAGGCCTTACTTTAAGCGTTATTTTCCTATGCAGTCTTGGAACAAGGACTGTGACCGTCAAACCTTCCCGCACACGGCACCCACGCCTCTAAGGAAACCTTACCGTTCATAGCTTATCAGCTCTTTTCAACACCTGTCAGTTTGTTTTGCATAAAGCACCTTTCTCCAACATCACTGTACAAAGGCAACCCACCAACGCAACTAAATTTCACTCCGTTGTTTACATTTAAAAAGGCATATTTCTCAAAGACGCCACGCTGAACGCCGGTTGGCTCGGTAGAATCCCTTTTGCTTTCTGAATGGCAAAATACACACGCTGAGGCTCTCAAGCGGCAGGATTTTTTTTGCTGTCGCCAACTCCTTTCTAAGTTTTAAAAAGAAGAAGAAGAAGAGGAAGAAGAAGAAGCCAGTCTGCCATCTGATAAATACTCTTAATGCTGCAGCAGCTACAAAAGTCTACTCTTGTTTAGTGCAAAAACAACATTGTCAAATGTTTTGGGTTTTATCTCCAGGAAAAGCAATGCCGTTCTGATCTGCTGCGTTAAGGTGCTGGCATAGGTAATGTCAAACACGGAAGGAGCAGTAACAACAAGTACAAAGCCGTCTCCCAAAAAGACATTCCCCATTTTTCTGAATTTCAGCACGCTATCATTTAGGACACCCATTCACTTTCTACACAAAATGACGTTCAGGTTTTCCAAACACAGACTCCACCTCCATCAGTCTCCATCAAACACATTTCAGATTTGGCCTGATGCTACAAATTAGCTCCGTGGTGGATTTTTAAGTGGTCAAAGGCCTTCCCGAATCACATACCTTTTTATACATGCTGGACTTCTTTCAGGCTGAAGAGGCGGTTCTCTCCGTATTGTTTTTACGTTTGCAAGCAACTTTAACAGTCCGACTAACGGCACAACTTGGGTACAATTTGTCCAACTCAAGGCTTTGTAATGATCATAGCTAATGTGGGCTTTTTGCATTTGTTGTTATGCTGCTCATGTGGAAAATCAAGGTGTCCAGAAAAAAACAAAACAAAAAAAAGTCTCATTCCACTGGTGCATAGAATAAAAAGGAAAGAAAGAAGGGAAAGCTGTGTGTGAATACAAACACACTGCAGGAATTTGGTCATACAGCTCAACGCTCAAAACCCCTAAAAGAAAGAAAGAAACAACCCCACATTCTCTCTCTCTCATCAGATTGAGTAAAATATGAAATGAAATATCACAAAACCACATAAACCGAGAAAGCGCGTTTACCATCATGCACACCGAACGTTTAAAACCTCTAATGTCAATGCAAGACTCAAACAATGCCAATTAGATAGATAGCAGGGGGTAATTATACAGAAATGGCCAGCAGTGTGATGTTACCATAACACTTGAACAGGTAACAAGAGGTAGAACACACGGCCATTTCCACACAATTACACCGGTGTGTCACGCAATATGGCCGAGCCTCCCGTTTCAAAATGAGGAACACGCGTCTATCGAAGTCATACCAACGTTCTGCTATCAAAAGTGCATCCAAATTTACATGGTGTGAGACCAGCACCGATAAGAACAATATTGACATCATAACAGTAAATATCAAGTACGTCGATTTTCAGAATGCCCCACAAACACAGTCAGTCGGATTTCTAGTTGCTTTACAGGTAAATGAGTAAAAAGAGCAACACAGAGAAAAAGACCCTCAAAACGACGAAGCGTCTTTTTAGCGTACACGTTTAAAAAGCCTCGTCGACCAGTCCAGTGAGGATTTAAGGTGGCTTACAGTGAAAACTTCTAGCACCTAGAATCAAGATGGCCGTTTGTGCTTCCATGTCTCTTGAATATTAATCATGTAAAAGTTTGTAATCTTGTTTGGCTAAGAAAGACTGTGTCACAAAGGATACACCAAATACTCAGGCTATAAAAGCTACAATGTTACAAATGACCACGAATACTTCATCCTGTTAGAAAGGCATGAAGATGCTGATAAGCACTAAGAAACGCTACTAAATGCAACATGCTTAAAATAAAAACAAAACAATAAAAAAAACCTGATTATCTACCTCTATAAATGACCCTAATTCATGTGAGATACCCCACTGCTAAATCTCTTGGTTAAAAATGATGCATAGTTAGAAAATATAGACTACACGCCTCCAATCAAGACTACATGAACATTCGCTAGCTTAACTTAGTAAAACTTAGGTGGGACGTTAGGAAATGTCTAGAGTTATTAGTAAGACCGGAGCAGTCTTAGAAGGCAAGATAATAGTTGCATTTAAAATCTGTATACAAATAGACAGTGTTAATTTAGACTACATGTGGGCCAGTCATAAAAAAAAAAAAAAAAAAAAAAAAAAAAAAATAATATTTTCAGCAGCCTCCACTGAAAGCTTATTCAAAATATACCTCATTACCAACATTACTATATAGTATAAAGACTCACAAAAAGTCATTTGCATAAAACCCAAGCTTTTGTGCGACGACTGCTCCCAATTCATGGAGCAAACCCTAGTAGTTGTTCTTTTTTAGGGAATTTCAAATCAGTTAAAGTCTGAAATGGTGCAGCTGTTACTCCACTGTACCGAATGCCGTGATATCGAGAGGCCACACAAATATCCCGCCCTGACAAAGACACTGCAGAAAACACTATCCTGCTGCTATATACATTAAAACGTAGAAGAAGGGTTAATGTGTAAAAAAAGAGGAAGAAATAAACTATTATCACAAATGTCTAAAACATGGGTCGGCTACATGCATATTCATTACAAAACTGATTGAAATTAAATTAGACTATAAAACAGGAAGGAACAAAAAAAAGAAAGGATTTCATCAAGTTCCCCTCTATGTTGATTTCTAAATCATGTGTCTCATCAACACGGCTCAGGCTACACTAGAAAGAAGTCGTTGTTGGGAACCGGTCCCAGTACACCAAGTCTCGGCGTGGGAATAGAGTTACTGGTGAAACTAGTTCAGTTCAGACTAACGAGAGGCAGGAGGACGACACAATTTAAATCTATCTCAACACTAACAGCCCTCATCTAGAATAAACTAAGTGTTGGTTCAAGGGTTGATAACAAATCTGATGCAAAGAATCCTCTCGTCAATTGTCACCAGATTTGGCATAAAATGGTCATCAGTGTCAATCGAGGACAAATACTGAAAAACCCAGCAACTGTGGGTCTAATTCATAGTTTTACACAGAAATGACAACAGAAAGGTGGTCTCAAATGGCACTTTTCGTCACATAGTGCTCCATGTGAAAGATCACACACAACCCTCAATAAACTAAGTACTGTTGTCCTGATTGAAATACTCATTCTGCTCAGTGCACTTTGCTTTGATTGGCTGATAAATAATGTTTGTCGGCGGAGGAGGAGCAACTCTTCAGGCATATAAACAGTGAACAGGCCCCCGTTATCTCTTGATGAATTTGATCCTTCTCCCTTCCAGCACACAGAGCCGCGTACACAATGCAAACAGGAGGAGGAGGGTAGTTGGTTTCTTCGTAATTATGAACCACCCTAATGTATAATGATACTGCCCACTAGTTTAGAAACGTCTTCTAAACTTTTCCTTTCATTCTTTGCAACATATTCCCCTATGACAAATACAAAACGGACACTAATGCACACAACATGTAAATAAAACCTCTTCCAGCGCAAAACCCCAATAAATAGGGGTTCTTACAGTCTAATAGCTGGCTTTGTTTGGGTCGGGGGCTGAAGTACAATTGTAGACATATGGGTAACTGACAGGCCTGTTAGGTAGGGAGATCACTCTGTGAAACCACTGTGACGCTATCTACAGCTGACAGTGAGACAGCGAGGGGGGTAGTGTGTTCCACCAGTGGGGTCTCACCCACGCCAACTTGGAGTTGTGTGCTCTCAGGCAAAGTACATGGTGCGCAGGGTGTCCTGGTGGATCTGCACGGCCTTGGCCAAGGCCTGTTGGTCACGCCCGTTACTCTGGCCTGATGTGTGACTGCCCTCGGCACTGAAACGGCAGAATGTTACGATTACAGGAGTGTGAAAACTGTTTTCATGAACCTTTTTTCGGTAGGTTGGATTTACCGGAATGCAGCCCTTACCTGTCGTGCTCTTTGTCCACCAAGTGATAGCGAGCCCGGAAGGCCACCAAATGGGCGTAGTAAGCTGGTGCGGGGATGGAAACTGAGCGGGTGCAGCGCACATAGGTGTGGCACAGCTGATAGGTGAGGACCTGCAGTTCATCTGAAGTGAAGTGGTTGTCGTCCCAGAGCACATGGTAATGTGACGGCCTGCTGGTACCCTGCAAGGAGTGGACACGGAGAACAGGTGTTGCAAATGCTGCCCGTTTGTTTCTCACGCATCGTCAAAACCCATTAAATCGGCCCTTTCTCTAAAATACTTCACAGGCACTTCCCTTTTCAGTTCAACTACGGTTGGAGCTCATCGAGTTCTCACCTGGATGCCAGCGTGACTGCAAAGGTAGAAGTCAAATTCTGATGGGTGAGTGATTTTGGTGTCCACTGTGGTGCCTGCAGGAATGTTGCCACTCTTCCCAACCTGCAACAATCCACACAACAGATGCATCAGTGAGCTCCGACGGTTTCCTCACAGGTTAGAATAACAACCGTAATATTGTACTGTGCAAAGTCACGACATAAAATGTGAACCTATGCACAACAACAGGTATTTCCACATAGGAGGATGCCATTTCTCAGTAGGGATTTAAATGCTAGTGTCGTGCTAGCGTCACCAAATTACTTCGGCTTACCTAATGTCCCCAATATAGGAACATAGCGTGAGAGAGAACATGAACACCTGTGGCAGCTGGCTTGGTGCCATCTGTGCAAGTCAAACATTTGTCTCCTGCTGGTTCCCTCAAACGGTCTCAAACTTGTGTGCTCTCTCTCTCTCTCTCTCTTTTTTATCATTAGGTTGATTACAAAACCCCCACCAGTGACCCGATACTGACCCTCTCGTTTCTGTCCATACAGAACAGTCTCGTGTGGTGTCTCTTCTGCACCACCACAAAGGTGATACCAGGCTGGTAGTCCTTCTCTAGTTTGATGCAGGCCTCACGGATCGCCAGCAGCTCGTGCTGAAGGACCTGCATCTCAAAAGTTAATAACATGAAAAGTTGCATAGATGATGATAAAATCCACCCAAGTAAACATGTACAGAATTGACAGTGACAGAAACACAAACACTAAGCTCTGCTACGTACATTATTTACTTACATGGGTTCCGCTGCCTAAACACACTTGTCTATACTTTCTGATATTTCATAGTTTATTCTGCGTCATCCCTGATATGTGTATCACCTGGTTGAACTGGCCCTCGGAGATGCCGTCGCGGTAGTAGATGATTCTGGTGGGCTTGAAGCGAGTGGACTTGTAGAATTGGATGAGCAGCTCCCTCACCATGGTGGCCAGGTCCTGGATGATGTCCTGCCGATGCTGCTGCACCCGCACCGTGGCACAGTATCTGCTGGGATGGGCATCCATACTACCAACCACCTAAAGAAAAAAAAAAAAAGAGGAAATATCATTTAGTATCAACCAAAAACCCAAACAGTGAGTTGAAAGAAGCTTAAGAGCTGCAGAGATGTTTGAACATTGAACTTTTTTTTGTGACCATGTTGGTTACGTACAGCAGCAATGGACGGCTTCTTTCCATCTCCTGCAGGAGGATGAGTCACATCTGCACCAAGGAAGATCACTGGCTGCTGGAAGACCAACGGCCTGGAACAAGAACGCACACATGAAAGGCATTTTCAAAAGTCGGATAATGGTTTGACAGACTTCAAAGATATCCACATGGATTCATTTCAGGATTTAGTTATTAGCATCTTCACTGACCTGCCCTGCGGCAGGAGGATGTTGTTGACGCCGCCCAGCTTGACGTTGATCTTCAGACAGAGGTTGGAGAGCGTCTGAGGCGTCGTCTTTTGAACATTCTTCACCTGCACACACTGCGTGGCCATGCCGAGCACCGTGTCCCCAACGCGCTTCACCTCAGCTGCAATACACATCGCAACAATAAGGAAATATGAAACATGACAAGGCACAATATTGATGTTTTGTGCAGGTATACAGATCTATCACAAGTATTTGGGACTGGAGGAACGGTTTGGTCCACCACACTGGTGAACCTTTAGTGGAATATAAATAAATGCATTTTCTATTTGAGCGTAAATTCATTAAATTACAACTGATGTGAGTAGAAAAACAATCGTTGCATTTAATAGATTGATTGGGCTTAAAATACCAATGTGCTGGATGTCTCTCATCTCTCCAGCAGGAGTATAAAATCATGCAGCACTAAATGACACGACAACAGATTGCCCGAGTGGATCCCTCACCGTAGACGGGCGTCTTCCCCGGCAGGATGACGACCACCAGCTGGAGGCCCTGGTAGGTGTACTTGAGGTGCCTGAACATGGGCTCCACGCTGTCCGCTCCCTGGGCGTACTTACAGAAGCACGGCTGACCCTGGATGGGCATCCCTGCATCCCTGGAAATCTTCCTCAGCTGATCGGTGAATGCTCTGAAACAGGTGAGGAACTTGTTTACTTATAGTTCAGTGAAGTTTAGCGGTTGAGGTTGCACGAGACAATAATGGAAAGTGACAGGCAAACATCTTAGCAAGAACAACATCTTAGCAAGAACAACTTGTCCTTTTAGCAGTTCAGTATCACTTGGGTACAGAGCGCTTGAATATGTTACCTATGAGAGTACAAAACCTAGCGACGGCAGTGGAAATAAATGGCACAGCTGTATATAATCAACAAGCACTCTTACGCCCCTGTAGAGCTAAAATACCTCGGTCCTCAGGGGGACAATACAGCCAAAAAGTGACACGTTGTGAAAGACCCAACAGAGGCACAAATCAAGTGAGACAGCTTCGTGCCGCTTCTACGATCCTGATTGCAACATTTGAAACTCCAGCTCATGCACCAATGTGTACTTGCGTTTGTGCACTTCCATTAAAAAAAAAATAATCATGGGCTGCCTGCCACCAAACGGCCCATGCACACAATGACATGAAACACGTGCACTTCATGCATCTCACTCACTTCAGCAGCAGTTCAGTACACTGCCTCTGTGGCGCAAAGCAGGCGATGGCCCACACTTTGATCTCAATGCCGGTGTGGAACTGCTTGTTCCTCATGTCCCACACGCCCTGGATTGGCGTGGCTATTGCTTTGTTCTGTGAATCGCAATGACAGCGGCATTATTAGTGCTCGTCACTGTACACAAGATGAAGTTATTCCAACAAAACGTTGCAGATATATGCACAAAAAGTAAAAAGCCATCATCAACGCATAGAAACTGGTGATCAACATACCCTGCCTCCATACAGAATGGAAGGAGCTTGTAAGACACGGCCATTCACTTCTGTCATCTCATCCCTCACCATCACTCCAAACTCACGGACGTACGGGTCAGTGTTGAAGTTGGCACTTCTCATCTGGAAGAAAACAAACACCACAGCAGTTAAATTAAATGTGAATGTCATCTGAATATGTAACCAAGTTAAGATTTCAAAGTGCACGTTTCATCAAAAGCTGCACTGACTAGATACTGAACCACGGGGGAAACAAAAGAACTGTCAAAGGCCCCGACAGAAAAGAAAGTTGAACTTTATAAATCAAGAAAAAGATATTCAAATATTTGAAAATGCCAATCAGTAGTGTTCAAACTCCGATAAAGAAGTGGAAAATTAGTAACTCAGTTGATACCAAGCCACGGTCATCTAGACCAACAAAGATGTCAGCCACAACTGCCAGGAACATTGGTGAGGATGCAAAGAAAAGGCCACAAGCAACGTCAGGCTTCTCTGCAAAAAAGTGACGTGGCTGTTTCACGATGCACAATAAGGATGAACTTCAACAAACATGGGCTGCACAGTCGGGTTGCCGCCACAAAGCAGCCTGCTTACAAACACTTACAAAAGCCTCAAAACGTTTGGAGTGATGAGACCAAAATGTAACTTTATGGTCATAACCATAAACGCTATGTTTGGAGAAGAGTCAACAAGGCTTCTGACAAAAAGTACACCATCCCTACTGTGACGCATGGAGGTGGAACGCTGATGTTTTGGGGGTTTGTGAGCTATGGCGGCACAGAGAATTTAGTCTAAATTGATGGCAAGATGAATGCATAAAGTTTAATTTGAATCCTGTAAAAAAATAAAAGAAATGTTTTTTGCCTGATCACTCATGTTTTCTTTAGATAACGGTACACATCTTACTAATTCTGCCAGGTTATGTAAAGGTATGAGCACAACGACTTACCAATTTACTAATCTCCTCCTGACGGTCCGGTGCCGACCGGGCTGTGGCCCGGATCATAGTGGAGGTCTGATTGTCTGTCAGCTTTTTGATGCAGCGCTGTCCTGCCACTATGTTGCACACCTGGAGAGGACACACGTGAAGCAAAACGGGGTTTTAGGGGGGGGGAAATCGGCAGCGAGTCGGGTGACTTTGCAAAAAGCAGAGGAGGTTAGAGACGCTTACCTCGAGAGGTAGGTAGGTGTGCTTCTGCTCCTGCCCCACCTGTAGACACGGGAGGTGGGGGTATCTCAGGATCAGCTTGTACTTGTCTTTGAAGTACTGTGCTACTGTGCATTCAATAGTTTGGCCGTTCTCCTGCTGCAGGGGGAACCTGAGGGGACACACACACACACACACACACACACACACACACACACACGTAAGTTAAGAGGAAGAAAAATACAACAACAATATTGTCTATATTGTTATCATTTGTAGTGTATTGTCCTATTATGCTGTCCTATCTCTGTGTGCATTTTGTTCTATGCACGTTTGCATTGACTGCAGCTTATGTAATATTAACAATGATATAATATGAACGAGGATGAGACACAAGAGCTGTCTTACGTCTGGTGGCTGGCTGGTCTTCTGGTCACGTTGCACACTCTGTACTTCCTCTTCATCTGCCCACAGTGAGTGATCTCCACTTTCAGGCCTGGAAGAGGGAATCGCGGTGAAGGAGAACAAACTAATAATTTAAAAGTTAATAAAAGCCAGTTTTGAATGGCCTGTGACAAAGACATACATATCTCATGACAGTGGAAAAAAAGGACAAATATTTAAATTGTTGAAGTAATAAAAGATTCTAATCTTCTACTAATTTAAACTAAACATTAAATCAGGTATAAAATTGAAATCATGAATAGATATTAGAATCAAATCTTCCTAAGACATAACCAAAAATAAAACAATCTAATTGACAAACAAAGACTTGAAAAGCTACTACTGAGTGAGCTCCTGAGCTTCTCTTACCTTTGATTTCCTTTGTAAATTTCACACGTTGGGAGTCAGTTAAGGGCTTCTGTTGTTCTTCAATGCTTTTGAAATCCAAGACCTCACACATGAACTCGATTACAGGCTGGGCTTTGTAGAACGCAGTGGCAGAAACTGCGAAAAACAGAACCGGCACACAGAAGCGAGGTTCATAGACTCGACTTGACTTGACACAACGATGTGCAATCGGCAGGAAATGTTACCATCGATGTTGAGCATCATTTTCCAAAGGGAAGGCCTGACGGACTGGTGGAAGCCGAACCACACCTCTCTGCCGCCACCGAGGGGGTTCGAACATCCCTCTGAGGGCGTGAAGAAAGAGCGGCCCACCGGCGTGTACCTGTAACAGAGGAGTCAGCCGTGAAACGTCCGAGAAACAGACGCCAGTCAACAGAACAAACAGTTCATGGAAGTATGCTCAGAAAATAAAATAAGTAAAAAAACAGGTTGCACAACATTTTTCTGTCATGCTTTGTTGCTAGATTGCCTTCATCAGTGTGGTAAATGAATTTGGTTTCTGTTTATCTGAATAAAACACTGGATATCACTCATATTGTGAGTCTAAAACATCCACTGTGGTCATTTGACAACAACAACAGGCAGGACAATCAATCATCCAGACATCAACCAACGTTGGATCATAAAAAAAGGAACCCACCTCATAGAGGGCAAATGTCTCATGACCACATCCAAGGCTTGGACGGTCTCAAAGGGGACGCTGGGTAGCCGCCCTGCTAGAGCCTCGTGCAGCGCTTGCAGGCTCACGCAGGACACCCACTTGATTGATACTTTGAAGCTGCGGTCTTTGCCTTCACCAGGAATGGTTACCTCAAGCTCCACCTGTGTGGCCGATGGGAAAGAACAGATGAAGACAAGAGGCACTGCAGTGATATTTTAATATCATTCGATTGTCCTGAAGTGTAACGTACTTTGTCTCTGCCTATGGGCAAGGGCATGGCAGTGTAGAGATTCTTCCTCCCGTCGTACACTGGCTTTCGATCACCAAAGATCTGTGTTTTAAAGTGCTGGACCATGTGCTCCACTATTTCACTGAGAACAAAATGAAACAAATGAAATTACATTCAACAACTGATCTGCCGTGTGCCGGGGGCTGCGAATGAAGCATACACACATATACGCACCGGTTGACCCTCCTGGGGCATTTCTCAGGCTTGATGTCGATGTCATAATGGTAAACCTCCAGTTTGGGGATTTCCATCTCGAAGAAGTTGGCCTGGAGCTTGATTGTCCTGCCCATGGTGCCAAAGTCCGGCCGTGACGGTGGCTTGAACACATATTCTGGCACTGGGGAGGATGGCGGGTCTAAAACAGGGGGGTCAAATGGAGGAAAGTGGCAAATTGCAAAATAAGGATCACATTACATGGACATCAGACATTTCCCAAGATCTTAAAGGCCCAATTGGTATAATGTAAATGTGATGTGTGTGCACATTAATAAAAAAAAGACTGTTCTGTCAACTGATCATGATGGAAAAAGTTGCAAATGTCATCCCAGGTTTGATTGACAGAAGTTATTCCGGCATGAATGTTCATTTCATGGCAGCTGCATCAGTGCTCTTTTCTAGTGCGACCTCATCATGAACCCTTCCTACATCTTGTTGGACAAACATACCATTGGCTGGGCAGTCTTGAAGTTGTTCGTCTGCCATTTAATGAAAAAGAAATTACAGTTGTCAAAGTTATTGATCTGAAATTAAGCTTCTGAATGTCTGAGGGGAAGAAGTGAGCACGCAGTTACAGAATCAAGTCTCCAATGTGTGAATATTTGGACCTTCCCGGCTCCAAATCAGAACCAGTCTGATAAGTTTTTATTAAAAAGGTGTCGTCCATTTTTTTTGGGTATTATCCTGGAGAAGCTACACTAAGCTTTCATCGCAGGCAGACGGGCTGAACCTAGAAGCTTCATATCTGCAACTTCAGATATGAAGGGCCCACTCTCATCTCCCCTCAGCGCCTTATCTTTGTGCTCCAGCTCTGTTCATTCAAACAGAATAACACCCAGAAAACATGGTAACATACTGTACGGTGGTTTTAATCTAACAACCTCTAGAGTGGGGATACCTACTGCCATTGACAGCACAAAATGAAGGTGCATTTAGAGGAAATTGACTATCTAGAACGACATTGTCTTCTTTGGAAGTGTACCATTTCCAGGACAATTTATATATTCAGTCAGACGGTTTAATCGTACTTCAAATGAGTACACATGGTGATGCTTGAATGGTGTAAAAATGCAAGATGTTGCCACTTAAACTGGACTGATGTTGGGACCAGTATCAGGCTTAAAATAGGAAAAGCTTACCAGAGCCGGTGGACCCAGAGGAACGGGGTCCCTCCTGCATCTCGGTGGCTACAGAGGACATAAAATAACATTGTGACATTTGATCTGACACACATTTTACTTAAAACACATAGAGAGGTGAAAAACATGCATTTGAGTCACTTAACACATGATATAAATATAGGTTTACTGCTTTACAAGTTAACAAAAATAACTTATGAAGTGGCACAGAGTACTACCTATCTCTATACATTTCCATGGTGAAGGCTTTAATTCAGAATGTCTTGCTCTCTTATCACTTCTATAACGCCATCGTCCACATTCAAGGGTGCCTCTTTTTTTTAAACTCTTATCAATATGCAAACAGATTGCCAGCCTACTCGATTCCTCCCAACTCTGCTGAAGCTACCCGTAACTCAAGGACATGATTTCTCCTGGAAATGACCAGATCAAGCTCGTCAATTCATATTTAGTGCAAAGAAAACAGAGATCCCTCCAGCAGCATGGAAAACAAGCCATAAAATAACTATAATCTGTCCAATGACAGAGAGAAAAAGTTAGCAAATGCTATAATATTCTAACGTAATTGTCTAATAGCCAAATAAGAGTAAACTCTTGCGGTACACTGTAATTGTACAAACCCTCAGTCAAACTTCACATGCCTAATTTACGTTTACTTTACGTTATATGCTCAATGTCAATAAATTGCGTGTTACATTGACAGAGCGATCTGATGGCTCCGGGATCAAAAACGATGTAACATAACTAAATTAAAGTTGGATGCTGTTAGCTAAGCATTGCTAAGATTGGTGTAGAGATTATTTAGCATGGCCGGCCGCTACACATCGCTTTATCTGCTGTACTTAAGAGTCAAATAGTGAGACACTCGTAAACAACGATCGCTGTGTTTACACTCGTGTGGCTCATTGAGAAAACACTCGCCAGTCGATCCCACAACATACCGCATTGAGCAGCTACCGACAACAAGTTGGGTAAACGAGGTAACGTTAGCGTTGATGCTAAGTATGCTAACAGCGGCTTCTTGTTGTTGCACGCTAGCTTAAGCTAGCCTTTACTACTAATGCCGCTACTTAAGACTGGGACGACAGGTGATCAAAACATTGTTTGAGATTCATAATACTACATAATAATACATTTAAAAAGAGTCGAGTACGTGTGTCAGAAATATAAATGTAGCAGCTAAAATGCTACAAATGGTGTGTTCATTTTTAGCTATCCGCATCACTTGCTAATCACGATGCTAATGTTAGCTGCTCCACTTACCTCCAGCAGAGGAATACATTTTGTCGACTTTTTTTAAGCGTGTCGTGGACGTACAGAATACTCCACTCTGATTTGGCCAAATTCCCCCTTAACTCATGCGTGATCGTAAAAGTATGTATATGTACAAGAGCGAGGGATGAAGCTCGGTTCGGAAATAAAGATAATTAGTTAGCCAAGTGGTAAATATTTGGAGTCTCTCATCCTCAGCACGGCCCCATCCCCCCAACACACAAAACGGGAGCCGAGAGAAAAGATAGCACAGACAAGAACCATGCAGGCCAAGAGGATGCCTCCCTTATACTTCCGGCTTCGGTCACTTCCCGGCGTTAAGCAGCCTAAACCTTTATATTTATACTTTTTGGTTGGTTGTCATAAAATATGTATTTTTCCAGCCAATGCAATAGTTTGAATTGTTAAAAAATAGTTACATTTCTGTGACATTTATTGAAGCTCGACACCTTTGTAAAGGAAAATTATTATTATTATTTAACAAGTACGTGCTGTTTATTTATTTGATTATTCTATTTTACTTTGCATTATTTACAGTGAAGAAAAACTCTCAAACCTGTTTACCAATGTTTTACGCACGCGTGAAATGCTTACATTTTAGTTTACATTAATATGATTCAGAGGGGAACTCTCTTGCCAGTTGAACTCATCAGTGACGTCAGACGTACGCGACGTGCGCGCTCTCAGTCTGGACTCGAATTTAAAACCACACAACAAAACAAAAGTAGTTTTATTCATAAAATCATGGCCCTCTATCATAAAGATAAACCATAGAGCATAGTAAAATATGTGATTTATTCTAGTAATATAGTATTATATCAAAGATTAAATTATATTAAATAGTATTCTCGGTGGGGGGAGTACTTCCGGGGTATCAAAGTCAGGTGAGCCAACGTGAAAGTATTTAAACAATCTTCCAACACTTAGTCCTGTTTGCCAGTTCAGTTATTGATATAAGAAAAGCATAACAATGTGCACAGAATGTTCAACAAGGGAAAGTAGTTTGTTGAGATTACTTGTTGACTTGAAGCAGTATAACACAAGAATACGGTTTATGGAATAAAAGCATTGGGTTCCAGGTGAAGTACCTTACACAGGTAAGAGTTGAATGGTATGATATACATCTTAAACATTGTTGAATTGTTAAGGAATTATGCGTAATGTGTATATAATTAGCCTAGTAGCCTCGTAGTTTAAACATATAGACTAGACAGTGAAAGCGTCAGGCTTATTTCAGATAATTAAGTGCAATTAAAAAAGCCGGTGTTATGTCAAAGTCTGCTCCCCCTTCAAATAGTGTCTCCCTCCTGGTAAAGTGACAGCGCCCCCGTCGGCGGTCGGGGGATAAGGATTGTTCGGGTGGGGGAAACAGTATTCAACATACCTGTGTAATCAATGCAGCTTTACGTCCCTTTTCCTATGCACTGTGTATAGTGTACACATTCGATACTGGGTACAATGTATCCAGCTTATGACACGATACTGGCAATATGATACAATGTAATGGTAATCCAGTGATTTCTATATTCACACGTGTTTCCCTGAAGCTGTTTGGTCAAAATTGTTTGTTTTTAATAATTACGTGTTAACCTTGATTTTTTTAAAAAGTGGTCTAATACGGTGATATCAAATTCCTCCATTTTTCTTTGTCATTATATTTCTTTGTGGGTTTGCCACTCGGCTGAGCGTGGAGTGCCGCTCCCCAGTTTGGCCACTGGTCGGCGCTGTTCACCACTGAATATTTAGGCTGGGGGGGGGGGGGGCTGAGCGTTGATTTTGTATTCTCGACAGCAGGTTTTAAAATGAGATAAGATGCGATGAATCTTTAATGGTCCCTTTGGGAAAGATGGTCAACTTTTTTTTTTGCATTATTATAACACACCAATCCAAGTACAGTTGGAATGGATTTGAAAAAAAACATGTGGAAGGGTAATTATAGTTAAGTGTGTAATCTATTTTATAGCACATTATATATATTGGATTCGCTGATTAATATATTGGGCATATTGGACGTTTAACACTGTTAGATCTATATTTTTAGGAATATATAATCAGGTCTAGCCTATGACTGTTAAAATAGAAAATAATAAGCATGCGTGCTCAATAATAAGTTATTCTGTTTTATGTATATTATTTCTCTTTTATGTGAAATGATTGAAACATTTGATTTGGTGCTGTTCATTTGCGGTTGTTTGGCGGTAAAAACAATAATAAAATAACGCTGAGTGTGATTTAATAACAAAATGTATGAATACAGAATAATGAAGACAGTCGTAATAACCGGTCAGTCTTACAGCAGGAGGCCTTTTTGGTAATCAAGTTGTGTCCCTCTAATTCATCCTCCTTAAACGTCGATTGGTGACACGGCCAACACTATAATTGCTCCCATTGATTGATCGTATAAAACACAACAATGCAGCCTCATAGCCCGGGTGGTTTCCCCCCCTATAAGAAAGCTGGCTGAGTGAATTGGGTGTAGCTGTGTCTGTGTGCGCGCCTTGGCCAATGGAACCAGATCCTCCCTGCAGTGCGTAAGAGCGCGATTTAGGATTTAACCAAGTCTTTGCTGCGGGGCTGGCTGCAGTCTTCACCAGAGCCCGACGGCCCGAGAGCCTTTTAAAAATGCCAGTGTAGTTTTCACACCACTTTGGAGTCAGACTGCCTCGATTCTTTTTTTCTTTTTTCGTCTTTCGCTAATCAAATAAAACAAACCCACGCGTTCCCCTTCGAAGTATGACTGGAGTATTCGATCGGAGGATCCCGAGTGTGAAAACTGCAGACTTCCAGAGCTCATTTCAACTCTCTACCATGCACCACCCGTCTCAGGAATCTCCTACTTTACCCGAGTCCACCGCCACGGATTCTGGCTACTACAGTCCCGCCGGTGGAGTCCCTCACGGCTACTGTTCGCCCAGCTCCACCTCGTACGGGAAGCCCCTCAATGCCTACCAGTACCAGTACCCGGGTGTAAATGGATCCGCTGGAAATTACTCGACAAAATCCTACACCGACTACAGCTCGTACACGACCCCCGCTTACCACCAGTACGCTGGGACTTACAGCAGAGTGCAAGCCCAGCCGAGTCCACAAGGTAAGGGCCGCAGATTTGTCCATTATGATGCCATTTAAAGAGCAAGTTATTATTGGAAAATTACTTGTCAAATAACCGAATTGTAACATGTTGATTTAAAAAATAAAATCATTCCTTCGTATTTTTTTTAATGACTGTTACGCATAAATATCCAATAATGTGCAATATGAAGCTAAATAAAGAAATATGGATTGAATGGTAATTTTTGTTTATTTGTAAACCTGTCATTCAACGTGATTTTTAAGTATTACAGAAGTTGCTTTCCTTTTTAGCCAGCCTGCAATTAATTTGGTTTATGATATTGGATTTTCTGAGGATTTAAGAGATATCGGCGACAACCCACACGAACAAAATATATTTAAAAAAACACTGCAATTTGTAATAAACCCACATGCTTATGCTTGTTATTGTTATTTTTTTAACAGAAAAAGAGATAAGCGAGCCTGAGGTGAGGATGGTGAACGGCAAGCCGAAGAAAGTGAGGAAACCCCGGACAATCTACTCCAGCTTCCAGCTGGCCGCCCTGCAGAGGCGGTTTCAGAACACACAGTATCTGGCGCTGCCGGAGAGAGCCGAGCTGGCCGCCACGATGGGACTCACGCAAACACAGGTGAGATTTTAGATCAAATTCTGTCTTCCCCCATTTGCATATTTACATGTTTATAACGCCTCTTCGGTAGAAATATTGACCGTATTGGCGCTTTGTTTCTGTGCGCCTTTACGCACCGTGCCTCCCCTGAAACCATTGTTTCCAAACGGTTATACACGAGATATTAATGCCGCTGTGTTTCCATCTTTTCCAAAGGTAAAAATTTGGTTCCAGAACAGGAGATCAAAACTGAAGAAGATCATGAAAAACGGAGAGCTTCCCCCGGAGCACAGCCCCAGCTCCAGCGACCCCATGGTGTGCAACTCTCCACAGTCCCCGGCCGTTTGGGACACGCAGGGCCCCTCCAGGCCGCACAGCCTACAGCCACAAAACATCAACACGGCGGCTTCTAACTTTTTGGAAAACTCTGGGTCATGGTACACCTCTGCCAGCAGCTCCATGACTGCCCACCTGCAGACCCCTAACTCGATACAGCACTCATTGGCTCTTGGAGCGGGGACATTATATTGAAAAAAAAAAACCCTGTTGTTCATTTCAGATCTTTTTTTTTTTTCTCCTTCTATGGGACTCGTGTTCAAATTTCAGAGGAATATGCAATGTATTTGATGACAGTCATAGAAGAAACGTGTAAAATGTGTAAATGTGTGCATGTAATTTATTGCATTTTGGAAGACTATTAAACGTTTAAATGGACAATGGAACTTTGAAACCTCCGGCCTCACCGCAGTCTCTTGTTATTTTAACCCTCAGTTATTTACACTTAAAATCACGACAAAGACTCACAGACATAAATGACGTTTGTGAGCCTCAGATGACACAAGGCTGTAAATCACAGCTGTTCCTTATTGAGATTAATGTAGAAAGTGTCGTAATAATTGGTAGTTTTCCGTCGCCATAATACCCAGGATTTATATTTATTCTGTGAATTTTATTTTGTATTAGATTTATTACGCAGACAGACAGCAATCGTCGAGGAGAAGGGGATAAACGAATATCTGCCTTAGGAATGTGCCTTCATTTTCCTTTATGATCAGGCTCATTTTAATCTACATTTATGAAGATAAGGAAGGAAAATAATTACAGTGCAAATGTATGGTTTTATTAAACAGACATTAAACAAACATGTGTTATTGAAAATACATTTCTGAGAAAACCATGGCTACTACAAGTGTAAGCCTTATAATTAGCAACACTTACCAACATTGAATACCGGTGTTTCTTGAACTGCATTGATTTATCCATTAATATTCCTGTTGTGATTTCAGCAAAATATTATTATAATGGTCCTATAATATTTTATAAAGACGGATATTGTGTCTATAGAAGACAAGTGGCGCATTTGCTTGATATTTTTCCTGTAATCTAATTTATGGTGTTATTAAATGCTTTGTATCCGGATATTGTTATAATAATCCATCTTTTTTTTAACCCAACATTAATTCCACAGTATTTTCCTGTGTATTTCCCCTCATATCTAATATTCGGATATGAATTATTTTAATTATTATTATTATTGTGATTTTATTCACTACTGCCTCTGATCACCACCAGAATGATCACCTTTTCATCACTCGTATTGTATTTTAGTGCAGAACCTGATTGAGCCTTTCAGTTCCAGCTCGTCTGTAGAGAAAAAGCCTGCTTCTCGCAGCAGACAGTCTGCAGTCGCTCTCGCTTTGTGTCCCCTACAATTAGCCGCTTTGAATGGCAGAGAGGAGGCGAGGGGGGCGGCACGGAGATCTGAGACAATCCGCATTCCTGTGGGGGTAGACCGGCTCCAGAGCCCTGCCACTCCCGGCCGCAGCCCACCTTCCGGGTGAAATAAAAAAAAGAGAAAAGGAAAATCCTCCACAAATTCACCATGTTATTAGCAGCCAGTAATACCAGCGCTGCCGCTGCAAAAACCACTAAACAAACCGTGCCACTGTGGGAAACATTGGGGATTTGAATATTGATCTAATTGAATTTGCCCGGCCATATGCTCAAAGATAGAAGAGAGTTTTTGCAAACGAACATGTTTCACAAGCCCCCCCCCCCCCCCACACACACACACACACCACACACACTAAACAACACTGTATCTGACCCACACTGACCCATGCATGTTACCACTTCCACCTGACACAGAATTCCTCGTCCTGATTGCAGCCTACTGAATACACGTTACACACACACACACACACACACACACACACACACACACACACACGGGAGCAAACAGAACATTTTCTTTTTATTCTGAAACACCACCGTGCTTGTTAGTTTTCTGCCTAACTTACTTATGCTGTAGGCTAAACGGTAGTCCTGTAATTACAATGGGAGCAGGTCACTCGAGAACTTTAGATTTTTCACATTGCACGTGCACGCTCTCAGTGACACTCAGGCGCGCGCTCAACCTCGTGCACAGGGGCACACATAGGCCTTTATATCTCCGTCATACACACACACACACACACACATACACATCACTACTGTATGTCCCCCAATCAATTTCTCTCTCTCTCTCCCAAACAATTTTCTCTCTCTCTCTCTCACTACACACACACACACACACACACACACACACACACACACACACACACACACTAGTGGTGCCATTATATCGAGAGCCCCCGTTTATTTCCAACCGAACATTTTCCACTCAGTTTCCCCCCATTTCGCAAATCGAGTCTAAATAATGACAGTTAGCTTTACTGGACAGCTTCAACTGTAACACTCCACAATAATTATTCTCCAGGATTAGGGCCTCCATTATCATAATCTGGACATTGACAATTACCTATAATTTGCAAAGATGCGCTTGGTTCTTGATTGCAGAGGGCTTTTTATTTTTTTTCAAGCTCGCCATCACTAAACAGTGACAGTAATAACAGCTAATTTTGCAGGCAATATATAAGAGCTAACCGGGGTGTGCAAACACTTTCCCACCTGGATTTGCTTATTCAACCACCGGCAGTAAAACCGTGCAGAGCTTATTTTGGGGATTTTCTATGCTAGAGAAGCGGACAAAGGTAAGGACGAGTCTTATTTTCATGCCTGTGACTACTCCTGGTCTTAAAGGAGGCTGAGTATTAGTTAAATCGTGTAGTCTGGGATTGACAGAGAAATGGAAACATTTAGCATTTTCCTAAAACGATTTATCTGCTGGAGATGTGTATACTATTTGGATTGTGGATGTGTTGTGAGGGGTTGCTCCGGCGCTACAGTTAATGTGGGGATCATTGTGGGAGATCTTGCCAGGTGCTGTATAGGAGCTTTTATGCTTTTATACGAGAAGCCTGCTGCATATAGTGCACCAGCTCCTGCTGATAGAGCACACAGAGCAAGAAGTGACACGTCCCTCATTGCACCCCCCCCCCCCCCCCCCCCCCCCCCCCCCCCCCCCATATATGTCACTCTACTGCACTTTACTTTACATCATCTGTCTTTATATCTCATCAATCATCTTATCTCATCTATCTATCTATCTATCTATCTATCTATCTATCTATCTATGTCATTTAGCTCATCAAAGCCCTTTTTCCCCCATTTGCAAAACACGATGAAACGTGTCAGTTCTTAGAGCTGAATAACCCAACTGTGTATTTATGAGCCTTGTTGATGTTTACTCGACTGCTGCTTCGGGCTCCCTGCAGCCTGCAGATGAGGGTGCACATGGCCCCCGTATAGCAGATAGGCCCCCCCCAGTCTGGGGGCCCAGGTATATAGCTGAATGTGCGCCAGTGGGACATCCGCGTCTTGACAGCTGCATGAAGCTTTTCAGCGTTGTAATTTCAGATAATATCCCGAGCGCTCACTCTTCTCGGCAATTTGTATGTGAATAAGCGAATAATTTCCCCTTTTGTTCCATCTGTGCTACCTCAAATCCAAATAAAGATGCCTTTTAGTATTAAAAGTGGTAGAAAATTACAGGTAATTATCTTTGACGGTAAAAACGCTGTAATCAGCGGGCTACATCAAAAATTACCCTAATTATGCCTGCATTTATGAGAATGGGAAAAAAAAGCCTCACTTGGATAAAAACCCACAAATTGTCCCAAATATCTCCTTCATATTGAACGCCGCTGCAGCTGGCTGCTTTGTTCAACATCGATCCCGTGGAGCTTGGCATTTAACGGCCTGCATTAGGACGGAGAGAAAGGAGAAAACATTTTGTCAATACCTCTAATAATTGAGGGTGAAATGACAAGATAAGCTGGACCTGGAGCAAATGTCTTTCGAGGTGAATGTAGACCACAGCGGGGCCGGGTAAGTTCATTTCCTCCGGTGTTGAGTGCATTTGCTAAATCTATATACAGTGGCGTGCTTCATCAGCCACCCAGCGCTTTGAATTTATTTTAAAACGTTGACTGATGAAATGGGCTTTTCACCGAGCACCGTGTCATTACCTCATGTTGTCTGTTAGAGGCTCGTACACACACCAGGGGGACGGGAAATAGGCCCGTTATAATGTGATGTTGGCCCAATATGAAGCATAAAAAGGGGGCCTAGTTTCAAATGAATTTATGAAATCATGCAACAGCAGCCATCTGTTTTGAGTCACGGTTTACTCAATCTGACAAAAACATAAAAAGTGTATGTACAACTCAAATCGCAGAATATATTTACAGACAGACAATTTGCTTGGTTTTGCATGTTGGAGAAACAACCCAAAAAAAAAGCAGTCAGGAGTCGCCCCCATGGCGACGGGCTCTGTGCGCCACAGCGCATGGAGGGTGTACGCAGTCTTTGCCCCAAAGTGGCGGAAATGTCACTGATAATATTTGGTATATTGACTTTCAAGATGTTGACATGAATGAAAGCATAACAAATATGCGAGCCCATTGAACAGCCATGTACGCTTTAAAAAAAATGGTTAGTCCCCTTGTTTGTGTCATCACACCGAGGCTTGGCTGCGGTTTTTTTTATCCTTCAGCAGAGGAGCAGCCGAGGGGTCCTTCTCCTCTCCAGCATCCAGCCTCTGCGCTGACACAAATTGTAGGCTACGTTGAAAACGGCATGGCGGAGATCCGGAGGCCTCCAGACAGCTCACCGAGCGTCCCCTTGTCTCGTCAGTCTATCTCTGCATCGAGTCTTGATGCGGGGAGGAATACCAGTGAGAGTAGCCGGGCATGTAGCTGTTGGCCGGCATGTTTACTCCTTTGGAAGAGGCCGAGACGTCCCATATCGGAGGGATGGTCGGGGAGCGCGGGGAGAGGGACATGGAGCCCGGAATAGGGTCGCTCTCGTGCGGGTTGACGCCTTGCTTGAGCAGTTTCTTGAACTTTGACCTCTTATTCTGGAACCAAATCTTTACCTGCGAGGGGGGAGAAGTGCGCATTAGTGAAGGACGTGGAGAAAAGAGCATGTGTTGAGTTGTGTGAAGCTCGGTTAGTTTCTGCAAAATTGCAAGTTATTAAATGTAATATAAATAAAGACCATTACCCAAACGAAAAAACAGCCAAATAATAATAATAGTAATAATAATAATGTCCTAATCTTTATTATAGTTATGTACATGAGGTTTCCAGGCGTTGATGTCAACATGTAGAGAGTGAGAGAGTGAATCCCTCCTCGTACCTGGGTTTGTGTCAGTCCTAAAGAGGCAGCCAGCTCGGCGCGCTCCGGTAAAGCGAGGTACTGTGTCTGCTGGAAACGGTGGTTCAGCGCTTGAAGCTGCAAACTGGAATAAATTGTCCGGGGCTTGCGAATCTTCTTGCCTTTCCCATTAAAACGAATTTCCCCATTTTCAATCACCGTCGTTTTCTGCTCTGCAACAAAAACAACCAATGTTAGTATTCAAATCCGCAGCCATGCGGACACATCATGCATTTCGCTGTGCATGGAAACACAAACGTGTCTAAACAGCTGCAATATTCCGCGAAGAGTAAATTCCGAGGCGCCGAACGAAACTGTCTTAAAAGCTGAAAAATCTCACATTGCCTTTAAGCGCCGTGGCAGCCAACAATCCTGCATACGCTGTCATATTTAGGATATTGCTGGTAATGACATGTCAATTAAATGCTAATTACAACATTCAAGGCGTGCGGGCTGCCTAATTTTCACGAGTAGTTGGTGAGGATTGCACGGTCGTGATGATCACACCCCGGGCATTAAAACAGGTTTTGTGGGAAGTGAGGGGAGTGCTAAACGGGACAGCAAGCAGGCGGAGAAGGTAATAGGCTGGATCGCAAATTATCCGTTGCCATTTACGCACGGTTTTTCTTCGATGCAATCGCCCACCTGAAAGATCATTCGTCCGGAATTTGGAGTGGCCGTGCGGTGACTCGGGCTTGACACCAACACCGGCAGTATAGGGGGAAAGAAGGCATATGCTAATAGGCTAACTGTCAACCGCCTGGGATGGACGCGACGCGGTGCGTTTTCCACTTGGCATGGTGGAAAAAGGGGTCTCTTACCTGTGCTGTCTAACCTTGTCTGTCCTCCCGTGTTGTTGTGATAGGACGGCAGGTACGGGCTGTGGTGCGGGTGGCTCACGTAGGGGTAGGGTAACGACCTGTTGTAGGTGTTGGTCCCGGTGTACGCGGTGTTGTCGTGCTGGTGGTGAGCGTGCGAGCCGGAGTGGAGACAGTGCAGCGGGTAGTGGCCGCCGGCCATCGACGGGGAGCTCTGCTGTGAGTGCGACTGCTGCCCAAACTCCATGAAAGCAGACTTGGACGAGTCCTGAGCCTCCAGACCGTCAGCCATCGTAGTCATGGTCATCATCGAATTTTCTGCCTTGAGAGCACTCACCCCCTCTCTCTCTCTCAAGACCAAATCGGTTTTCTCTCTCTCGCTCTGCTGTTGTCTCTCTCCTCTCTCCACCGCGAACAGATATTGTCCTATTAACACCCGGGTTTTTCCAGAGGCGTCTTTATTTCCCCCCTTGTTGTGTGATATTCTCGCTCAAAATGGTGGACGGTAGGAATAAGTTAAGGGAGAGATTTTAAGGTGGATTCTGTTAAAATTGAGCCCTTGCTTCCAGACTTGATGCAGACACTACAAGTAAAATGGTTTGTCTCCAAAGGGCAGCGCCTCCCGATTGGTCATCCAACCCAACGTCATCAGTGCTCTGCGCTTCACGGAGACTTGAGCTGGAGTTAACCCACCTTACCAGCTCCCACCACAACTATGGGGGAAATAATATATGGTGGGGAAAACGCATAATTCCTACAGACAAGCTTCACACGTAAAAACAGCTCTTTTGGAATCGCCGAGTCGGTTTAGTTTTTTCACCCAAATTACGCACGACGCGCAACATATAGCGCGTACTTTGATTTAGCCTGATGAGCCGGCAGTCTATATGTGCCTCATTGTTTCTCAGCCTTTAACTCCTCCTCTCTTTAGGAATTAATTACTTAAAGCAAAGCATCAACAAACATCCTTATTAACAATATTAAAGTCGAAATGGATTTTAATATGAAAATGATTCACGTACCAATATATTATTAACAGGATATCTATACATTTGAAAAATATTCGTTTAGATTGGATAGATATTTTGTATCAAATTTATAAACAGTCACAAAGTGTGGAATAATCATATTCGTATTATATACTTTGAAATATGTATTTAAACACTAAACATATTTATACAAAGTGGTCTGTTTTATGTCAAGGAAACTCCTGAAACAGGTGGAATCGCCTTGAAAATGAGTATAAATAGGCATATAACCACTGTTTTTTTGTTTAATTTACAAATCAGAATGTTTAATTTTTCTTTCTTTTTTTTTTACGAAGAATAAGTGTTTATGAAATTATTATTTTTTGGCAGTGTTTGCTTTGATGTCTCCTAATGAGCAGTCGCTCGTTGAGCCCCCCTCTGCTCTCCAAGTAACGTATATTATAACTGTTCCTTTTCCCTGCGGGCTACTGACCATATGATTAAGCATCTTCAGACAATTGAAAATACAGTACATGTGACACATCAAATAACAATATGCCTGAGGTACAATAGGTTATTTTGCACATAGAAGGGTGGATACCGTGATAAACTGACAGTGTCTTTTATCCCTGTTGTAATATGAGGCCTGATAGGGTCCTCAATATATGTAAATTATACAGTTTGCCTCTGAGGGCTGCGATGTTCGCATATAACATTCAAATTATATGTCCACGTACATTAATGCAGTAGGTATTCAAATCATGTTTATCACCACTTTCAGCTATATATATTTTTTTGCCGCAATGTAGCGTTCAGCAATTTCACCAAACAAAAATGGGCGATGAAAAATAATTATGGTTGCAATCAAGTTACTACGAAAACCTATTTGATTAGCGGCCACACTTTACTCAAATTGCAGCTATAAAATTAAGAACAATTCGTCTGTAATGATTATGGACTAGATTTATTTTGGGAGGGTGGAATAAAAGTGGATATAGCATAAATTATCCCCTAATTATACGCCAGTGTCGCCTCAATTATCCTCTTATAAAAAATGGTTGTCTAAATGCAGCGTTTAGTTTCAATTTTCTCCTTTTCTGTAACCAGAACTTGGTACCTTGCTATTATCGTTACGGTTGTTATTTACTTTGTGGGGATTTAAAAAGTGCACAACCCAGCCGGATAATCATTTTACAGCAGCGGACCGCGAGAGCAGCACAGAGGCAGGGATGTGAGGCGCAAGACGGATGTATTTTATGCTTCCAGATTCTCTTATTAATTTAAATCATATTTTAAAAAAACAAAACAGGGTGCTTCTTTTGTCGTCAGGAGCGTGGCAGGTAAGAGCTTCCTTTGAATGCTCCTTTTATGTTCACTGACACTGATGAATGATTTTATTGCCTCTGATAATCCCGTGTTTTAGGCACACACAGTGTGGCCGTCCAGACCTCGCAGGAGTCAGCACACCTTGGTCACCCCTCAGTGATCTAACATAGTGGCCAATTCCCCTGCCCGTGTTCCACTTGGACACGCAGAAGAGAAACCAGATCCTATACCTTTTCTAATCGCCTTTGAGTGCTACTACAAAGACGAACATGCTTTGCAGTGATGGTAGTTGCTTCCCCCCCTGCGGGCTAAAATATTCGGGGTATTAGGATGAGACGTCTTCCTTCATGTTTTGCAGCATCATCTGCGAAACCACCGCAGGATTATTGCAGCACATCTTAGTTACTTTGTGGGGTGTTCTGCGCGGTTAATGTCAAAGTCTTGGTGTCCCGCAGGCGTGTTTGGGAGGCTTTTTCTGTAGCACACTGAGATTAAGTGAAGTGGTGAAAGGACGGATTTGTTTTAACAGGGAGAACATGACATACTCGACCTCGGTGCTTTTGAAATGTTTAAGATGCATGCACGCTGACAACCGTGTCTGATTGCAAAAAGCACATGAAGAAACCAGCGGCACATACAGGACATCAGCGGACAGAATTCGTTAAAAATCAAAATGTTTTGAAATATTTGAAAACGAGACGTCGTGCCCCCAAAGCGTACCTATGCCCTCTGTTATACTCTGTCCTATTAAGAGTTCACAGCCTTATTCTGGAGGGAAATTATTTTATATTTCACTCCCTCCAAATGTCAATCACAAAATTAACTGAGTTCGGCTGCAAATCTAGAAATCACTTTGTCCCTAAGTAGATGATTGACCTTCAGCACAATCAATGGCCGTGGCGGTTTAGCAGAAGTGGTCTTTATTTCCAGCTGTCTTATAAACGCTGATGAATGACTCTCTAAAATCACTCCAGGCCTGGGATTTCCCTGACAATCCACTGTCTGCGTCGGGATACATGAAAGCTGAGAATATTTTACTCTGCATTTAGGTGTAACCTAGCGTTATTTGTATGGTTAACACGGTCGCTGCCAGTTTAGATATAATGAAGGCGAGCTATGGCACCTTAACCCAATTTGGCGCATGGAAGTTTCCACTAGAACGGTTCAAAAATATATAAAATACAACTAGTGTCCTCTTCTCTCTCCTCCTCTCTCTCTCTTTCTGAATGTGTGTCACTGACTGTTTTTTTTTTTTAAGTCTGCATGTATTTGCTTGTCTATTTTGCACACGTGTTAATCATATTTGAGCGCTAACACGGAGTTCCAGCAAAACACAAGTCATTATATTGTAGCGGGAGGCCGGGTTGTTTGCGGTCGGTCCCTCTAACAGTTAGTGACTCGCTCGCATGAAAAGCCACCCCCTTCGGTTGCTCGGGGATCCGGGCGGTTTGGGGGACGCAGAGGCTTGTCCCTGCAGAGACCGGGAGGCACTTAAACAACATGTCTCCCTTCTCCGCAGCGCAAAGCCACTGGCGCTTCACAGACAGGCAGGCGTCGACGGCTCTCCGTGGCTGCCGTGTGAAGGGCGGGAAGTGGCGAGGAGAAGCGCAGATGCATCCTCCACACAGCTGTCAGCGTAACTACATTCAGAGGGAGCAACCCCTCACACAAACACACACACACACACACACACACACACACACACACACACACACACACACACACACACACACACACACACACACACATCCGTGCCCAAAATGACCACCGATCAGCCTTTAATGCTGGCAGAATTCATCCATGCCCAAATGGTGGAGCGCCGCTTTTACGCACTAATGCAAACCCACTTATGCAACGCTTTGATGTGTTTCCTGAAAGCGCACAACTACACCAAGAAAAATTAGTGCGGTTTTGTCATAAAGAAAGCCACGCGCCCCCCTCCCAGGCAGACGACTGTTTACAATAAGTTTTGCATCATAAATTGGGATTGCATTATCTCTCCGGTAAATAGCTAAATTGGCATATGCATGGCCCCAGGTGCAGGCGAGCGGGGGACTTCAGATGGACCCAGCGTAGCGTGTTGCTTGTGAAACTAAATGACCACAAATAAGCAAAGGCCTGTAGCACCGAGTCTTCACAGCCTCTCATAGACTAATGGATTTAATTTGGCAGACTGAAGCTGCACTGGTCCCACTCAGGGCCCGAGTCCTAATTAAGACTGCTTGTTTCTCTTGTCGCCTCCTCTCACTGCATGTTTAGGTCCGGCTGAGTGATTGCATCGCTCGGTTTCCTGCAGCAGTCGGATGGTTGTTTTATGTTGTCATTCGTTTCTGAAATAAGGACACAAAAAAAAAAACCGGAAGCAGCCGGAAATTCAGTCGTTTGGTGAAATGTTACAAAATGTTTGATCATTCTGATCAGCAGAAGTGCGAGAAAACGACAACAATGTCTTTACATATTGGCCGTATTATATCAGTATTATTAAGACAATATGGAGAAATAAGGAGGGAGATATAAGGGCTTTGACATATACTTGTTGTCACAAATTGGCAGTTTTAAGCCCAGAGTGTCGGAATATATATATTTTATTAGTTTGGGCTCGGCGCTACTGGGTAACGTGCATAAGACCTGATGAACACGCCTGATCCTGTATACCGAATTAATAACAAAGGAGCTATATTCCAAAAGTTGATCAGAATTTTTCGGTGACATAAAAGACTATAGTGGCGGAGTGCGTGCATTGGACCCCCGTTTTTCCCCCTCTCGACTTAATACGCGACATTATTAGGTCTGACAGCACAGTGGTCGGTCTTGAAGGAGAGGATTTGGTCGATAGATGACAGACAGGAAGGCCAGCAATCATGGGCTCTTTTTTTATCAGAATGTACTGTTCGATGCCGTTTATCCCTGATGATAGAAAATTGCTCTGTTGCCAGGACGCTGCTTCTGAAATAGAGGGCAGGAGCAACATTTCCATTTTCCTGTTTGAAAGCCATTGAAATGAATTAGTAAAAAATGAAAAAAAAGAGGAAAAATGAGAGAGAATCCCCTGGTAAACAAAGGACAGCAAACAAAGATACCATTTTCTTTTGCCGAGAATCCACCCTCCTCATTTTACCCCCGGTTTTTTTTTCCTCTCCCTGCAGCAGAGTGAGGGTTTTACTTCAACAGTTGCAAATCACATGCTTGGCTTCTAATGCAGTCCAAGGCCTGGGCCTGTACTTCAAAGACAATCATTTATTTCCCAACCTCCTGGATTAATTAGAGCGCCTTTTCATCGGTCGTGACCGAGAGAAAAAAAAAAGAGATGCAGAAATTAAGAAAGAATACTTGACAAGGAGGAGCATTAAACAAACTCCTGAAATGTTTAATCATTAAGCGCAAATGAACAATAACCTGTGAAAAACTGAATAGGGAAGAATTTTTAAAGCATTTGGACTTGATCACACCTTGTAGCTGAAATTATACGCATGTCGTCATGTTTGTAATTTGTTATTCTTGAACATTTTGTGTCGAGACATTATGCTTATTATTGTTATTATTATTATTAGTGGGCTATTTTTCTTGATGTTTATGTTGTTGCTGCATGATGCTATCGCCATAATGACGTTCGTTCATTGTGTTTAAATCTTGTATTTGGTATTATGCTGCAGACAATCTTATTATACGAAGAATACAGATCTTTCTTAACTGAATATAATATAAATCGTATTATAGGAGGTTAAAAAACAAGCATATAATGTCAGGATGGAGGATATTCTTAGCCTCTTGTAAGGATTTTTCGTTATGGTTATATAATTAATTGCAATCTGAGGATTGTGTATCGGTGACACAGGCAGATCCTGTGGCGAGCTCATCATCAGAACAGATTGGAGGGTCACCCTCTGTGTCCGAGCAGGCAGGTGGTTTAAAAACCTCCACAGTGCTATGAGCGCGCCTCCAGCGCGTGCTACACGCTGCATGGAGTCTGATAGAGAAATAACACTCAAAACACTGGATTATAGTGACCCCTTAAAAAGGGATTTGATAAATTGTGCAAGGATCCTAAATGTCCAACCGTAACCGTGTCAGTCCTTGTAGGAGCATAGTAATTAAGATGCAATTATGGGGACTAAAGTCGCTGGATTATTAATGAGGTCTGGTAGGAACGATACTAATCTCGATTACAAATGCGAGGGATTAAAGGAAATAAATGAAACTTGCTACAAAATTCTTCATTTCACACAACACGTGAATCCTGTAATATGGTAGATCCAAATAAATAGTTAAATGCATTATAAGGCATGTGTGGACTGATGTGAGCACATTTTATGGGATAAGCATAAACGTGTTAAGTGTTGTCTCTGAAGGGTAATAATGACACTGAGATTTAGAATTTGGAGCAGTATCTGATGCATAAATACAACCGCTATCACCATTTAAAATCACATTTAGACCTGAATCTGAGCTTCAAACGGTTGCAACCCTTCAAACGCAACTAGATGAACCATATAAAAGAGGAATAAACACTGAGAAAGAATACTAAACTCTCCATGAAGTGCTTTGGCACTGGAGAAAATATAGACTTATACTGATCTTTTACAGGATTAAACTTTGCTATGAATAGGCCTGTGTGAAAACACTGAACAATCCTGTTCGGTGGGAATATTTTGTAGATACATCTCTCACAAGAACCCCCTCCCCCCCACACACACACATGCATATCCTCAATACACACATCACAAACTAATAAAGTAGTGTGTGTGTGTGTGTGTGTGGGGCTCTCATGCAGGAATGAATGCCCCACTGAAGGAAGTGCTGCACACAATAGCCAACACTGACTGCAAAATAAAAGGAGCTTGAAATTTAAGAGCACGGTGTGAAACGAAGTGGAAAACAAGTGCAGAGAAAGGGAGTCACACCTGGTGAGCTGTGGTGCACTGGACGAGATGCTGCTCGTGTTCTCGTGAGCTGTGCTGGGCTGTAGGAGTTTGTCAGGTGATAGCTGTGGACCTTTGTCTGCTGCACCCTATGACACTCCTACCTGAAACTGCATCTCAGATCAGGCTGGGTTTTGGTTGGGCCTTGGGCTCTGCCCTCCTAACACCTCGCTTTGCTCACATGAAGTTGGATTAACAGAGTGCATTTGTGCTAAACCTGACATTTTTACAAAGAGTAGGCCTGCAATCGAATCCTGCCTCCACATTCTTTTCTGGTTATTTTGCGTTGAAGATAAGAGAAAAGCAGGAAACATTCGTCTAATGTCTAAAAGTGCAGACAGGTCTCATCTAAAGACACAGTAAAAGGTTTTCTTTGTTACACAAGTTAATTATGCAAAATATTAAAGCTGAAAGTTGTTGCTTTTTACAAAGATTCTGATTAGAAAACATGTTTAGGAATATTTAACTTAAAAAAACAATGAAGATGTTTTTTTCCTCACAGCTCTCACCTGCAACATCATCACCATTAATATTACTATTATTATTAGCCGGCTCTTGATGTTTATTATGGTGCTTCTAATGTTGCTGCTATTATCATAATCATCATCATCATTACATTCATCACTTCTCCAGTTCCTTTTACAGTGTTTAAATCTTGCATTTACTATTGTACTGCTGCTAAATCCTTACAAATATTTTCATTAAAAAACACCAAAATATAGAACGGGTAGAAAAAAAATGAATATTACATAATTATGTTTATTGTAAGATGTTTAGAAAATAAGCAAAGTATGTCAGAATGCGCTGAGCACTACACAGACACATTTAAGATCTCTTTAATAATGCCACAGGATTATATAAACTACATTTAAAGTACTAAACAGACACTAAAGAGCTACATTGTGATGAACGTATAATGCAGAGGAAAGCCATTTCTAATATTAGGAGGTCTGTCTCACAGCTAAACACTGATAATACAATAATCATCCTTCTTTCAACGGTTCAGAAGAACCACTTTTTTGGTCAAAATGAACAATTGAAAAGTAAAAGACAAAATCTCTGTGTCGTGCAGCTTGATAATAAATATATTGTTGAATCAACCAGGACCATATAAACATCGCTTGAGCCTTGATAATGAAAATATTAGCTTTCTAACAGAATCACATAACTGCATGTGAAACAATTGCACCACGACAGTTCAGGGTCCTCTTAGTTAACAAACCGCAGATCACAGATCAGCGTAATGATTTGGCCAGGAGATCGTGTCCATAGCCAGCCTCATAATATCATAATTATTAATTCGTTGGCTGGAAAGCCCTCAGAGCCTTTATTTTCATTTGCTCTGAACTGTCAAATTCGAGTGGGGAGATTTTTTTAGGACTTTGTCCATTTTAGTGAAGTGAAGGTAGCCAATTATTGCCATCATTGCCCTTGAAAATGCATTACGCCTCACCTGAGGGCTCACTCAATCAAAGAGACTGAAGGGGCGATTAACAGATGACTTCTGACCTTAATCCATCGCAAAATCACCCAAAAGAGCCAGACAGCAATCAACATTTCTCCCTCAGTTTCATGTTGCAAACTTTCTTATTGTTGACATCTAACCTTGGTCATCATCATGGCAGTTCTGGGTTTGGGGCCTTGAACGTGGTTTGGCCACATTCATTCTAAGTTTGTTCAACCTTGAATTCTTTTTTGAGTCCATCAAACAGAGCAGTGTGTGAATCTCTCTGATTTTTATGAAAAATGTGTGTCAACAAAAATGTGTAACACTGTACTTTAAGTCCCTCTATTGAGCATTTATTAGCAGTATGTAAACATTTGATAAAAGGTTTATAACACTAGTTGTGAGCAGATATAAGTTAAGTCAAATTATAACCTCTCCTATGAAGACGTAGATCATTGCAACTGTGTCTACAATATTGTTATTCACTTATATCTGATTACAAACACAATTTTTGTTAAATTAAATGTTTTATACTGTTTTAAAATGGTAAATATGAGGACTTTGCATAAATTGCTATAGTTAAAGGTCAATTTAGATAATCAAAGAAAAATACTTCAAACTTACTTACAATATGTTTAAAATCAAACAATTGAAAGGTTTCAAGTAAAAAAATCAAAAAACAAATCAAGAAATTACCATGTCTGCATCATTATACTGTACAACCTGCAGTTTTAATTCAATTAAAACAAGCTCACTGTGCCAAGCTTCCTCTGGAGTATTGTCGGTCTGGCATTAGCAGCCTCCTCAGCTGGGGATAGATGAACACGAGTCAGGCTGGTGACGGCCTCTTCCACCTGAGTAATTAAAATGAGCACAAAGCTAGTGAATATACTGTCATGTTTTTAACAATCATTTCAATCACCAAATGTTGAAATAGATTTTTTTTTTCAGGAAATGCTTATGAATAACTTTTGTTTCCTCTTTGTCTCCCTGTTTTCCCCTCTCCAATATCTCTCCCTGGCTTTTCCATCACGCCCACCTTCCTCTCATGTCCCCCCCCCCCCCCCCCCCCCATGCATGTCCAGCCACTGGTCTCCATCTCTCCTCCATCCCGTCCCCTTCGCTCCTCTCCATATTCCTCTTCATACCCACTCTACCCCTCTCTTCCTCTCCCCCTCAACCTCGCTCCCTACCCCCCCCCCCCCCCCCAATAGGTACGCCTCCATCCTCTCTTGGCAGCTCCATCCCCCCCCCCCCCCTTCCTCCCTCTCCCTGGTTGGTTTCCACAGCTGTGGTGAGTGAGGGGCAGATGACCGGAGAATTGGCCCCTGGGAGAGTGCTGAGCCATCCTGGTGCTATTAGGCTCGTGGCTAATAATAGGTGTTTCAGACCAGGGGAAGATCAATCAGGGGGAATCATGGGGAATGTTCGGAGCAGCGCTTTTTACACATCGGCCCAGATGGATGAAATTACACTTGTCAGTTTTTAGTTGCATTACTCCCAAATTGGTTGTCTACTCTTTTTTTTCTCTCTCTCCCTCTCTCTCTCTTCTCTCCTTTCTCTCTCTTTGCCCTCATTCATGTGTCAGTGGCCCGCTAAAGGGATTCAGTGGTGAAATCCCTGTCATTTTTGTCTTTTCCCTGTTTAGCCCTCAGCCAGCAACTCTGTTGCCTGCATATGCGCTTAGAATAAATCAGTTTAAGATCTTGTCTCATGACTTGGGCATTGTCCATGTTAAAGGCATGGTGTGCAAGTCTGTATGTGCTTTGTATGTATAATATACATTTTTATTAATTCTCAAACACAATTTATCTGCAACTATTTTGATAATCAATTCATTATGTCAATGATTTTTCAAGGCAAAAATTCAAATTTTCCAATTTGCATTTGCTGCTTTTGTCTGTTCCATATCACAGTCAGCTGAATATTTTGGTGTTTTTAGACTGTTGGTCAGACAAAACAACACATTTGAAGATGTCACATTGCACTCTTTTCAATCTAATAGTCTGAAGTCCTCGTTTAGTTCTGAGTGTGAAATAAAGCCAAAGAATTATAATGTGTTTCTAATGTTATGTTGAATTACTCATATTTGTCTTCAAACCAAATTGATAAATGTGTAAAGTATACAGTCATTTTATTGTAATTGCAGAATTGTCTAATGGTGATGTAAATAAGTCTGTTAGGTGCAAATGAAACCTTTGTGCTGTATCTCACTGATTGAAAACTGAATAAAACACAGCACACAATACTCACTTTCTTTGGTGTTCATTTTAAACATGTATCGATTTATCAAATGACTAAAACTGAACCTGTTGCAGAATTTGTTTTGAAATAATCACATGAACAAATACTTTCATGACGAAGGAAACAATGAAAATGATGCTGCAGGTAGAAATCAATTAAGGCTTTAAAGCACAATGCTTCTTTACTATTTCCACCCTAAAACTCATCTTGTGATTGATTGATTTAGACTCAAAAATGTGAAAATGCTTTATTAACAAGGCAGCTCAGAATATGATGGATGAGATGTGCACACAGAAAAATAAAGGTGCCATCTGGAACCGAAAATGGTTCTTCGGAGTGATGCCATAGAAGAACCATTTTTGGTTCCACAAAGAACCTTTCCGACCAGGGTTCTTTAAAGAACCATTTCCTTAAACGGTTCTTTAAAGAACCCACAAAGGTGCCTCAAAGAACCTTCAAAAAATGGTTCTTTGAAGCACCATTTCTGGTTCTTTGAAGAACATAAAGACAAAAAGGTTCTTTAAAGAACCATTTTCAAAAAGGTTCTTTAAGGACCCAAATGGTTCCATAAAGAACCCTTTTCAAATGGTTCTTTAGGTAAAAATGGTTCTTCCAAGGAATAAATGGTTCTTTAAAGAACTGAGTTTTGGAAAATGTGAATTTGTTTTACATTTAAACAGCATAACAATGGAATCAGGGTTCCCACTCTTTTTTAGAGATCATATTCCAGGATCCTTTCTGTGATGATCTATAAAATCATCTTTTACATGCACGGAAATGATGGCAAATTGATTTGTGGATAAAAGAAACACCTGTAGATGTACTGCACTTCACTTTATTGTCAGAAATCAACTCTATACAATGTAATCCATGTGCTGCAGTGTCCTATCTAAGAAATGTTCAGAGCATTTGCCACTCTCTGCACAGCTACAGGTACCCGTGTGTCCAGCTTCAGGATGAATGTTTTTTTCAGATGATAGAGGGCCAACACAACACCCATGGCCAATGAACCGTCTGCGTCTTCATTGTCCACCATCATTTTTTGTCCATCCACTGCTACAAAAACATCTGTGCCGTCACTCGGGGGCTTGCCATCGCTGCTGCTCAGGACAATTGTGGGTGTTGGGCTTAGTGGTTGCTGAAACAAAACATTTGAAACTTAAAGGTGTATTCTGTAATGTTTAAAGATCAAAGCTTTCTGATATGCTTAGTTGCATATAAAATGCTAGTTTGTTGAGATTAGATGTCATATTTTTGAAATTGCACTTTATCTTAATTTTCTGAAAATATATTTCCCTTTTTTAAATAAACAAATTCAAGTTGCCCCCCACAAACACAAATGACTAACCTTATCTATTGCAAAGAGCTGTGATGATTTTCTTTGAAGACCAATGGTAGGAGGAGTATGGCTGCATTCACCAACTGGCCTGCAAATGACAAATCATGTTTCAATAAATGTCACAATTCTGATTCTGCAAAGTTTTGAGACTATCATACCAATTTCCTCAGGAGTGTTGATTTGGATAACAGTATCTAGGTAAACGTCAAGTCAACTTTTTAGAGCACTTCTACACAAAACACAGTATATGGGATATTCTAAAAGGCTTAAAGGGAAAATGGATCAATGAGGCAAGAAAAAGTATTTAACGTTGATTAATAGTTTTAAAGTTATTTATTGGTTTGAAATTATTTGGCTACTTGTAAAACCATCTTGTTGTACACGTCGTTTCTCAACTCCAGTCTCACATCTTAAGTTGCTCATCAGACTGTAAACAAATAAACAGCGCACTGAAAAGGAAGTCTGGATATCAGCCGGCTACACTAGAACCCCAGAAATATAGCCCCTTTCCCCCAGGGGCATATGCGTCGTCAAACCAATAGCTAATTGTTCCCAAATTGCCCTCTGTCTTAAGTTCTGGTTCAGCGCCTGTCCATTTCAGGGTCTGAGGTCCACCCACCACAGTCTCACAAAATCCTGCGGGAAACACTGCACCACGTGTTATATATTAGATAAAACACTCACCAAGATTGGAATAGAGAAGCAGGTGAATTCTTTTAAGACATCTGCAGTAGAGTGTTGTTGAATATAGTGTCTTCTGTACTCTCTGTTGGTCATCATTGGCGAATGATGACCAAGTTAGGCCTCATCTTTTGGCACTCCTGCTTCATTGTTGCAATATGGTGGCTCGTACTTTTCGTCGTCCCCAGCATCCATTGCATCTGTTTGCTAAGTAATAAACAATGACACAATTAGGACTGAGCTGGAGCATGAAGTATGAAGCATAAAATTCAGTTTAGCATTACTCTTTTAGTCAATGAGAAAATACTTACATATCCAGATCCATAACTTTCCTTCAGAAAAGGGAAGTTGAGCAGGACAGACTTAAAGAGCTGCACATACTGAATATGAGACGGATACCTGTAAGTTTTCAAAAGGAACAAAACACAAGGCGTTATACAAGATTAACATTCCAGATCAGCGCAATAAACAGAGATACCTAACTCAAATGATCAGAAAGAGCAGTTAAAGGTCTGCAAATGTGTAGTTTGTCATCATGATGCATAGTTTTCACTATGGCATACAGACCTAAAACTTGATTAACAAGGAAACTTGTTTTACAGGCAGATAACATGTCATTACTGTACAGTACGGCTGTCAAAATTGGCCAACAATTATGTTTGTATATTCGTTCTTGAAAAACGCATAAGTTCAAACTATTCAAATATCTTTTGTTGTTCATTATGTCCATGACACTGTGTCCTAAATGGCCGCGAGTGGTACTGGGCTGTGCACCGTTTAGAGCTGAACTTTTGTCGGACACCGTTTCTATTTATATTACTATCACATGCTTTGAAAATGTCAGATAGCAAGTACTACTTAGACATTTTTTTTTTTGTGGTTACGTCTCCAGTCTGATCTGGAGATCACAGTTGATAGGTACATGGTTTGCTTACATGATGTAACGCATCACACGTGTTGCTGTCTGTCGCCATCTTCTATTATGGAACACAAACTTACATTGTGTCTTGGCTCAAATGGTCAAACAGAGCTGCATCCTTGTTGGTCAGTGCCGTGAAGACTGTTGGAGGAAACCGGACTTGGCAGTTGATCATTGCTTGGGCTGCTAGGGCTCTCTGACTCACAGGGGCTTCGCTTTCACTGCTAAAGGGGAGGAAAATCAGATTTTAATTTAAGCCAACATGTAAAAAAACTACCAAAAACAAGACAAGTAAATCCTTGGAATTGTAACTGAAATGACATGGCTTCACTGTATAACGTAACTCACACTTTCAGCTGCGCTAAAGCAGACAGGAACTTCACTTGGTCTTTCATTTTGGGAAAGATTCGCTCACTCATTCTTTCAGACATCTGGAGAAGTGTAGGCCCATCTACTTCATTATCTATGGCAGAGAGAAACATTATTGAACCAAAATCATGTTAGGAGTCGGTATGTGTTGCCATGGCTCATGTCCATGTTTTGGAATTAACATTCTTGCCTTGCTTAATGCTGAACATCCTTGAATGGCCGATGTATCAGTGTTATGAGGTCTTTACCATCACAACGACTACATATGTCCACATTATTCATTAGTGACTGTATGACTATAGTGCTTAACCTATTACTGTATTGCACAAGACATTGAAAACGAACAGCTTATGCTCAAGTCTGGGTGAGCAGCATCCATCATTCATAACAGAGTTTTTCCTGACCTGTGCACAGTAAAGGCAACAGGTCTGTTCTATGCATTATAATTTACTATCATTTTATTAGTTATTTCTGGCCATTTTGATATACCCAATTAATAAACCCAATTTAACTTTCTATCCATAAAAACACAATCCTCTGCTCTCAATGCAGAGATACAGTTGCCTTCAAACTGACAAATCATACAAGCACCAACATTTTAAGGTCAACTAACATTAAATCCATTATTTTTACCTGCTGGAACATAAGTGTCTGCTGTATAAATTACATGTCCTGTGCTCTCCTTGAGAAACTTATTCAAACAGTGTCCTGCTTCATCCTCCACAGCTTGTCAAAAATCATACATTTAAGCTCGTTTGTGTCACTACAATCAATAATGTGTATTTACACAACATTCAGGAATTACTTTAAGGTCCACATAATGTATATAATCACAAAATGTGGCACATAGTATACAGCTTCCTTCAGTTTTTACAGCTCACTAAGCTCTGCGTGGATCAGCACAGCTCTGTCTGACGGCAGCCACAACGCCGCTCCCTCTCTCTCGCTCGCCCACTCACTCACATCGCTAGTTTACCGTTAGCCAAAACACTGGCGGTGCCTGCAATTGTCAAGACTGATATTCAACAGTTGCTAACGCAGCTTTCTGACCTTAACTTGTAAGCTACAGTTACAAACACACGTTTATTTACTGTCTTACCCCACCAGACAGCTCAGCTGTCGGCCGCTGACAGTCAAACATGGAGTCCGAAGCAGCTCTAACCGAAGGGCATTTTTTAACGTTAACTCTCAACAATTGGAAATACTCTGTCGACTAGCAAGCACAAAATGGTAGCGTTTTCAATCGTGGGCAGTTAGCTAGCTAACATGACATTGCATTGAGTTAACTGCGCATGTAGCAATGGCATCATTTTTTAATTGGTAAAAAAGTTTTAATAAAGAATATTTGATAGCTAAAGTAATTAGATAGTTCACATCTAGACATACAGTAACATTAACCCGTGTTAGTTAATCAGCTAACGCTAATGACATTTTACATATCTTTCACAGGCAGAAGCATAGCACCTTAGCTAAATTAAGGTTAAATATATTTTCGCGCGCTATCTAGGCTAACGATTTAATGTTAGCTAGCTAACTAGCGTTAGCTTCAGCCAACTAGCTAGCAGACAAGCAAAGGCAATTAACTAACGGTCAAGTTACCGTTAGAAAACGAAATACATGCGAAATGAACTCATAACGATTTAACAACCTAAGGATTGTTGAAACTAAAAGTCTAACATTACCTCAAAATCCACAAATATATATATGCCGCATCCACAAAATTAGGGAAATATGGCGCTTCCAGCCAAGCTACAGGCACCAATACTATATATTCGATGTAGACTAGCTTATTCAGACACTCGAATAACAGATGGCTGTGACATGATAAAAAAGAGCAATAATTTGCATGTAATAACCAAGCTTCCAACACTTACCTTAGACCGACCACTGTTAATTGCAGGCGACTGGTTTGAAAAGACGTTGGTCTGGTCAGTCAGAGAGATGGACGACTGTCACTTGGAAGTAGGCGGGGCGGACACATATCTCATGATCGTGATTGGTGGTTTATGTTGTCATTCATGACTTTCCCCTTAGAATTTTCTGGAACACAGCTATTTATATATTTAATATATTTAAGGCCCGATTCACCGACATGAATATATGTATGTGTATATATATGTATGTGTATATATATGTATGTGTATATATATGTATGTGTATGTATATATATGTATGTGTATATATATGTATGTGTATATATATATGTATGTGTATATATATGTATGTGTATATATATATATATATATGTATATGTTTGTATATATATGTATATATATATATATATATATATATATATATATATATATACATATATATATATATATATATATATATATATATATATACGTATCACTCATAAAGTGCTAACTACCCCACACCCAGATCATGGCAAGATTGTTTTGTTTTTTTTCTAATTTATACCATCCCCCACGATTCAACAACTCAAAACATGAATTAAGAACCCTTTAATATCCCAAAGAACCATTTAATAC